>NC_037671.1:10917725-11263423 GCF_003255815.1 Theropithecus gelada
ATTAGGGTGCAAAAAGACTGTTGCTTTAGTCTTCAGTGCTCACCATCACTTGCTCAGTCTGAGGAAGCCATCTGTCATGTTGTGAACAGCCTTGTGCAGAGACCCACATGGTAAGGAACTGAGTAAGGTCTCCAGCCAACAGCAAAGGAAGAAGTAGTGCCTTCGGTCAACAGCCCGTGAAAAACTGAAGCCTGTCAACAACCACATGAGTGAGCTTGGAAGTGCACACTTTACCAATAAAACTTTCAGATAAGACTGCAGCCCCAGCCAACAGCTTCCCTGTGGAAAAACCTTGGACCGGAGGCATCTGGGTAGGCCACACCTGGATTCCTGACCCATAGAAACTAAATGTTGTTTAAAGTTACTAAGTTTTGGGATACTGTGTTTTGCAGCAATAATCAATACAATTACCATTATTTTTCTTTTAAATGTTTGAAAGAATTCACTGGTAAAATCACTTAATCTTGGAGTCTTCTTTATGGACAGAACTTTAATTACATATTCAATTTAATAATTATAGTACTATTTAGATTTTCCATTTCTTACATTTACCATCATAGAGTTGTGTCTAAAATCTTATTATCTTTAGGATAATAAAATTCTCATTTTAAGATCTGTAGGATCTGAAGTATGTTCCCTTCCACATTCTTGATACTGGTTATTTATGCTATCACTTTTTTTCTGCACCAGTCTTACCAGAAGCTTGTCAGTGTTACTAGTCTTTTCAAAGAAACAACTTTTGGCTTTGTAAATCCTATTTTCATTAATTTCTTTAATCTATGTATCCCTTTCTTCTACTTTCTTTAGGTATACTTTGCTGTTTTTCCCTAAAGAATTTCCTTTCCAAATTTATTTTTTGTAAATTTAAATTTTAAACTTATTTCTGTAATTTTTTGTAAATTTAAATGTACAGTTAAAACATTTTTAAAGTTTATTTAAAATCATACATTTTCCTTGAAGCATGGCTTTAGTTGCATTCCCAAAGTTTCAATGTCATACTGTAATCCTTTTTCAGTCTGCAGTATCTTCTAACCTCCACTGTGATTTCTCCTTGGCCCAGGACTTATGTAGAGGTATATTTGAATTATTTCTAGTAATATTTTAGTTATTCATTTCTAGCTTAATTCTACTGTCATTAGAACATACTCTGTATAATGTTAACATTTTGAAATCAGTTGAGACTTGCTTTATGGCCCAGCATGGGATCATGTTTTATACATATTCCTGTGTACTTAAAAATTATTTGCATTATGAACATTATGTAATAGTAAGTACACTTTGAATTAAGTGTATATGCCAATTTGAATTAAGCTTGTTAATTGTCTTGTTCAAAGCTTCTATATTTAAAGTGCTTTTTCTATCAATTATTGAGGAAGCTATGTTATTTGCTGAAAATTTAGAATTCTTACACTTTATTGTTGAAGCAAATATTTAATTATTATGAAGTATTTCTCTTTATGTCTAGGAATACCTTTTACCTCAGTGAACTTTCTCTGATATTAATCTTCATGGTGTGATATTAAGTTATACCAGTTTTATTTTCATTAGTGTTTGTACACTATATCTTTTCCATTCATTTACTTTCCATCTTTCTGTGTTCTCAAAATTTAAATGTGTCTCTTCTAAAGCATAAAATTGTTTTAAAAATAAATCTAGGCTGGGCACAGTGGCTCATGCCTGTAATCCCAGAACTTTGGGAGGACAAGGCAGACAGATTGCCTGAGGTTGGGAGTTCAAGACCAGCTTGACCAACATGGAGAAACCCCATCTCTACTAAAAATACAAAATTAGCTGGGTGTGGTGGCGCATGCCTGTAATCCCAACTACTTGGGAGGATGAGGCAGGAGAATCACTTGAACCCAGAGAGCGGAGGTTGCAGTGAGCTGACATTATGCCATGGCACTCCAGCCTGGACAACAAGAGTGAAACTCCATCTAAAAATAAAAGGGGGGCATGCCCAAGATGGTCAAATAGGAACAGCTCCAGTCCAGCTCCCAGCGTGAGCGACACAGAAGATGGGCGATTTCTGCATTTTCAACTGAGGTACCAGGTTTATCACTCCAGGGTGTGTCGGACAGTTGGCGCTGGTCCGCGGGTGCAGCCCAACCAGCAAGGCATCGCCTCACCTGGGAAGTGCAAGGGGGAAGGGAATTCCTTTTCCTAGCCAAAGGAAATTGAGACACACAACACCTGGAAAATCGGGTAACTCCCACCCTAATACTGCGCTTTACCAAGGGTCTTAGCAAACGGCACACCAGGAGATTATATCCCACACCTGGCCCAGAGGGTCCCATGCCCACGGAGCCTCCCTCATTACTAGCACAGCAGTCTGAGATCTAACTGCAAGGAGGCAGCGAGGCTGGGGGAGGGGCACCCACCATTGCTGAGGCTTAAGTAGGTAAACAAAGCTGCCGGGAAGCTCAAATTGGGTGGAGCCCACCACAGCTCAAGGAGGCTGGCCTGCCTCTGTAGACTCCTCCTCTGCAGACAGGGCATAGCTAAGCAAAAAGCAGCAGAAACCTCAGCAGAGGTAAATGCCCCTGTCTGACAGCTTTGAAGAGAGCAGTGGATCTCCCAGCACTGAGGTTGAGATCTGAGAATGGACAGACTGCCTGCTCAAGTGGGTCCCTGACCCCTGAGTAGCTTAACTGGGAGACATCCCCCACTAGGTGCAGACCGACACCTCACACCTCACATAGTGGGGTACACCCCTGAGACGAAGCTTCCAGAGCAAGAATCAGACAGCAACACTCGCTGTTCAGCAATATGCTATCTTCTGCAGCCTCTGCTGCTGATACCCAGGCAAACAGGGTCTGGAGTGGACCTCAAACTCCAACAGACCTACAGCTGAGGGTCCTGACTGTTAGAAGGAAAACTAACAAACAGAAAGGACACCCACACCAAAACCCCATCAGTACGTCACCATCATCAAAGACCAAAGGCAGATAAAACCACAAAGATGGGGAAAAAGCAGTGCAGAAAAGCTGGAAATTCAAAAAATCACAGTGCATCTCCCCCCGCAAAGGAACACAGCTCATCGCCAGCAACAGAATAAAGCTGGATGGAGAATGACTTTGACAAGTTGAGAGAAGAAGGCTTCAGTAGATCAAACTTCTCAGAGCTAAAGGAGGAACTACATAACCAGCACAAAGAAAGGACAAACCTTGAAAAAGAATGGATGAATGGATAACTAGAATAATCAATGCAGAGAAGACCTTAAAAGAACTGATAGAGATGAAAACCATAACATGAGAACGACGTGACAAATGCACAAGCTTCAGTAACCGACTCGATCAACTGGAAGAAAGAGTATCAGTGATTGAAGGTCAAATGAATGAAATGAAGTGAGAAGTGTAGAGAAAAAAGAGTAAAAAGAAATGAACAAAACTTCCAAGAAATATGGGATTATGTGAAAAGACCAAATCTACGTCTGATCGGTCTGCCTGAAAGTGACAGGGAAAATGGAACCAAGTTGGAAAACACTCTGCAGGATATTATCCAGGAGAACTTCCCCAACCTAGTAAGGCAGGCCAACATTCAAATTCAGGAAATACAGAGAACACCACAAAGATACTCCTCAAGAAGAGCAACTCTAAGACACATAACTGTCAGATTCACCAAAGTTGAAATGAAGGAAAAAATGTTATGGGCAGCCAGAGAGAAAGGTCGGGTTACACACAAAGGGAAGCCCATCAGACTAACAGCAGATGTCTTGGAAGAAACTCTCCAAGCCAGAAGAGAGTGGGGGCCAATATTCAACATTCTTAAAGAAAAGAATTTTCAACCCAGAATTTCATATCCAGTCAAACTAAGTTTCATAAGTGAAGGAGAAATAAAATCCTTTACAGACAAGCAAATGCTTAGAGATTTTGTCACCACCAGGCCTGCCCTACAAGAGATCCTGAAGGAAGCACTAAACATGGAAAGGAACAACAGGTACCAGCCATTGTAAAAACATGTCAAAATGTAAAGTCCATCGATGCTAGGAAGAAACTGCATCAACTAACGAGCAAAATAACCAACTAATATCACAATGACAGGATCAAGTTCACACATAACAATATTAACCTTAAATGTAAATGGACTAAATGGGCCAATTAAAAGACACAGACTGGCAAATTGGTAAAGAGTCAAGACTCATCAGTTTGCTGTAATCAGGAGATCCATCTCACATGCAGAGACACACATAGGCTCAAAATAAAGGGATGGAGGAAGATCTACCAAGAAAATGGAAAACAAAAAAAAGCAGGGGTTGCAATACTAGTCTCTGATAAAACAGACATTAAACCATCAAACATCAAAAGAGACAAAGAAGGCCATTACATAATGGTAAAGGGATCAATGCATCAGGAAGAGCTAACTATCCCAAATATGTATGCACCCAATACAGGAGCACCCAGATTCATAAAGCAAGTCCTTAGAAACTTACAAAGAGACTTAGACTCCCATACAATAATAATGGGAGACTTTAACACCCCACTGTCAACATTAGACAGATCAACGAGACAGAAAGTTAACAAGGATATCCAGGAATTGAACTCAGCTCTGCACCAAGCGGACCTAATAGACATCTACAGAACTCTCCACCCCAAATCAACAGAATATACATTCTTCTCAGCACCACATCGCACTTATTCCAAAATCTACCACATAGTTGGAAGTAAAGCACTCCTCAGCAAATGTAAAAGAATAGAAATTATAACAAACTGTCTCTCAGACCACAGTGCAATCAAACTAGAACTCAGGACTAAGAAACTCAATCAAAACCACTCAACTACATGGAAACTGAACAACCTGCTCCTGAATGACTACTGGGTACATAACGAAATGAAGGCAGAAATAAAGATGTTCTTTGAAACCAATGAGAACAAAGATAAAACATACCAGAATCTTCTGGGACACATTTAAAGCAGTGTGTAGAGGGAAATTTATAGCACTAAACGCCCACAAGAGAAAGCAGGAAAGATCTAAAATTGACACCCTAACATCACAATTAAAAGAACTAGAGAAGCAAGAGCAAACACATTCAAAAGCTAGCAGAAGGCAAGAAATAACTAAGATCAGAGTAGAACTGAAGGAGACAGAGACACAAAAAACCCTCCAAAAAATCAAAGAATCCAGGAGTTGGTTTTTTGAAAAGATCAACAAAATTGATAGACCGCTAGCAAGACTAATAAGAAAAGAGAGAAGAATCAAATAGATGCAATAAAAAATGATAAAGGGGATATCACCACCAACCCCACTGAAATACAAACTACATCAGAGAATACTATAAACACCTCTATGCAAATAAACTAGAAAACCTAGAAGAAATGGATAATTTCCTGGACACTTACACTCTCCCAAGACTAAACCAGGAAGAAATTGAATCCCTGAATAGACCAATAGCAGGCTCTGAAACTGAGGCAATAATTAATAGCCTACCAACCAAAAAAAGTCCAGGACCAGACGGATTCACAGCCGAATTCTACCAGAGGTACAGGAGGAGTTGGTACCATTCCTTCTGAAACTATTCCAATCAATAGAAAAAGAGGAAATCCTCCCTAACTCATTTTACAAGGCCAACATCATCCTGATACCAAAGCCTGACAGAGATACAACAAAAAAAGAGAATTTTAGACCAATATCGCGGATGAACATCGATGCAAAAATCCTCAATAAAATACTGGCAAACCGTATCCAGCAGCACATCAAAAAGCTTATCCACCATGACTAAGTGGGCTTCATCCCTGGGATGCAAGGCTGGTTCAACATACGCAAATCAATAAACATAATCCAGCATATAAACAGAACCAAAGACAAAAACCACATGATTATCTTAATAGATGCAGAAAAGGCTTTGACAAAATTCAACAGCCCTTCATGCTAAAAACTCTCAATAAATTCGGTATTGATGGAAAGTATTTCAAAATAATAAGAGCTATTTATGACAAACCAACAGCCAATATCATACTGAATGGGCAAAAACTGGAAGCATTCCTTTCGAAAACTGGCACGAGACAGGGATGCCCTCTCTCACCACTGCTATTCAACATAGTGTTGGAAGTTCTGGCTAGGGCAATCAGGCAAGAGAAAGAAATCAAGGGTATTCAGTTAGGAAAAGAAGAAGTCAAATTGTCCCTGTTTGCAGATGACATGATTGTATATTTAGAAAACCCCATTGTCTCAGCCCAAAATCTCCTTAAGCTGATAAGCAACTTCAGCAGAGTCTCAGGATACAAAATCAATGTGCAAAAATCACAAGCATTCTTAGACACCAGTAGCAGACAAACAGCCAAATCATGAATGAACTCCCATTCACAATAGCTTCAAAGAGAATAAAATATCTAGGAATCCAACTTACAAGGGATGTAAAGGACCTCTTCAAGGAGAACTACAAATCACTTCTCAGTGAAATAAAAGAGGACACGAACAAATGGAAGAACATACCATGCTCATGGATAGGAAGAATCAATATTGTGAAAATGGCCATACTGCCCAAGGTAATTTATAGATTCAATGCCATCCCCATTAAGCTACCAATGACTTTCTTCACAGAATTGGGAAAAAATGCTTTAAAGTTCATATGGAATCAAAAAAACCCCGCATTGCCAAGACAATCCTAAGCCAAAAGAACAAAGCTGGAGGCATCACACTACCTGACTTCAAACTATACTACAAGGCTACAGTAACCAAAACAGCATGGTACTGGTTCCAAAACAGAGATACAGACCAATGGAACAGAATAGAGCCCTCAGAAATAATACTACACATCTACAACCATCTGATCTTTGACAAACCTGACAAAACAAGAAATGGGGAAAGGATTCCCTATTTAATAAATGGTGCTGGGAAAACTGGCTAGCCATATGTAGAAAGCTGAAACTGGATCCTTTCCTTACTCCTTACACGAAAATTAATTCAAGATGGATTAGAGACTTAAATGTTAGACCTAAAACCATAAAAATCCTAGAAGAAAACCTAGGTAATACCATTCAGGACATAGGCATGGGCAAGGACTTCATGTCTAAAACACCAAAAGCAATGGCAACAGAAGCCAAAATTGACAAATGGGATCTAATTACACTAAAGAGCTTCTGCACAGCAAAAGAAACTACCATCAGAGTGAACAGGCAACCTACAGAATGGGAGAAAATTTTTGCAATCTACTCATCTGACAAAGGGCTAATATCTAGAACCTATAAAGAACTCAATCAAATTTACAAGGAAAAAACAACCCCATCAAAAAGTGGGCAAAGGATATGAACAGATACTTCTCAAAAGAAGACATTCATACAGCCAACAGACACATGAAAAAATGTTCATCATCACTTGCCATCAGAGAAATGCAAACCAAAACCACAATAAGATACCATCTCACACCAGTTAGAATGGCAATCATTAAAAAATCAGGAAACAACAGGTGCTGGAGAGGATGTGGAGAAATAGGAACACTTTTACACTGTTGATGGGACTGTAAACTAGTTCAACCATTGTGGAAAACAGTGTGGCGATTCCTCAAGGATCTAGAACTAGAAATACCATTTGACTCAGCCATCCCATTACTGGGGATATACCCAAAGATTATAAGTCATGCTGTTATAAAGACACATGCACACATATGTTTACTGCGGCACTATTCACAATAGCAAAGACTTGGAATCAACCCAAATGTCCATCAGTGACAGACTGGATGAAGAAAATGTGGCACATATACACCATGGAATACCATGCAGCCATCAAAAAGGATGAGTTCGTGTCCTTTGTAGGGACATGGTTGCAGCTAGAAACCATCATTCTCAGCAAACCATTGCAAGAACAGAAAACCAAATGCCGCATGTTCTCATTCATAGGTGGCAATTGAACAATGAGAACACTTGGACACAGGAAGGGGAACATCACACACCGGGTCCTATTGTGGGGGTGGGGGGAGGGATAGCATTAGGAGATATACCTAATGTAAATGACGAGTTAATGGGTGCAGCACACCAACATGGCACATGTATACATATGTAACAAACCTGAACGTTGTGCACATGTACCCTAGAACTTAAAGTATAATAAAAAAAATATATATATATATAAAAATATAAATAAAAGCATTTAGTTGCTATGTAGTTAACGTATGTCTTGATATATTAGGGTTTACATCCTCCTAGGCTTCATGCTTCTCTTGCCTATTCTAGTTCCTTCTCCTGTACCTCCTTCCCCCTTCCATTATGCTTTCTTTTGAATTAAGTTGGTATTTTAAAAAATTTTCTCCCATTAGGTTGGCATTTTATTATCTTCCACTACTTTTTAGTTATAGAAATTACACCATGCAAGCCAGGCACGGTGGTTCATGCCTGTAATCCCAGCACTTTGGGAGGTCAAGGTGGGTGGATCACTTGAGTCCAGGAGTTTGAGACCAGCCTGTCCAACATGGTGAAACCCATCTCTACTAAAAACACATGGTGAAACCCATCTCTACTAAAAACTAGCCTGGCATGGTGATGGGTGCCTGTAATCCGCTACTTGGGAGGCTGAGGCAGGAGAATCGCTTGAATCTGGGAGGCAGAGGTCGCAGTGAGCCGAGGTCAGACCACTGCACTCCAGCCTGGGTAACAGAGCAAGACTCTTACTGGAAAAAAAAAAAAAATTAATTTTATAAAAAGAAGCTAACATCATTAACACTTTTACTTCAAAATGCAAACGACTTTATAATACTTTAATTTTGTTTAGATCCCTCCTCATTTTTGTTGAGACTTTAAATAATTATGTTTTCAAATCCCAAAGCATAGCATTAATATCAGTTTTTGAAGAACAACATTCATTTGGATTTACTCATTTATTTACCCCATTTCTCTTGCTCTCCATTTCCTGCCCCATCTCTAAAAAATTAGAGTCATTTTTCTCTTGCCCGAGAATGTTCTTTGGTGTTCCCTTCATTACAGGGATGCTTCTGGTAAATTCTCTCAGCTGTTGTTTACCTGAAAATGTCTTTGTTTCCTTGTCATTCTTGATAGTTGTTTTTGCTAGGGATAGAATTCCAAAATTCAAAGACTTTATTCTTCTGTCTTCTATTATTTCTTTCAAGAAGTTAGCTGTCAGTCTTATGATTCATTCTTCGAGGATAATCTCTCCTCACCTACTCTGTCACTTGGTTTGCTTTAAATCTTCTCTTTGCCTTTCAGCAGAATTTTACTATCAGTTTTTATTATCTTATGTGAGGTTTACAATGATTCTTAAAACTGTAAGTCTTTCATCAATTTTGAAAAATTCTTAGCCATTATCCCTTGAAATGTTGCTTCTGTCTCATTTTCTCTCTCCTTTCCTTCCAGAAAAAGAACGTTATGTTCTTTCACTGTATTCCCTATCTTTTCTTTTTTATGTATTTCATTTTCTCCCTCCCTTTCTTTTTTTTCTTTTCTTTTTTTTTTTGAGATGGAGCCTTGTTCTGTCACCTAGGCTAGAGTGCCATGGTGCAATCTTGGCTCACTGCAACCTCTGCCTCCCACGCTCTAGCGATTCTCCTGCCTCAGCTTCCGAAGTAGCTTACAGGTGCCTGCCACCACGTCTAGCTAATTTTTGTACTTTCAGTAGAGACAGGTTTTCACCATGTTGGCTAGGCTGGTCTCAAATTCCAGCCTTCAGTGATCCACTCACCTCAGCCTCCCAAAGTGCTGGGATTACAGGCATGAGTCACTGCACCCAGCCTCTTTTATGTATCTTCTAAACTTTTATTTTTCTGTGCTTCATTCTACATATTTTCTTCAGATTTTCCTGCTCCACTCCTTCTCTCTTTAGCTGTCTCTAATCTGCCATAAATCTTCCATTGAGTTTTTCTTTTGTTATCATAATTTTTAGTTGTAGAACTTTGTTTTTTTATAGCATTTCTAGTTCCTGCTTAAGTTGCCAATCTCATCTTTTATTTCTTTAAATATATTAGTCAGTGTTACTTTAAAATCTGTATAGCAGAATGACATTACTGAGATATGGCAGGATCCCCTGTGAGTCCATTTATATTGTCTATTGTTTCTCTTGGTGTTCAGTCACATTGTCTTGACTCCTTATGTATATAATAATGACTGCCTGAATTCTGGACAGTACACATAAAAAATGAGAGAGAATTTAAGGGCTAGGACAATGATATATTTCTCCAAAGAGGAATATAAATTTGCTCTTTATAGACATCTAGGGATATTACCAATCTTGATCCCACCAGGGATTGAGGTGATTCACAGCTGAATTGCAGTGTCTGTGAGGGATGGTCTATTTCTATACACATTTACTCCCATGCTATATAGCCTTTCAGGGTCCCAATCCAAAGTTTTGGGAGGTTTGCCAGACTATTGTTGTATCAGACCCCAAACTCCGTTTTTTTGTTCCCTAGTCCACTGAGTTTGTCAAAAACTCTGCTAAGCTTATCAGACTCTCAGCTACCTCTAATGGAACATGCAGAGGTCCCTAAGGAAACAGTGGGCCCAGATGCTCACCTCTCTGTACTTCTTTCTTTTCCCAGATCTCAGTACTAATTATTCACTAACTTCTTAGGACTCCAATGTATCCAACCAAGTTTTTAAAAAAATTTATTCTCTGAGGAAGGTTGGTTTAAATTGAGTAGTCTGCCATAATCTAAAGCAAATCCCCATTATAAATATTTTATTATCACAACTACTTGTCCATTCATGGTAGTATGCTGGGGGCATAGCAGCACACATGATAAATTTCATATAAATTAAGTGTACAATTTTTCTGTCTCATAAGAGAATATATTTGTGGCATTATTTGTTAGCATGTCATTATCACAGGTTTTGACAGGATGGTAGGGAATAGATATTATTCCTTAATTCCATAGGTTTTAGAGTATGGAAGGATCATGTAAATTCACCTAAACTCCTCCCTCCCCATTTCATAGAGGCAGTAACAGAGCCCCAGGGATGTGGAGTAATTTATCCAAGATCATACAATCAGCTAGTGGCACAAGCAGATTCTTAAATCAGTTATCACACTTCCTAGAGCTCTGAGTTCTTTCTTCCATGACACACTGAAGTGTTGTTTGAGAAAGCTTCTACACATGAATTGGAATTTCAAGTGTGTTTCTGAGACTAAGAGAGAAGTGAGGCTAGAGGACCGAGATGATAGGGCATTCAAGTCATTAGGTGCAACTTGAAAAAAAAAAAAAAAAGGCTTAGGTAGGAATGGGTTGATGAGGTAAAGAAACTGATGGATCGGCTGGGCACGGTGGCTCACGCCTGTAATCCCAGCGCTTTGGGAGGCCGAGGAGGGTGGATCACCTGAGGTGGGGAGTTCGAGACCAGCCTGACCAACATGGTGAAACCCCATCTCTACTAAAAATACAAAATTGCCTGGACGTAGTGGCGCATGTCTGTGATCCCAGCTACTTGGGAGGCTGAGGCAGGAGAATCGCTTGAACCCAGGAGATGGAGGTTGCGGTGAGCTGAGATCACGCCACAGCACTCTAGCCTGTGCAACAAGAGCGAAACTCCGTCTCAAAAAAAAAAAAAAGAAAAAAGAAAAAAAAAGGAAAACTGATGGATGGAAGCGGCTGGGTTGGGCGATAAACAGGCCGTGGCTAGGGAGGACAGAGAGGAGGCGCTCACTTCTCGGGGACTTTTCATGCCTCGTTTGTTTGTTTTTTTCAGATGTGGCTTGGTCCTGACGCAGCGTCCAAGCAGCCAGCTTGAGCTTAATCCTTTGTGAAGGGGAAGGTCTCCCCTGCGAAAAGCGGTTAAACTTGTGGAGGGGGTGCGCGGCGGGAGTTCTCCCCCATGCCAGGCGAACGGTGCGGCCTTGACCTGGTCCTGTAGCCGGCTCCACGGGTCTGAGGGAGGCCCCAGAGGGGGCGGGGGAGGTAGCCCGGCTCCACGGGTCTGAGGGAGGCCCCAGAGGCGGCGGGGAGGCGGCCCGGCTCCACGGGTCTGAGGGAGGCCCCAGAGGGGACGAGGAGGCGGCCCGCAGAACACGGGTTCTGTAAAGAGACGTGGAGAAGATTCGATTCCGAGAAGAGGAAGCGCCGGGTGGAAAGAGAACCAGGCGGCTGAGGGGGGCAGGGCGCTGCCAAGATGGCGTCCGCCTCCTCCCAGCCGTCGTTGGCGGTCGGTTTTCCATCCTTGGATCCCGGAGTCCCTTCCTGTACCGCGTCCTCAGCGTCTGGAATCAAGAGCCCCACGGCATCCGAGGTGCTTTATGCCTCTGGCATGCCCATCAAGAAAACAGGCCATCGAGGTGTCGATTCCTCAGGAGAGACAACATATAAAAAGACACCCTCATCAGCCTTGAAAGGTGCCATCCAGTTAGGCATCACTCACACAGTGGGGAGCCTGAGTACCAAACCGGAGCGTGATGTCCTCATGCAAGATTTCTACGTGGTGGAGAGTATCTTCTTCCCCAGTGAAGGGAGCAAGCTGACCCCTGCGCATCACTACAACGACTTTCGTTTCAAGACCTATGCACCTGTTGCCTTCCGCTACTTTCGGGAGCTATTTGGTATTCCGCCGGATGATTACTTGTGCTCCCTCTGCAGTGAGCCGCTGATTGAACTCTGTAGCTCTGGAGCTAGTGGTTCCCTGTTCTATGTGTCCAGCGACGATGACTTCATTATTAAGACAGTCCAACATAAAGAGGCGGAGTTTCTGCAGAAGCTGCTTCCAGGATACTACTTGAACCTCAACCAGAACCCTCGGACTTTGTTGCCTAAATTCTATGGGCTGTACTGTGTGCAGGCAGGTGGCAAGAACATTCGGATTGTGGTGATGAACAATCTTTTACCAAGATCAGTCAAAATGCATACCAAATATGACCTCAAAGGCTCAACCTACAAACGCCGGGCTTCCCAGAAAGAGCGAGAGAAGCCTCTTCCCACATTTAAAGACCTAGACTTCTTACAAGACATCCCTGATGGTCTTTTTTTGGATGCTGACATGTACAATGCTCTCTGTAAGACCCTGCAGCGTGACTGTTTGGTGCTGCAGAGCTTCAAGATAATGGACTATAGCCTCTTGCTGTCAATCCACAATATAGATCATGCACAACGAGAGCCCTTAAGCAGCGACACCCTTCAAGTGTCAGTTGACACTCAAAGACTGACCCCCCAAAAGGTTCTGTACTCCACAGCCATGGAATCCATCCAGGGAGAGGCTCGCCCGGGCAACACCATGGAGACCGATGACCATATGGGTGGCATCCCTGCTCAGAGTAGTAAAGGGGAAAGGCTTCTGCTTTATATTGGCATCATTGACATTCTACAGTCTTACACATGTCTTAAGAAGTTGGAGCACTCTTGGAAAGCCCTGGTACATGACGGGGACACTGTCTCAGTGCACAACCCAGGCTTCTACGCTGAACGGTTCCAGAGCTTCATGTGCAACGCAGTATTTAAGAAGATCCCCTTGAAGCCTTCTCCTTCCAAAAAGTTTGGGACTGGCTCATCTTTCTCTCGGCGTACAGGCTCCAGTGGCAACTCCTGCATTACTTACCAGCCACTGGTCTCTGGGGAACACAAGGCACAAGTGACAACAAAGGCAGAAGTGGAGCCAGGTGTTCACCTTGGTCGTCCTGATGTTTTACCGTAGAATCCTCCGTTGGAGGAAATCAGTGAGGGCTCACCTATTACTGAGCCCAGTTTCTCACCTGTAGTTGGAGAGACTTTGCGTATGCCAACTACAAGTACAACCTTGGAAAACTTGAACGTGCAGAGTCAGAGTTCACCCATTAAGCGCAAAGCCTCAGAAGACCTGGAACGAGATTCTGCCTCTCTGTGATCCCAAGATGTCAGCCCTTGCCCCAGCAATGTGGAATTTTCTTCTACTTGGTCATCAAAAAAGGAGTGTAAAAGAAGCGAGGTGGGCTCTCCATCTTCTTCCTGAAGAAGAGCCTCCTCCTCTTCTCTGTCCTCATGAATGGGCATTAGTGCCTCGGACAGTTGAGGACCACAGCATCCCCTCCACTCCAGAGTTAGGTGGCACGGATTTTCAACTGGCTAACCTTGGCTTCCACAACTGAATTTTTTTCAGACCCCCATTCTTCATGCTGGAAATGAGATTACTAGACTTGGCAGTTTTCTTTCCCCTCATCTTTCACCAGGAACTGGACTCTTAATTTCCTCAGGACAGACTAGCTGGCACATTATCCCCACCTCTTTCTCTCTGATCCCTGGAAGAAGACCCCTGTAATCTCTGTAAAGGTTTTTGGGGGATAGGGGTGTTTAACCACCTCCCAACTTTTTTTTTCCCCTGAAAAAAGGAAAAAGCGCACAGCATAAAATTTCAAGCCAGTTTCAGATCAAAACTCCAGAAGTGTTGATGAGATGGCTATTCGTAGGGTTCCCTCAGAAGAGCCACAGTGTTTGTGAAGAGAAAAGTAGTGATTGCTCTGCCAGAAGCAGCACCTCTTTAAACTCCTCCTCTCTTGATGAATTTCTTGAGGCTGAAGGAATGGAGAGAGTGGGACGTGGGGTAATCTTTACCCCTTTTGTTAAAACATGAGGCAGCCATGGGTTGGGAGATCATAGCCCTTCCTAGGCAGAATCCTATTCACTGCCAGGCTGTAATGATTATTACTGTTTTGCAATTTGAAATATATTCTGGTTGCTTTTCTAAAATATGAAGACTTACCAAGTGAATTTTAGATCATTCTCCAAAGGAGATTTTTTTGCTCTTTCCATCTTTTCCAACAGTGTTCTCCTGTTTGTGGTGCTAAGGTGAAGAGGGGACACCTCGGTCTGTTTAACAGGCAGCCCGTATCTGTGAGGCCAGCAAATATTTTCTTAAACTCAAGGGGAGACAGTGGATTCTTGCCTCGGTGAGGTCATTGCTATGCCATATGTCCTACCCCCCTGTCTTCATGCGGAGAAGTTGGAAATGGGGGCTACATATGTCCTCTCCTCCCCATCTACAAGAGTTGTGGTTTTCCATCTGATCCTTCCACTGTTGTCAGGAGAAGAAGGGGGCCTGGTATCTCAGGCAGATTGCTGAATTCCTGTTCTACCCCTTCTCTATCCCACCCTGCCTTGATAGTAGGTTAGCCCGTACCCCAAATAACTTTTTATATTAGATACCCCCAGTCAGTTTCTGGCGGCCTGTCTTTGCTGCCATGTTCTTTTTTACAAGAAGGAAAGAAACAATTCTTGCTATTTTTTTTCATAATTTACTATTTATGATGTATTTATGTGTTTTATTAAGGACAGAGTTCTGTAAGGGGTGGGAGGGAATATTTGAGGGAAGGCTGGGTCTTAGGGAAAGGAATGGGAAATCCACATTTTTATGAAGCGTCTCTATTTGCCTCTACTTTGTATCGTTCAGAAAAGGCAAATGCAATATAAAAATGATATATGGTTTTAATGTAATAAACTTCAATCAGTTATTTAGAAAAAAAAAAGACACTGATGGATCATTTTGATAACAATGAAGAAAGGAGACAGGGATAAGGAAAAGTTGAGGTTATCCTGTAAAGCATCTTAAAGCAGAAAGGAAGGCTCTTAGTTTGTAATTTAATACACCTGACTGTAATAATTTTAAAGCAGGAGTCAAGGAAGGAAGGCAGCTGACTATGCCATGTGTGTGTCAGCATAAGGCAAAGGCAGAGCAAGGTGAAAAGGCATGACCAGGAAAGATGATATTCATTGTCATAAATAAATGCAGAGAGAAATACATTTTTTGTGTGTGTGAAAAAGAACTTTTTTCTGGACCCATATACTTTATAAGCATAGGGTACCACTTATTCTTCAAACTACTCAAACTAGTCATAGATGAATTTTCAATGTTTTTATATGAGTTCTTTCATGAGCCCAAAATACTATTTCTTACAGTGTGTCTTTCCATAACTTATCTGCTAATAAAGATACCTGCTAGAGTACCAGGAGCCTTAATGAGAGGCTTCTTTAATGTTATGTTACTAGCATCACTTCTGAGACACATTTATTCATCCACTCACATACTAAACCACTCATCCGAGAAGCACTTATTAAAATTTACATTAGAACTAAGGAAACAGATAAAAGACACAATCCCTGATGCCAAGAAGTTGCCTGGCTTGCTGATGGAATTTCCTAGTACCCCATGTTATTCTTGGCTGTGCAAAAATTAAATTTTTAAACTTTTATTATTGTCTAAAATTATGGGTTATACCATTTAGAGAACAAAGCCTCACTACTGTTGCAGGTTGAGGTTACCATTGGGATATTAGGTATCAACACAAGCCCTATGACACAATCTGTGTAAAAACTGTAGCCTTTTGCATAAGGAAAAGTCTGTGTCACTTTTCCTAAAGCTGTGTGAAAATAGCAAAATTATATCCTCTTCTTTTTTTTTTTTTTTTTTTTTTTTTTTGAGACGAGTCTTGGTCTTGTTGCCCAGGCTGGAGTGCAATGGCTCTGTCTCAGCTCACTGCAACCTCCACCTCCCAGGTTCAAGAGATTCTCCTGCCCCAGCCCCCAAAGTAGCTGGGATTACAGGTGTGCACCACCACACCCAGCTAATTTTTTGCATTTTTAGTAGAGATGGGGTTTCACCATATTGGCCAGGCTGGTCTCGAACTCCTGACCTCAGGTGATCCACCCTCTTTGGCCTCCCAAAGTGCTGAGATTACAGGTGTGAGCCACTATGCCTGGCCAATTATATCTTTTTATTGCTTTCAAAGATCTTCATGACAATAAAGAGAGCCAATGCTCTATCCCAGAAGGAAGAAAATGGCCATGTCACTTCTGAATGTTTGCTAGGATGCTAAGGTAAAAATGGGCTGAGGATATACGAAAGCTAAACTTCAGGTGGCACTGTTGCTTATAAGTCAGTGAAAATTAAGTCACATTAAACATTCAGTTCCTTAGACACATTAGCCACATTCCGAGTACTCAATGGTTACATATGGCTAGTGGCTACCATATTGGACAACACAGATCTAGAACACTTCCACCACTGCAGAAATGTCTACTGGACAATGCTGGAAGTAACATGGGTCTCCTAAAAAGCTTCAAAGGTAAGGTTGTACATGGTGTCCATGAGTTTGAGTAGCAAAGAAATTACCTTAAAATTATAATTAAATGTAATAAGAGATGTTTTTAAAAATTCTGTTGGAACTTCTAAACACATAATTTAGCCAAACAAAAATGATACAAATTTTCTCCTGGAACTTTGGGTGTTTGGGTCACTGTTTTGAATCTTGTCTGGGGGACAAGCAAGAGGCCATGTCCCTGTGTGTGGCCACCAGATGGGCCTGAGATCACTGACTGTGTTGTCTCGGAGTCATCCAGCTGCTGGCTGACAGAAAAGGGAAGGACATTCACCCTGCATGCATATACATGCACACAGACATACCCTGTCTGCCTGTTGCCAGCTTCCATAACATGGGGGAGAAACTTTTTAAAAAGAAGGTCCTCTTATTTATGTGACTGGACACTAAAAGTTTTGCCTTTGAACTAGTCATATGGAAGGAATAGAATGGACTCATCTGCAGTAGATTTTAGTTAATGCCATTTACCTGGCTCATGTTGACATACTACACTATTCTACACTCTACTTACTTGCTCAAATCGAAGTCAATTTGATACATCCTACTCTTGATCTTAAAATATAAGACAGTATATGGGTGCAGCATTTCTTGGGTTATATGGATGAATGAGACCTAGAACAATGTGAAATCTGTTACTGGGGCCTAAATGAGATTGGTCAGTGCTGGTTTCTTTTATGTCTTCTGTCTACCCCCTGGTGGAGGGATTCATTACTAGTCAGAGCCAAAGAAGGAAAGAGAAAGAGAAAAAAGCATGAATTATTTCCTGAATATCTATTCAGTTCCTCAATAATCTTGGGTTTGTTGTTTATACGAGAGTGCCAGCTCAACGGGAGAAGAGCTGAAACCCATTATTTCCCTTTGAACATGTTCTTCACTGGGAATGGCAGGAGGAGCAAAGCAGCAGGAGGGCTGTCCTGCCAAAACGCTGAACTTGGAACTGAAGGGGCCGTCGCTCTGGGTGTAAAAAAAGAGTTACGAGCTTTGCTGCTCTGTCAGGTCTGGAATCCTTCCCTTGGCTGTGGATAATACCTAATGATTCAGAGGAAGTACTGTCAACTCTTCAAAGCAGACCTAGCTAATTGTGTAATGTTATTCTGAGGCACTGGGAGAAGCCAAAAAAGAAGGGAGGCTGGGGAGAAATTCCTTCCTTTGCAATGATCAGCTTACATCCTGCACCATCAGATTTGATTATCCTTATCTTTTCTTGCATAACTACAAATGTTATGACTGGTCATAGTGACCAGACTTCCAAAAAAAAATCCAGCCACAATATTTGACTCCATGACTGCCTGTGGCGGTAAATTCCTTAGACTAGCTACATGCTGTGCAAAAAGCTATTTCCTTTGATTTATTCATTTCCCAGTTCTTAACTCCATCAGGTGCCCCCTTGATCTCACATTAGAGAATGAGGCAAAAGAAAAGAAAAGGAAAAAAGAAGTCTGTTCGTTTTGCCTTATCTCCTTGCAGTTAGGCAATTTAAATATCCACTGACCTCTTTTGCTCATATTGCACAGCAATTTTTAAAATTAACTCCTTTTAACTAGCTCTTTTTTTAATTGAATAAGTAATACAAGGACCTGATTAAAAGATTTAGGCACTACAATAAATAGAAAAAGGAAAAGTTAGTATCCCTTCCATTGCAGACCTGCAGACCCTTGATTCCCCAGACCCTACCCTGAGGCAGTCATCAGTACCAGCTGCTGGTGTACACTCTAGAAATATCCAAACCCAAGCATGTATGCATTTTCTCCTTTTAAAATGTATCTTTCTTTTTCACATAATAACATCTTAGAGATCATTTCATATTATCACATTTAGTGCTAACTCATCCTTTTTCATGGCTGCATGGTATTCCCATTTGAATATACCACACAATTGATTAACCAGTTCCATATTAATGGATATTTATGTTGTTTCTAGTATTTTTCTCATATGAAAAGCTACAACAAAGACCTCTGTACACATCTTAACATACAAATGCAAGCGTATGCATTTATTTTCCTTATTTATTTATTTATTATGGGACAGGCTCTTGCTCTGTCGCCCAGGCTGGGGTGCAGTGGCACAATCTTGGCTCACCCCAACCTCTGCTTCCTGAGCTCAACTGATTCTCCCACCTCAGCCTCCCAAATAGCTAGGACCAAAGGCATGTGCCACTGTAGCCAGCTAATTTTTGTATTTTAGTAGAGACGGGGTTTTGTCATGTTGCCCTGGCTAGTATCGAACTCCTGGCCTCAAGCAATCTGCCCACCTCAGCCTCCCAAACTGCTGGAATTACAGGCGTGAGCTACTGTACCTGGCCTAAGAATGTGTATTTTATTTTATTTTTTATTGTATTTATTTTTTTGAGACGGAGTCTCACTCTATCATCCAGGCTGCAGTGCAGTGGCCCGATCTCGGTTCACTGCAACCTCCACCTCCCGCGTTCAAGTGATTCTCCCACCTCAGCTTCCAGAGTCACTGGGATTACAGGCATGTGCCACCATGGCCAGCTAATTTTTGTATTTTTAGTAAAGATTGGGTTTCACTACGTTGGCCAGGCTGGTCTCCAACTCCCGACCTCAGGTGATCCACCTGCCTCGGCCTCCCAAAGTGTTGGGATTACAGGTGTGGGCCATCGTGCCCAGCCAGTATGTGCATTTTAAATGTTGACAGATATTTTCAGATCGCCCTCCAAAGAGGTTATATTAATTTATACTCTCCTTTGAGAGTATGTAGGAGTCCTCTTTCTCACTTCTTTGCTAACATGTATATTCTAATAATATTTTACAATCCATCATATTCCTGTTCTGCCTGAAAAACCACACAAGGTGCAGTGACCTCTGTGTAACCATCAGGTCCTGACATTAAGCCTTTTGCCCAGTCTCCTGTAACACCACTCTCACCTGTATAAGCCCTAACATCCAACAGGCAAAAGCAGCAAGATGAAAAAAAAAAAAAAGCAAACGGGTTACATAAACCAACCAACCAGCGCCACCTACACGTCCCTGGGCTTCTGTACCACCAAATTTGTGAACTAGCCAATATGCACCTGTAATTGTTTCTGTATGTGTTTTGGGGGATGGAGTTACCAAAAGATTCCTAAAATGGTCTGCAATTGGTACTTAAAAAAGATAAGCATCAGTGATCTACGTAATTAAAAAGAGAGAAAGGGAAAGAAAATTAAACCTGGAGGACTGGATGCAGTGGCTCATGCTTATAATCACAGCACTTTGGGAAGCCGAGGTGGGAGGATTGCTTGAGGCCAAGAGTTCTAGAGCAGTCTGGGCAACACAGCAAGATCCCTGTCTCTACATAAAAATAAATTAGCTGGGTGCCATGGCATGTGCCTGCAGTCCCAGCTACTTGGAAGGCTGAAGCAGGAGGACTGCTTAAGGCCAGGAATTCAAGGCTGCAATGAGCTATGATCACACCACTGCACTCTAGCCCAGGCAACAGAGCAAGACCTTGTCTCTAAAAACAAAAAAGAGGGAAAAAAATTGGATAAAAATCCAAATGCCTGATTTTATGGCTTAATGTAGATAAACTAAGTATTACGGTATACTTAACTACTAATATGTAAAATAATGAAATCACTCTAAACAGTGATTCTCCTATTTTAGGACTAGAAACATTTCTAAAACAAAACATGCAACCCAAAGTGGTCTTTGTCAAAGTTCTCTTACTTCAGATAGAGACATTAACCAAAAAATAGCTACCATGATCTGTCATCATTTCATAAGGTAATTTTAACACCAAAAAGTAGAAAAGCTATAACATGACAGTAAAAGGAAGTTCCTTAAGGTGGGTAAATTTAACTCTATCTCAAGTTCACTGCTCTAACCCTCACGTTCTCATTTCACCATCCAGTCTGAGAATCCAAATGACACACACAGGAAAACTCCGTCCTGTAGGATCACAGTCCATGGACTGGCATCTGAAAACTACTGCTATCAGGAACCTTCTCTTAAATTCATAAAAGCCAGGGATTCTTTCCTCTGTCTTGTATTTTATATGTGTAGTTTAGAAATCTAGAGGAGAGCAAGGCTGGGCGCAGTGGCTCACGCCTGTAATCCCAGCACTTTGGGAGGCCGAGGTGGGCGGATCACGAGGTCAGGAGATCAAGACCATCCTGGCTAACACGGTGAAACCCCGTCTCTACTAAAAATACAAAAAATTAGCCGGGCATGGTGGTGGGCGCCTGTAGTGCCAGCTACTTGGGAGCCTGAGGCAGGAGAATGGCGTGAAGCCGGGAGTCAGAGCTTGCAGTGAGCCGAGATCGTGCCACTGCACTCCAGTCGGGCGACAGAGCAAGACTCTGCATTAAAAAAAAAGAAAAGAAAAGAAAAAGAAATCTAGAGGAGAGAGCCCTCGATTTTCAGTTCTGGATTTGCCACTAATTAGCTTCAGTTACTGAACCCTTCTATGAACTTCAGTACTTAATATCAGATAAGAATAACACCTTTCCTGCCCATTTCACAGGACCGACCGGTTCAAAGAAAATTAATATGTGAGCAAGTTTTTTTTGTAAGCTACCATGCTTAATATAATGATTAAGCACTAACATTTATCAAGCATTTTTGAAGTGCCAGATGCTGTTCTAAATGCTTCCCAAATGGTATCCCATCCAGCCCTGTTGGCAGCCAAGTGAGGAAACTGAGGCTCAGAGAGGATAAAGAATATGCCAAGTTCATACAGTTAGTGAGGAATAAGGTCAGGACTGGACCCCATGACTGTCTGGCTGCAATTCCATATTCTTTTTTTTTCTTTTTTTTTTTTTTTTTTAAGACAAGGTCTCTCTCTGTTGCCCAGGCTGGAGTGCAGTGGTGCAATCTCGGCTCACTGCAACCTCTGACTGCCGGGTTCAAGCGATTCTCCTGCCTCAGCCTCCCTAGTGGCTGAGACTACAGGCACCCGCCACTGCACCCAGCTAATTTTTGTATTTTTAGTAGAGAAGGGGTTTTGCCATGTTGGCCAGGCTGTTCTTGAACTCCTGACCTCAGGTGATCCACCTGCCTTGGCCTCCCGAAGTGCTGGGATTACAGACATGAGCCACCACACACGGACTAATTCCATATTCTTAATCATTATGATATACTCTTTTGTAATTAGTGATATAATTATATCACTGCAGTTCTTGTATGCTACTGGCTGAATACTCTAGCTACTGGCTGAACATGCAATGTTAATTAACAATTTGTCAGACTCGAGCCCTTCTAAGTCAGCAAGACCTCCAGATGATAGCTTTTAGTTTAAAAAACAAAGGATTTGCTCAGGATCCATTCAGCTAATAGAGGCCACTTTTTTATGTTCAGATATTAACCTTCGTAGATAATGACATGCCCTAGCAGGCAGAGCCCTAGTCTACATTGCTAAGTAAAAGGATTGGGCATTATCGCACTCAAGCTGGAAACATGTCATTGGGTAAAGACATAAAAAAATGGGAGGAAAATGAGATACAGAACCAGAAATGTCAAAACTTTTGAGAAGTGTAGTCAATTTGCTAAATCTTTAGTAAATACACGTGCATTAAAACAGGATATGAGGCTTGCTGAGCTGAAAACTTATACCTTAAGTGACTCTGTGGTATACTATATTTTTCTCATTCATTTGATTTTGTGATTTATCTAGAATAAAACATCACCTACTTTTTCTTTTACTCAAGGCAGAATCATTTTTAGTTAACACTGGCTTTTGGCTTTAGCATGTGGCATTAGTGCCAGGGCAGGGTCCGCTAGGAGAGAGGACAGCATCCAGAGTCCAGGAGCTGTGTGCGGGGGTGCGGCCAGCACCAGCATCCTCCATGTGCATCCTTTCTTTGGACTTTCTGGTTTTGTTCCCCCCAGCACAAGACCACATTACCTCACACTTTACTTGGCAGTTTCCCAAGTAAACTTCCAGCACCTCCACCCTTCCCCTCTTTGCTGCCTGGAGCCACACTAGTGGCAGAATAGCATCATGCTATTCTCCGTCCAGGAACTAGCTGGCTTTCCTGGTCTCTGTGGCATCTGGTCTGAAGTTCTCCCTTCAAGGTCCTACATAATTAGCTTCCATCTACTTTAGCCAATTACTTTTTCATGACTTCACCAACCCAACTGTACTTAAGGCATGCAGGGGACGTCACCTTTCTTTAGCAGACAAAATGCTTATTCTTATTCTCCCATCTGGAATTTTCTACCTGTTCCCTCTACAGGGTAATTAATATACTACGAAGAATGTAGACTTTGGAGTCAGACAAGATATAGCTATGACTCTCAGTCAGATTATCTCTCTGTCTCTCTTTCTATGTATTTTTAAACACATATTGAGCGGTTACAGCATATGAAAAACCGTGTGAAGATCTTTGTCTCATTAAGTAATTTATTCCTCACTGTATACCTATGAGGTCACTATTATTAAGTTCCCGGTTTACAGATGAAACAATGAAAGCACAAGGAGATGAAGGGTAGCCAGTCGGTGAGGAGCTGAGATTCAAATCTATCACTGCCTGGAATGCAGAGCCAATCATCCTAACCATGACTTAAGAGCATCTCACTAGTTGTATAAACTTGAGCAAACTGCTTAACCTCTCCAGTCCTTAATATTCTCATGTATAAACAGGGATATAAATGTCTACTCAGCAAGATTAATGAGATTATGTGTATAAAGTTGCTATCAAAGAGTCTGGCGTTCAAAAGAGGCTCCATAAATGTTTCTGTCTTGTCTCTTTTCTGCCCAATTACATTCCATTCATCTTTTACATCCTGCCTCTTCCATGCAGCCTCTTTGGAAGATGCAATGACCTATTGCAGCCTACACTGATTTCTTCCTCCTGTAAAATCCAGGCATTCTAAAACGTAGTTTTAAGCTGTTTCCCAATGATTTCATTTAACTTAGCCTTTGCTTCCTCAACAGAGGTTTTTTACAAGGCAGTAATCACATATTATATACCTCATTTACATCCCCTATAATTAGCCAAGGATACATGTGACTGGCCTAGTGATACAGTCCCTGCATACAGTCTAAGACAGACGTTGCTTTAGAAAAATTTCATTCTATATTTAACAATGCTTATAAAAAGGTATACGGCAAATACAAATTCATAATCCACCATTTATACAGTATAGGTAACAATGAATTAAAAATTCATACAGACTTCAATTTAACTTTCCTACCTGTGTATGCCTGTGCTATGCCTAGTCATTGAAGACTAACAGACAATTGGTATTTGCTTACGAAGCTATACTATATCTTGCCAAAATTCAGTATTACCAAGAAAATGACCATTCCAGAAAACATTAATAACACTTATCCTTAAATATAAACAGCAGCCCATTAGGGCTAAGTGCTTCACAGACAGCTTCATAGAGTTGAGTATTCATGGCTGGCGATTGCCCTCTGAGGTAGCTATGACGACTAGTAAGGTAACTGGAATTTACAGAATTGGGTAACTACTGTGTTAAGCCAATCCTGGGAGTGAGCCAAGATAAGAAAGCCAAAAATGATTCCACTGCTATAAACTAAAGCCAAACAATGAAGACAACTGATTTAAGACTCCAGACACTGTTCATTCTCAAGTTCTTAACTAGGCCTAGACCACTGAAATCTGGCTCCAGCATATTCCATGGAATGAACGATGTGCCAAGGCCTATGCCTGGCCCTCCTCCACCCAGGACTGCTTTCCCCACACGGCAGGCTGCACAGCCCCACTCGCTGTCCGTGGGGCAAGGTGGCACAAACCCTACTTCTGCTTTTAGCTTTTGTCACTGACTCTTCTTCAAGAGGTAATTTGACCTATTACCTTTTTAATAAAACAAATTGCCTCATTCCACCTATAGCTTCTCAATTTGAGTCTCCTGGCTTGAAAAGAGCCAGTGGGAGTCAAGAAACAATGAGAAAGGTAAGGGATTTTCTAACATGGATGTGTGGCCAACCACACTGTTCAGCCGGGCTGCAGCCAGGCCAAATGGAAAGATGTCTTAAAAAAAGAAAACCTCAATTTAGCGATTTTCATAATTTATGAGGAATTGGTTAATTTCAGATACAATCAGAAATAAGCATTTTTATTTTTTAATTGTTTTGTGGAGATGGGGTCTCACTACGTTGCCCAGGCTGGTCTCAAACTCTTGGGCTCAAGTAATCCTCCTGCCTCAGTCTCCTGAGGCTGGAGCCATCATATCCGGATGCCTGAAATAAGTAGTTTTAAATGCCAGTTTCACACTATACCTTTAAAAGTTATACATTTCACTACAGCAAATGTCAAGCAAATTGATTTTGAGGTGGAATAAAGACACACGACATCGATACCTAAGCTTCCACACAGGGAAGAGGATTTACAAAGACCCAGAAAGCCAGACAGAGAATGGTCTATCTTTCTGGGAAAAGTGTCCAGAGGCAGCCGACGAGACCCCATAAGTAATGCTGCAGTGTCTCAAGTCCCTCTTCAGTCTGCTCAGTGTCCCTCCCTGTGACTCTTACATGCGATTTATTACACCTTTCACTCACAGGGGAGGATGTGTCAACACAAAGGCAAATTCAAACATTCCGATGAAATCTAAAACACAATCTAGTTTCCAAACAGCTTTCTAGTTGGCCTTGTACAGGCTCAACAGCCAGATGACTATTCTCAATTTTTTTCTCATCCCTGATTAAATAATTTACAGTACTGACTTCCCTTCAAATGAGAATTCCAGAAAGCATTGCCTAAACATTAGCAATCTTCTTAATTGTTATTCTTTGCCATGGGTACCATCAGGCTACCTTGGTGATGTTTAAATTGTTAAGGATTATAAAGATGCCTCTTCATAGGAGTATCTACCAATCCACATTCAAGGTAAAGGAGCCACGGGGACCAAAAAACTCTTACACTACCTCAACACATGTTTTGCTGAAATAGATATTCATTCTTTTCTTTTCTTTTCTTTTCTTTTTTTTTTTTTTTGAGATGGAGTCTCGCTCTGTTGCCAGGCTGGAGTGAAGTAGCGTGATCTCGGCTCACGGCAACCTCTGCCTCCAGGGATCAAGCGATTCTCCTGCCTCAGCCTCCCAAGTAGCTGGGACTACAGGCATGTACCACCACATTCGGCTCATTTTTGTATTTTTAGTAAAGACGGGGTTTCACCGAGTTAGCCAGGATGGTCTCAATCTCTTGACCTCATGATCTGCCCGCCTCGGCCTCCCAAAGTGCTGGGATTACAGGCATGAGCCACTGTGTCCGGCCGATATTCATTCTTTCTAGAAAGTTTGCATTTCTTATCTGGAAAGTCTGAAACAGAAGTCCCAAATTCTCTTTAGGAGTAAAAGGAAAACAAAGCTGTAAAATAAGAATAGTTCAATAAACTGCAAGTAATCTCTGGGATGGTTCCCAAAAGTGTACAAAAAGGAACCCAGGGTCATCATCTCCCAAGAGGCTGGAAGGCAGTACAAAGACAAAGAGCCCACCATAGCCAGAGCCCCTCTCAACAGTGCCGAGTGCTTGCTGATTTATTACCTCTGGTCTCTGGACTGGACTGAAGGAAACTGGAATGTCATACCTTCATTCACAACACTGTCTCATGGAATTATTTTTTCCGGATTCCTTGGGAAGTTAAAGTATTTGAGAAGAATATCAGGAACTGTTGTTTCAGCCTGTTTTGTGAGTAGATAATTGCCTTCCAACTCCATTATTTCAGGAAATGATGTGTGCGGCATTGTTCCTAGATGAGGGGAGCAATGTGTTTCAGCAAGACCCATACATGCATATGAAAACAAAACAAAACAAAAGGCGTGCAGTCTAAGTCACTTCACTGAACTCAGACTTTTAAAATCTGGTCTCTAGATAAGAGGCTGGCCCCAGACAACCTACTCACATACCAGTAACATTCTTTTGAAAGGGTGTAAGCAAAATTTGTTTTAAGAAGTGAGAAATTTTTACGAAAATTACTAAATGTGGTAATAAATAACTTGGACAAATTAAGTGCTATCAAAATGGGTTCAGCAGAGACCTATTTGAAAGGCTAAATTTTTCTCTAATTTGGGTCTGAGTCAAAGACCAGCATGGGAACTAGAAGTAAAACACATTTCATCCTGAGAAATACCTTTGATTCTATGGAATATATTAGCTGATCTTCCTGAAATGTGACATCATTTGTGGTACCAGCTGTAAGGGTGTGCCATCTAAGGATTTACTAAACTAGTATTTCTTTGGTTTAATATGTATTTTAAGACCACAGAAAAAAGTCTAATCCAACTAAGTGGTCCAGGGGGAACTGTTATGGACTTTGTCCTAAGAAGCTTAAATTTCTTATGATCATGACCTGTTGACCTTTTAATGGATGGATTATACAAAGCAAATTCCCAAATGGACATCTAGAATTGATAATGATAAGAACTGTTACAAAGGAAACATTAAATATAGCACCTGTGAGGTTCTATTTTACATATATTAACTCATTTAATTCTCAAAACAAACTTATGAGGTTAAGTATTGGTCCTTTTACCATCCCTGTTTTACAGATGGAGAAACTAAGGCACAGATATTGAGGTTTGAGATGCCTATTAATCAGGCAGTCAAATATATGATGGAAAAAAACAGGGCTGCAGATACAAATTGGGGAGTTTATAGTTAACATCCTAAAACTGGCTGCAAGGAAGTATCTGCAGGGAAGAGATAGTTGGAGGTCTGGCCTTGAGACATATCAATAATTAGAGGTTGGAAAGAGGAGGAACAGCCAGAGAGGCAGAAAGCAAACCAGGAATAGCTGGTCATCAAAAAGCCAAGTGAAGAAAGTGTTTCTAGGAGGGAGTAATCAATTGTACCTACTGCTGTGGAAAAATAGTGTGAAAACTCAGGACCATCGGATTTGGCCCAATGAAGATGGCTGGTGGTTTCAGGGGAGGAGAAGTACTGAAAGCCAGGCTGGAAAGGGTTCAAGGGAGAATACAGAATGAGGTAAGTGGACACAGCAGCAAATACTGGCAGCTCTTTCCAGGTATTTTGCTATAAACGTGAGCAGATAAATGGCGCAGTAGCTAAAGGGAAAATGGGGAGCATAGGGAAGGCTTCTTGGGGTTAGGTGGCAGTTATAATGCATTTATAATATGCTGAATTAATGATTTTGCATAATCTAAATTTTCTTCATCTTCTGAAAAAATAAAATTAGTTTGATAATTAATGTTCAAAACATGCATTTTTGTTCTGCATACATTTAATCCACGTTGTTTTGTTTTGCAAGAAGCAGGATAGGTTACAAATGGTTGTCCACACTTGGTTCAGCCAGTCAGTCAGCCTCAGCAATGAGTGTTCCAGATTACTTTTCGGTTGCTATAGCCTGCAATTTTGCTGTCCCTAATACTTACAGAGGGAACTTGCTCTTTTCTTCATGAAAACTTAGTCTAGATGCTCCTAGGTGGGCAATGGAGGGGAAATGTCCACATAGAGAACAGTAACTAGACCTCATGGGACAACATCCACCTTCTCCTTTGAGATTGCTCCCTGCCATCACCACTATCCAATACATTTGGTGTTGAGGGACAACCCCTTGCTTAACTTCCTCTACACAGCCGAGATCATGTTGGAACATTTAAAAAAAGTTTCATGGAGAATTTGGGGGTTACAACATGGAAATGGCTGCACAATAAAATATAACTAGAAAATCTGGTTTACAAAGCATAACTCACTCATCTCTGGTTCAGGTGCTCCTACAAAGATGACCGTGTGACTTGTAGTCCACTTCCATGAGGCAGAGGTTATCTGTAACCCCTGCCCACTGCGGAGGGAGAGGGAGAAGAAAAAAAAAGGGGCAGGGGAAGAGAGAGGGTGAGAGAGAGAGAGAGGTAGGTTCTCACACCCACCTAGTCCTCTTTAAGAACGCATCCCTTTCTCAGGTGATTAACATTAGTAAGGTCTATTCATTTCAGGACTTAAGTATAGAATTATTCTGTGGCCTTAATTAGATACCTACATAAGATTTTAACACAATAAACCCAACATCCATACAAGGCACGCACACACACACACACACACACACACACACCAGATACAGAAGAGAAGAGGGATTTTGTTATGCTCTCATGGTTTCAGATACCACCAGGACCTGGGATCTCCAAGTGGGAGCCTAATTCACTTCATAAGATACCTAGGTCTGTGAAAGCCAGGAGGAGCCAGTTGGAGCAAGAAGGAAGGGGTGAAAACAAATCCTTGGGGACTGCTCTGCACTTTCACCAGTCATTTGTTCAGCCCTAGGGGAATCCCGTAGGCAGCAACCTCAGGGCCGACTTACCCCACAGAACACCCCACAAGAAGGAAACCAAGAAGAAAATGTTACAGACCTCGTTTAATGTGCACATGGAGATGCTTTTATCCAGTGATGCGTTTAGGGAACCATCAGTGTCACCAAGCGCTGTAAGTTGTGTGTGTGTGTCTAGTGGTGGTAGAAAGGGGTGCTTCTCATCTGCTTCTCCTTTTTGTCAAAAATCTTAGTAAAAACTTCAAAATCTCTTCAGCACCAGATAAAAGGGAAACTGTGAGACTCTTTCTGGAAGTGAGTTGAAGAACAAACTGTTTTGAGGTAGGAAGTAAACAGAAAGGGAAGCAGGCCGGTGGGAGGCTGGGGCTGCGGCTGCAGAGTGAATGGCCCTAAACAGCAGACGCCTCCTTCAGGGACCGGGAGCTAAGAGATTCTGCTCTGCTTTCCCACCTGGCAATATGATTTTCAGAGCTGCAGCCAAATGGGTACATCCCAGGTCCCACCAGTTAAGACTCAATACAGTTCTTTAAAAAAAAAAAAAACAAAAAACCTCAAATATAGTGGCTGATGATTAGCTTAGAGCATTACATATCACTACTGGCACTATGGTATTTTGAGGCATGATACCATCTTTGTGGGCCAGCTAAAAGCTAATCACCATGTGCATCATTGTTTCTATTGGGAGATGCATTCCAAGTTCCAAACAAATGACCTAAGTGAGGTTTTGGGGGAAAACACTGCTAATTGGGGTAATTTTTTTTCCAAAAAGGTAAAATTTCAAGTTTCTACTTTTGCAGTATATAGCTTACTTTAAAAGCTTCAAAGCCTTTCCAGAGAGAAATAGCAAAGTTTATAAACCAGGTGATGACAGACTATTGAGGATCCTGAAGTTTTGATTAGAAACAATGAAACACATTCATCTAGTCTTTATGCATTCGTCATATCCAATTATTGTAAAACATAAATGCAATGTAAATAGCAAGGATAACTCAAATCTTCCTTAACCAAACTAACACACAGTGAGCCTTGTAATACAGCAAGAACTTCCCTTTTCTTTTCTCTTTATTTCAATAGTTTTTGGGGAATTGGTTGCATGGAAAAGTTCTTTAGTGGTGGTTTCTGAGATTTTGGTGCACCCATCACCTGAGCAGTGTACACTGTACCCAATGTGTAGTCTTTTATCTCTCACCCCTTTACATCCTTCCTCCCGAGTCCCCAAAATCCATTAAATCATTCTTATGCCTTTGTATCCTCATAGCTTAGCCCCCACGAACTTCCTTTTTTAATATGTGGTCAGCACATGTCCTATGCAAGGGATATAAAACACCATAACAGCATAAAACACATTCTTTGTCCTTGAATAATTTAGTCTTCTGGGAAAGGAAATGGGAAATCCTTAATTAGAGGTAGCTGCTTAATAAAGCCTGATGTATTTTCACACTGATTATAAAAAGCAAAATACTTGCCTAAAAGACAAAGACCATTTAATAACTTTCTTGATTTCCTACTTATAGTAATGGTGTTCTCAAAAGCAAAAATTGAGTCACTTTGGGCTAAGAATTACTATTTTACATAAAAAAGAAATAGAGATTATCTAAATCTGAAGCCATGCCAGTAATTGTCATAAAGTAACATAAACAGTCCATAGACATATCTATATATGGATGTTAAAAATTCCCATAATCTTAAATTCCAAACCAAGATCTTCATCTCTATCCCTGCCCTGTCTAGACTAGGAATTACTATTTTCAGCTACATTCTAAAAAAATCCTTATGCAGGCTAATAATTTCCTCAATCTATCAGTCATACATCTGAGTCCACAGAGTAACCTTCCTGTAACACTTTCATCGTGTCACTTACGCTAAGGGTCCCATTACCTACAGGATAAGCACAAATTATTAAAGTTGGAAATGATGTGAAAACCATCTATGTAATGTGTTTAAAGTCTCTGTACAAATTTAGTGATGGACGCATGACCAAAATGCAAGTCTTCTCTCAACCCAGTGAACTTTCCAATTTCCAGACTGATCCACTACTGCTTCAACATCAAAGAAGTCTATGGATTATTGTCTAAACTTCCCAAAAGTATGCCCACCTGTGTTTTTGATAAACAAGGGCAGAAACCGAGCTTCAGTCAGCTTCTTAGCCCTAGTTCCTGGAACACAGGTGCTTGCTGAACTAAACTGAGTTGGAAAGGTTCTGCCATCCTTTTCATAATGCAAATCCTATTGCATTCAAGTTTTATCTTTATTACAAATGATTCTGTGATCACAACTCACAAAGACAGTTCCTACTTGGGACTCTTTAGTCATACACAGCCTGCTTAGCATATCACAGTCTTTGGTGTGGTATTATGTAATGTTACAGGCTTAGTTTTCTACTTTATTATTACATGTGCACAACTCAATTATAAATTCCTTTATGATAGAGTCCTATTTCTGACTTATCTGCTTTTTGGAATACAATCCTAACAGAGAACAATGCTCATATGTTTATTAAATCCTACTCTGGCTTCCATGCTAGGTGGGGAAAAAAATACTGACAACTAGCTCTTAAATTTCTATTTTCAACCAATTGCTGTATTTTTGTGCCTGTAAACATTAATTTAAAAATTATAACTGCCTTAACTTGGAGGAATGAACCAAGAGTTTTTTTCTCTTTTCTCTTTTTTTTTTTGGAGATGGAGTCCCGCTCTGTCACCCAGCCTGGAGTGTAGTGGCACAATCCCGATCAGTGCATTGCAACCTCCACCTCCTGGGTTCAAGCGATTCTCCTGCTTCAGCCTCCCGAGTAGCTGGGACTACAGGTGCGCGCCACCATGCCCAGCTAACTTTTTTTTTTTGTATTTTTAGTAGAGACAGGGTTCCGCCACGTTGGCCAGGCTGGAACTCCTGACCTCAAGTGATCCACCCGCCTCGGCCTCCCAAACCACTGGGACTACAGGCGTGAGCCACAGTGCCCGGCCAACTTTTCCAAAACCCATATAAAAACATTATTAGGAATATTCCATTTCTTAATTTGATTTTGGTTATACAAGGTGTAGCTTACTGATTTGTGTACCATTGTATACTTCAACATAGCCCAAATATAAAGGGATTTCTCACTGTACTTTTATTGCTAATAAAACCGCACACCACTTACGTAATGAAAGAATCTGTATGTTTATGACATGAAGAAAGTGAGAAAAAAATACAATTCTCCTAAAAATACAGCACTCCTAAAAAAATATAGCACTCATAACTATCACGGAACACATAGGCTTTTCCTACATTTTGGTATTTTTATTCAGCTATATAACTTACATTTATTATCTCCTACATATCTTTGTCCATAGATGGTATGCACCCATCCACATAAAACTGTTCAGAGGGGGGAAACATGTTATTACAGTGACACCTGCTGGTGTTCAGTTATAAATTTTATATTCTAACTGAAGGACAGATTTTTTGGTGTCAAAATTTTTCTTAATAAAATATAATATTAATGTTTTCCACTGAAATAACTTGTATAATTGTTACAAACAAATCTATGTAATACACGGCTGACCACCTAAGATTTTTATTTTGTGACAATTATCTTACTGTAATTTTATTAACATTTTCTTTAAAAAGACACTTTCCCAATAAAGCAGCGTAAGTATTCAGATGACATCAAGTTTTTTAAAAAGTGAAATAACGTGTGGTTTTCTTTTCAAATTCTCTACAAATTCTATTTTAAGGGAAACTATTATATTAAATCAACATTTACAGAATATTTTCTCTGAATGGTAATGTTAGCAATATAAACAATTTCACAAAAGTCAAAAATCAGGTCTATGTAGAGAAAATCTTAAGCACAACACAGATAAACTTGTACATTGACTTCTATTATGGTAAAACTTCACACTCATAAATGGTGATAATATTTGCAATGGAGGCTAACGTTTAATGCCTGCCAGGTCTCAACCAAACTTTTGTTTTTTAAAGTTAAAAGGGGAAAACAGGCTGGGCCCGGTAGCTCACGCCTGTAATCCCAGCACTTTGGGAGGCCGAGGCAGGCGGATCACGAGGTCAGGAGATCAAGACCATCCTGGCTAACACGGTGAAACCCTTTCTCCACTAAAAATACAAAAAAAATTAGCCAGGCGTGGTGGCAGGTGCCTGTAGTCCCAGCTACTTGGGAGGCTGAGGCGGGAGAATGGCGTGAACCCTGGAGGCGGAGCTTGCAGTGAGCTATCGCGCCACTGCACTCCAGCCTGGGCAACAGAGCAAGACTTTGTCTCAAAAAAAAAAAAGCTTAAACAGGGGAAAACAATTGCTCCAAAGAATGCTGGAATGCACATATCCTCATTCATTTGAAGTTTTTTTAAAAAAACCGGTACTGACCACATTGGCTGCAGAGTGGTCCTGCTGGCGACAGGGGACTGATGAAAGGGCTGGATCTTGTGCACACACTCTCTCCTCTCTTGCTATCAGTAAATGCTGCACCACTTGAGCCTGGTGTTGCCTGCTCTAAATGTCCTTGAATCATGCACTGGCCTCTTCCCAGGGTGGCACTTATCTATCTTAATCTTACCTACATTCATGTTACATTCTTTTTTTTTTTTTTTTCCCATTTTTGTGTAGAGACAAAGTCTCACCATGTTGCCCAGTCTGGTCTTGAATTCCTGGTCTCGTGATCCTCCTGCCCCTGCCTCCCAAAGTGCTGGGATTACAGGTGTGAGCCACTGTGCTTGGCTTTTTTAAATTGATAGATAATTGTATATATTTATTAGGTACAATGTGATGGGTTGATACATGCATACATTACAGAATGATCCAATCAGGCTAATTAACATATCTATCACCTCATGTTATATTCTATCCTATGGCAAGGCCTGACCACACAGCGAATGGAGAAATAATAGTAAGTATCTCTAATGATTCAAAATATTTCAGAGCAGAATTTCACATATTGACTTATTGTTTGTAGTACATGAGACTATCACTTTAGAAAGCAATGTAATTATAAAGAAAAAATTTTGGATTCATCTGTACTATGGATTTTCATATCACTTACGGAATTTTTTAAATACCATGAAGGTATTTAGTCTATCTGATGTGTTGTTGCTAGCTCAACATCAGGTGGGCAAAACACTATATTCCTTGTATTTCTGTGCTGTTTTGCTCTCTCTTTAAAAAAATATAATGGGTATTTCTTGGTTATAATGATGAAATAAGATTAAACTACATATGAGGCACTTAAAAAGTAGGCTCTACATTGTGTTATACAAATATGAGTATTGTGTTTAACTTACCTTAATTTTGACTATTTCTTCAGAGATAATTTGAACCTTGAGTTTTTGTGAGGATCAAATATTAATGTACATACTAACTTACTGCTCTTTGATGTGTATCACATCTGAAAATCCAAGTTTGTTTTCTCTTGCTTATGGAACATAAATAGGAAAATACCAGAGGAAATGCTGTTTTGCTATTGTTGCCAGACCAATCACAAGAAAGCATTATTTGTAGCAGTTAAGATTCAAAAATGAGCAGAGAGCTGGGCACAGTGGTTCACGCCTATCATCCCAGCACTTTGGGAGGCTGAGGCAGGTGAAGTCAGGTGTTTCAGACGCCAACGTGGCGAAACCACATCTCTACTAAAAATACAAAAATCAGCTGGGTGTGGTGGCAGGTGCTTGTAATCCCAGCTACTTGGGAGGCTGAGGCAGGAGAATCGCTTGAACCCAGGAGGCGGAGGTTGCAGTGAGCCAAGGTTGCACCATTGCACTCCAGCCTGGGCAACAAGAGCAAAACTCCGTCTCAAAAAAAAAAAAAAAAAAGCGGAATGAGGAAGAGCAGGCAGTAAGTGATATGATACAACTGATTTCCAGTCTCCATTCATTGTATGACCTTGATTTGCACCAAGTCAATAAAATATTAACATTTTATTGGGGTTGAAAATTATGAAATAATTATAAAACCTTTCTGAAAGACTAAGAACAAGCTACTAGAAAATATATCGTCTGTAATGGAAGCTTCAAATATTTTGACTGAATTAATGTTTAAAATATTTTTCAGGTATTTTTCATCCTGACAGAGACTTACAGCCCCAAATGGGCAGGGGGGGGGGGGGGGAGCCTCCAGGGTATAATTTCAAGAAAGGCAGACATTATGCTAAATTCCAAAGCAATCAAACCCTCTACCTTTTCATTTGCAATGGCAAACAGAAAACCCACTACCTCTAGACATATGCACAGTAGAAAACTGTTCAAACAGCACATGGAAATGTTCAGATAGAAAGTTTATGCATTATAAGAGCAAAGAAGAGAATTCACTATGTATCTTGGAGGCATCTGTGACTCCTCCAGATTTTCATGGCACTTTGGGTTTAATAGCACAGATCAAGCCCCTTCTATCTAACATGCCCATAATAGTAGCCTGAGACATTGTCGCAAACCACGATAATGTCCTAAAGATTAAAAATTCCAAAATTGAGTATTCAGATAAGAGTTATGCAGGTTTAGAACACTACTGGACTCTTCTTTGCCTTCATTAGCTCATAAACAGTAAAAGGCCAATCCAATAGAAGCAATAGAGACAACCATTATTAGTTCATGGATAATAGGAAATAATCTAATATAAAAGATTTAGTATAATATTGAAAGAAAAGTAAAAAACTATTCTTTACACTAGAATATGGGCATGTTCTTTTTTGGAGAAATTCTAGTATAATAAAATCACCATGTACTTGTCTAACATGCCATTTCTGTACAGAGAAATCTGTCTAGCCACTGAACACCAGTAATGCTAGAAAACAATTTAAACTTTATTTATTATTCTTGGTTGAATTTAAGGCAAATTAGTGACAACAACTGAAGGCAGATCAGGAGACAGGGACATTCCATAGGGTAACTGAGCTCTGGATAACTGCCCTAAAGGCGTCCCCATCCCTGCAGCCTAGGAAGGCCCCCACTTGTTAGAAGCCATACCTGCCTGAGGGACAGGAATCAAAGTGAGGGACTTCCCACCTGCCGTAACGAAACACCACAGGCTTGGTGGCTTAAATAAAAATTAATTTTCTTACAGATGTGCTGGCAAGAAGTCTAAGGTCAAGGTCCTGAAAAATGTGGTTCCTATGAGGCCCCTCTTCCTGGCTTGCAGATGGCTGCCTTCCTGCTGTGATCTCAGGACTTTTCCTCTATGTGCAGAAAGAGAGCTCTGGGGTCTCACTTCCACGCCCTATGACCTCATGACCTCATTTAACCTTAATTACCTCCTTAAAGGCCGTATCTCCAAATACAGTCACACTGGGGTTACAGCTTTACTCGATGAATCCAGGGGAGACAAAATTCAGTCCATGACCAGGACTGAGCTGGATGAGCAGGAGGATTTGTAAAGCCTCAGAGGGCACTGTCCTCAGGAAGTAAACTAGGAGAACACCTAAATTTACCCTTCTTCATTATTCAAGAAGAGATACAAAGGAAGGAAAATGTCTCCTCTGGGAACGCCTCATCACAGCCAACAGTCACGGGTGTGTAGGGCTGACATCCACATTGTGTGTGAGTGTGGGTGCAAAAGCTTAAGGAGCAGAAAAGGGAGAGGCAGGGAATCCAAGGTGAAAACTGATTTTGAAGTGGTCTGTGGTTTGTAGCGTTGCAAGAAACAAACTGATGCTACAGGGGGAAAAAAAATCTTCTCTGTAGGACTATACTTGAAATTTTTAAAAAACCTCCGAAAAGAAAGTTCAGAGGAATGTGAGCTTTAAATAAAAAATGACTGACCACATTAGGAAACTAGTCACCATAAACTTGTTTCAGCAAAAACAACAAGCAACAAACTATAAATTCAGATCCACAAAAAATATTGAAATTACCACACACAGAATGTAAAATAAGTACTTTTAATATGTTTAAAGAAAAGAAAAAGAGGGAATAATGGAACTATCCCAGGGAACCCAGGAAAGTTTAAGAAAGAACCAAACAACTCTTCTGAAAATCAAAAAATATAATAACTGTAATTAACAACTTAATAGATGGGCAAAATAGGTTAGAGATAGAGTGAAGACAGAATTAATGAAATAGATTTAAAGAAATTATCCAGAATTCAACACCTAGAGACAGAGAGATGGGAAATATGAAACAGGGATTAAGAGATACGGAGAGGACGGTGAGATCATAAAACGGAAGTGTAATCTGATTTCCTGAAGGAGAGAACAGAGAGAATGAGGGAGATACAATATTCAAAGAGGCAGTAGCTGAGAATTTTTCAGAATTTATGAAAAGTACCAATTCTCAGATTCAGGAATCTCAATGAATCCCAACAGGACAATGAAAAGAAATACGCAGCTAAACATACTGTAGTATGGCCACATTTGACTGTAGAACACTAAAGATAAAGATCTTAAATATGACTTGGGAAAGAAGGCAGATTAGCTACAAATACTGATCAGACTGACAACTGTCATTTCAGAAGCAGCAATGGAAGCAAGAAGACAGTAGAATATTATTAAATACTGAGAAAACAGCTGTCAATCTATAATCGTATACCTAGCTAACTTTCAAGGATAATAAAATAGTAAACTTCTAGGTAAATCTACATAAACATGGACTGTACAAAATAACTACTTTTGTAGTTAAACGGAGATAGAACTAGAATTCCAGGCAACAATTTGTAAGTTGAAGAGATAAATCAGACTTTGTACAAAAATCTCTAATGTACAGGAAGAGAGTAAAGATGTTTACTTTAGATTCTGTTAACTATGCAAGTTAAATTTCCTACTAAGCACTTCATTAAAAGTTAATTTTTACATGTAAATAAAATACATATCAAAAGTGATTTGGAAACTGGGAAATGTTTAACTTTGAAAGTAGAAGAAAAGTAGATGGAAAAACAAAACAAAAACTCAAGCTGAAAGAAAGCAAGAAACAGAAAAGGTGGGACAAAAAGCACAAAATAAGATGATATAAATAAATATCAATATATCAGTAATTCTGAGAAATGTAAATGGATTGAACTCCTTAGCTGACAAATGATCAGAAAGAAAGAAAAACATCCAGTCACACTTTTTTTTGTTTTTTAAGAAAGAGTCTTGCTCTGTCACCCAGGCTGGAGTGCAGTGGCGTAATCTTGGCTCACTGCAACCTCTGCCTCCTGGGCTCAAGCGATTCTCCTGCCTCAGCCTCTTGGGTAGCTAGGACTACAGGTGCACGCCACCATGCCCAGCTAATTTTTGTATTTTTAGTAGAGATGGGATTTCACCATGTCGGCCAGGATGGTCTCGATCTCCTGACCTCATGATCTGCCCACCTCGCCCTCCCAAAGTGCTGGGACTACGGGCATGAGCTACCGCCCTGGCCCCAGTCACACAGTTTTTAAGGGGCATATCTAAAACATAACAGCAAGGTTTAACAGAAGGATTAAAAAAAAGATATATCCTATAAATCTAGCTAGCTGGCATAATTATATAAATATAATATATATTTTATGTATTTTTATATGTCTATATTTATAATTATAACAAGACTTCAAAATATATAAAAATATATAAAACTAAAATTGACAAAATTATAGGGAGAAACTGGTAAGTTCAGTAGAATAGAAAATTTCAACACATCTCAGAGTCTGAGAGATTAAGTAGAAGACAAAAGAATAGTAAAATGGAAAAAAATTGAACTACATAATTAACAACTTTGGTCTAACAGACATCCAACAACTGAAAAACAAGCATACTTTTCAAGCAATCATGAAACATTTACAAAAACAAGTTATAATCTAGGTCATAAAGCAAATCTCAACAAATATTAACAGATCAGTCTTACCTGTACCTATTTTCTGTCCACAATTCAAATTCAATTAAAACAGAAATCAATAAACATAAAATTTAAAAATATACATGCTAGGAAATGGGAAAAAAAGCCTCATACATATGTTAGTCCAGAAAGAAATCATAATTAAAAATACACAGAACTTAAATCTTTCTATAGTGCTTTAAAAATATAAAACATTATTTCATTTGATCCTTACAGTAATCCGATGAGCAACGTAGAACCCATAGTATCTCTGCTCAACAGCATAAACACAGCAGAAATGTTACAAACTGGCTGGGCACAGTGGCTCATGCCTGTAATCTCAGCACTTTGGGAGGCTGAGGTCGGCAGATCACTTGAGATTAAGAGTTCAAGACCAGCCTGGCCAACATGGTAAAACTCCTTCTCTACTAAAAATATAAAAATTAGCTGGACATGGTGGTACATGCCTGTAATATCAGCTACTCAGGAGGCCGAGAAACAAGAATTGTTTGAACCCAGGAGGCAAAGTTTGCAGTGAGCCGAGATCACGCCACTGCACTCCAGCCTGGGTGACACAGTGGGACTCTGTCTCAAAAAAAAAGGAAAGAAATGTTACAAATTATGCAGTTATTAAAATTATTTTTTACATGTAAATAAAATACATATTAAAAGTGATTTGGCAACTGGGAAACAGAAGCAGAAGTGTTCACCACTAAAAATATCAAAAGGAAGGTAAATAAACCAACTCTTATAGAAGCTATGCTGAATAGTTAAAAATGTTACAAGGAAATAACTGAGTATCTTAATGTCTAAAGCTCAAAAAGCCCATCAATTCATTTTGGTTTAGGAAGTCCCTTAGGTATTTATGGAATATGTACAAACTTACAAGGTAAAGTATTATTCACATGAGATGAACACAAACTATCAGAAATCTTTGCTATACAAGCTGGGTAGCCACAGTTAAGAATATATTCCCCTCACACATACAATCTTAATTTCTTGGTTACAGCATTCGTTCAATGATGTGTTGGCAATTAATTGCATTCCAAAAAGTGTCCATGGTACAAAGGGAATTTTCATTTAAGGCTCCCCTCCCTTTTCATGTGTGGGATATTTTTGGAAGTATTTTTTTTTCCATCTACTGAAAGAGAATTAAGAAAATTCCAACATGCCTTGGTGTCAGCAAGTGTGCTTTTTAGTCCAGGTACCAGCAAATGATTGATGAGCCTGTCAAGCCTACAGTAGCGGATAGAGAAAGTTGGCAGAAGTTCAGTGTTACTGAAAAAAAATCTCAAATACTTATTTCATCTCCTCTATTAAGTTTAATCACATTTTCAACATGCAGCCAAGAATGAAGCTTTGACAGTAAGCCATACATTTACACAGGCAGGCATTGTCAATTTTCTGCAGTCGCCACACTGAGATAACACAAGAGAGCTGGATATTTTCTTTCGTGTGCCTTTCTTTACTAAAGAGCAATAAAAAGTATGTGAAAGATTTATCCATACCTCAAATTCGTTTACCATAAATCTCTTGAAATTATTGCATTTACTTTTGCTTGGTTTATGGCAAATAAAAAATCAACTTAGTTCTTCAGTTAGATTTTTTTTTTTTTTTTGAGACAGAGTCTCACTCTGTCATCCAAGCTGGAGTGCAGCAGTGCCATCTCAGCTCACTGCAACCTCCACCTCCCAAGTTCAGGTGATTTCCATGCCTCAGCCTCCTGAGCAGCTGGGATTACAGCGTGCACCACCACGCCGGGCTAATTTTTGTATTTTTAGTAGAGACAGGGTTTCACCATGTTGGCCAGGCTGGGCTTGAACTCCTAGTCCTCAAATGATCCGCCTGCCTCGGCCTCCCAAAGTGTTGAGATTACAGGTGTGAGCCACTGCACCCAGCCTCAAATTAGATTGTTAAATGCAGGTTTTTAAAGATCACAGTGATGACAGAACTGGTACATGTTTCATCATAATATACCTGCTTATGAGAACAGACATTAGCACTAAAAAGGATTTACATTTAACATGGACCATTTGCCATGTGGGCAAACACTTCTGGTTCATTCAAAGCCAGGAACTTTATATGGTTCCAGAGGGACTCCCTGGCAGATTTTGTTGATTACTCCACTAAACAGTCGAAACATGTATAGATATTATTTATCTTATAAAGCTTACCCACAGCAAAACAGACACAAAAATGAGGTAAATACTATGGGCAAGATTATAGTTCTTGGAAAAACTAAATGTCAAAATATATTTTTGGTAAGCTGTTCTTACTAAGCATGATGTAAAAGCTGAAAATAGTTAAGTGTTGGAAGGCCACAAAACTTAACGTGTCTTCTCATCCACGGAAGCCCGTGGCATTACGCTGCACTGTAAAATGAGCAACGCTTCCCAAGAGGCAGTTCCAATACCAACATGGCCATCTTTGCCGCAGTAGGGACAATGTTGTCACTCCCACCTCTCTGAAATGTGAGCTCTGCTCCAAGGACAGTTGGGTTTTTTTTTTTTTTTTTTGGTCTGCATTACTCATGCAGTAACACTTTGTACGTTCTTTCAACAGCCAAGGAGGCTGTGACAGCTAGCTTCTATACCTGCCCCTTAAGCCACAACAATAAACAATTGTTAACCCTATATAGAAATGAATTAAATGATCTTTTTAAGAAGTCTATACCTACAGTTCTCTGAGCTAATCAATGGAAAAGATGATCAATTCTGACTAACAAAGAGTACATTTATTCCATTGTCCTTCCTACTTCTCTTCATTCAAATAATCATATAGGCACTTAAAGCTGGAAAGATGTAGCACCTTTCTTTAAACATCCAATCAGAATGCCAGTAGAAGCTTCTTTCTTCTGATACAAGAGTGCCACTGAATATATTGCTAAGCTTGAAGCAGAGGCTAAATGGTTTGGTGGGAATATTTTTCAGGAGAGAGGTGAACATATTCACATTAGTTTGTGATTGTTGTGGTTCAAGTTCTTAAAAAGTTGAAAATTTCGCTAGGTCCTTCTCCATCTCAGCATATTGTTCTTTAAGCCTCCCCATGGCTTTTCTGTGCTCTTCATCCACTTCAGCCCTTTTGTTGGGTTGCTCCTTCATGAAGTCGTCCCACTGGAGCGTATGCTGTTTCTCACTAGCTACTAAGTGGTCACTATGAATCTGAGAAAAGAAATTAGAAAGTCACATGACATTTTCCAGACAATAATTTCATAACATTATCTCTTGATATTTGGTTACCGTAACAATCAGCTGGGAAGTCACAAGGAAAAAGTTGTGTTATAATATCCAAAAAAAGATGACACATTAGAGACAGCTAAGGCTTCTCTCATTAAAATTAAACATGGATATTCTCATTTCCTAAATTTTAAAAGCAGGCTGGGCACAGTGGCTCACGCCTGTAATCCCAGCATTCTAGGAGGCCAAGGCGGGTGGATCACCTGAGGTAAGGAGTTTGAGACCAGCCTAGCCAACATGGCAAAACTCCGTCTCTACTAAAAATACAAAAATTAGCTGGGTGTGGTGGCACATGGCTGTAGTCCCAGCTACCTGGGAGGCTGAGGCATAAGAATCGCTTGAACCCAGAAGGCAGAGGTTGCAGTGAGCTGAGATGGCACCACTGCATCCTAGCCTGGGTGACAGAGTGACCCTCCGTCTCAAAAAAAAAAAAAAAATATATATATATATATATATATATTTTTAAAGCGTATAGTATAAAACGATAAAATCAAACACAATCCAAGTATTTTTTCATATTTCTATTTCTCCTCAAATACCATTTCACTGCAGATATTTTAAAACCAATTTAAAAAAATACATACTAAAAGAATCATTGCTATAAGAAGTCAAAATGTCTGTCTTACATAAAATATTTTTAAGTGCATTAAAAAGAATCATAAATTATTAGTCACTAGAGGAGAACTCGAGAAATCTCTTCTGGGCTGGGCACAGTGGCTCGCGCCTGTAATCCCAGCACTTTGGGAAGCTGAGGCGGGCAGATCACCTGAGGTCAGGAGTTCAAGACCAGCCTGGCCAACATGGCAGAACCCTGTCTCTACTAAAAATATAAAAATTAGCCGGTGTGGTGGCGTGCACCTGTGATCCCAGCTACTCGGGAAACTGAGGCAGGAGAACTGCTTAAACCCAGGAGACAGAGGTTGCAGTGAGATGAGATCACGCCATTGCACTCCAGCCTAGGTGACAAAGTGAGACTCCCTCTCAAAAAAAAAAGAAAGAAATCTCCTCTGGGTCAGTTCTAGTCCTTAAAGCAAATCAACATCTCAAACATCTGCGTCAAATGTCTCAGTTCTTGAGATGTTCCTTAATACTGCTATATAAGGATGAAAGGTTTTTTGTTTTTCTTTCTAGCACCACAGTAATACAGATAAAATGCTGTATAAATAAAAAAGGTATAAATTTAGTTTTCTCCCTCCTTCCAAAGTATAATTTCAATTATTAACTTTGAATACGTACAACAAAAATCTAAATAGAGAGTATGAAAAAATAACTTTACATCCCTATTTCAACTATTCTACATGTATGTCATTAGCAGTTAAGTTTTGATACAGATTAGGTTCTATTAAACAAACAAAAACTGGGATATGCAAACTATAAAAACATACAAGGTCGAATTGCTTGAACCCGGGAGGCGGAGGTTGCAGTGAGCCAAGACTGCACCATTGCACTCCAGCCTGGGTGACAGAGCGAGACTCTGTCTCAAAAACAAAAACAAAACACACACACACACACACCCCCCAACAAAGCACCCAAAGTCACTGTTAATTCTGGCATATTAATTCCAGCACTTGAATGAAAAAGGGACACGCAGCGTACTCAGATGCTGGTTAACTCACATGTCAGCCACTAGAAAAACAGCTACTAGGAAAAAGAAACCATCTTCAGGCTGTTCATCATATTCTTGCTGTTCTATTTTCTCTCTCATTCGGGTCAGGACGACAAACAGGATGAAGGGCTGAATAAACCAATGTGCTCTAAGTACCCATAAAATGCAAATTTCTGCTAGTTGTTTTGCATAGCTACTTCTAAAAGCCTCTCCTTTAAGATGACATTATTCTCATTTTACAGACAAAGAAATTAAGGCTTAAGGACACTTTTATCCTCCATGGTCACTCACCTAATAGCTTGGTTGTAGATTCAAATTTAGTTCTTTCTGATACCCAAACCCACGCCTTTTCTATCACAGAGTACAAATCAGATCTTTCTAGAGGAAGTTTTACGTAGGTAGCTAAAAATCTCTTTCACAAGACAAACGCTCTTGTGAGAGCCTTTTTGCTAGGCTGATCTGAAGCTCCTCAGCACCAAGACTGTTCAACTTCAGACTCACGTCAACTTCTTTCCAATTGAAAATTCTTGGTCAAACATTCCTCTAAAATGTTTGACTGTTACTTTACAGTCAAACATTGCTCTAAAATATGTCCCACAGACACTTGGGATCTGAACAGATATTACAGTGGTAGGGAGAGAGGATTAGGGAGGGGTTTACTCATCCAATAAATTTGTTAAACAGGTTAAACAAAATGCAAAGAATTATTTTAACTTTTCAGCCTTATAGATTATAACTCTCCAAAAGATGCATGAAGAGTTTATTGAACTATTCTGATGGAACTTTAGAAATAACTGTTACAGTCTAAGAGAAAAGCCACAGTCACACTAGAAAAAGAAAAAATGCAGATAAACTTCATCAAAATGATATTTAGCTTTAGTTGTGTTTTAATAAACACAGAGAATATTAAACATGCATACTCAGATGTTATTTAATTTGGTCATTTCTTTGTAAATGAAAAGTCATCATTGGCTCAGCTGACCCTGCGATGTGGACCACAAGGCAAGAGCCCGTGTTCCCCCTCCCAACCAGAATGCATTTTATCCAGTACAGCCCAATAAAGAAAAATGTAGCTTTGGCAGGCATATAAACCTCGCTTCAAATTCTGGTCTACCTGTCACTAGTTGCATGATGCTGAGCAACTTAGTTTCTTTAACTTTAAAATGAGGAAAATAAATACTCCGCATCCATAAATAATACTTATAAAGACTAGAGGTAGAACATGTCAAGTTCCTAGCTCAGTGCCTGAGGAACTTAATAAAAGGTAAATATTATACAAATCACAAGCGAAGCATCTAGAAGGCAGATCACTCTACTTTTATCCCCCTGCCATTTCAGTTTTTGTTCTTTAATTTTAATAATTTTAGCAACATATTGTAATAATTCAAACAATATAGACAACTCAAGAGCAACAGACTTTCCCCTCCATTCTTATATTCAATTTAATCCTCGATGCAGCCATTATTAACCATTTGGCTATAAGAACAGCCTTTAAGATACTGCAATATATTAGTGAATAAGATACTGCCAAAGATCAGTATTTCTATTGTGTAGTTTCAGAATATTATGAATAAAGATAAACATATTCAAGTAGCCTGTTCATATCAGGCATATCGCTTATTGGCCTTGTAGGCTGAGTGAAAATAAGCTAAAAGATGACAATCGCCAAATCCAAATAAAAATCTAGTTTTGCTTCCTCATCAAGAAGTTCTTACAGTCACTCCATGCTATCGTTTCCTAGTTGCCCAGGCTGGAGGGCAGTGGCACAATCTTAGCTCACTGCAACCTCTGCCTCCCGGGTTCAAGCGATTCTCCTGCCTCAGCCTCCCAAATAGCTGGGATTACAGGCGCCCACCAACACACCAGGCTAATTTTTGTATTTTTAGTAGAGACAAGGTTTCACCACGTTGGCCAGGCTGGTCTGGAACTCCTGACCTCAGGTGATCCACCCACCTCTGCCTCCCAAAGTGCTGGGATTACAGGCATGAGCCACCGTGTCCGGCCCATTCTTACATTTTTTACAACAATTAGTAAAGAAAAAAGGGGAGGGGGTCGCCTATACATTCATGTATTGACAATACTGCGGTCTTTACATACAAATAAAACCCAGCTACCTGGAAATAACATTTATCTGAAACTTAGTTGAGAACGTGGTAAGACCTTTAAGTCATCCAAAAGAAAAAGGTACTACAAAGTCCATTTACAAATATTGCAGGGCTCATGAAAAGCTCTTCTGATTCTGAGCCTATTTGACCTACATCATACACAATTCTAACCAGCTTAGTTAACTGGTTTCTAAGACAACACCCTATTAAAAAATCACAAGTTAGAAAATGAAAAGGCTGATAAACGAGGGAAGAATAACAGGCATCAGCCTTATAGCAAAAGAGGAGGCAGATAAAAAACTTAAAACACACAGTATCTGAGGGCGGCTGCTACAGAAACAGCACAGTATCTTTCTCCTTCCCTAATGACATCACCATATTCACCATTATATAAAGTCGGATATGCTCAATAATGCCTGATTCCTACAAAATTATTCTGTAACATTTAATAAATTTTTTAAAAAACATAAAAGTATAGAATATCTTTTTTAAGATTTCCATCCAAAGTCATCAAAGTTCATGGTGACAGATGACAAGAAGACCCATCGAGACATGGAGACCTACAACATCTCCATTAAGGAGATGCCCCTCAATGTTGCTGACCTTGTCTGAGAGGCTGTCCTGCTACCTGGCCCCAGCTAGGGGCAGAGGAGCAGCAGGCGTGTGAGGATGGCATGGACATCTTGTCACTTTTTTCTCTGTACAAATACCACTTCCTGAGGCAAAAGAAGTTAACTGTGAACACGTCAGACACCCTTTTCTTTGGGGTAGGCTCTTGCCCTAGGGGCCATTTCTTCTCCCCAAAAACACTAATTCATTTCCCTAAGCTAGTTACCTCCAGATTCCAGAGGTTCTCCCCACCCCAGCTGAGTTTCTCTGGATATCATTCAAGGGACTATGTCACTGAACTTCATTTGCTGGAACAAATCTGGAGGGAGAGCTCATAAAACTCCTGAGTGAGGCTGCCCAGGGGATTGTCCCCATGTAGGGGAAGCAGAGGAGAGAAAATGGTAGCCATTTTTACATTGACATTGTTTTGTATAGTGTTTATTGATTCAAGAAACATAAAATTCTGAATAAAATGACGTGGAAACTGCTCCTTAAAGATAAAATAAAGAAATCAGAAAAACAACAAAAAAAAGTGGTTAAAGTTATAAGAACGTTGTGCTTAAAGAATATAAAAACCTTGGTTTTTTCATAGAATTACCATACAAAGCAGCAATTCCACTATTGGGCATATTTCCAAAAAAATTAAAAGTAGGAACTTGAACAGCTATTTGTACACCCACATTTACAGCAATGTTATGCATAATAGCTAAAGGTGGGAGAACCTAAATGTCCATAGACAAATGAACAGATAAACAGAATGTAGTCTACACATACAATGGAATATTATTCAGCCTTAAAAAAGAAGGAAATTCTGACACATGCTACAGCATGGACGAATCTCGACGACATTACACTAAAGAAATAGGCCAGTCACAAAAGAGACAAACGTTGTATGAGTCTACTTACACGATGAACCTAGAGCAGTCAAATTCATAGAGCTAGAAAGTAGAATGGTGGTTTCCAGGGGTGGAGAGAAAGGGGAATGAGGAGTTACTGCTTACTGGGTACAGAGTTTCAGTTTTGAATATGAAAGAGTCCTGTGGGCTGGGTGCGGTGGCTCACGCCTGTAATCCCAGCACTTTGGGAAGCTAAGGTGGGTGGATCACCTGAGGTTAGGAGTTCAAGACCAGCCTGGCCAACATGGCAAAGCCCCGTCTCTACTGAAAATACAAAAATTAGCTGGGCATGCTGGGCATGATGGCAGGCGCCTGTTGTCGCAGTTACTCGGTAGGCTGAGGTGGGAGAATCGCTTGAACCTGGGAGGTGGAAGTTGCAGTGAGCCGAGATCACGCCCCTGCACTCCACCCTGGGTGACAGAAGCAAAACTCCATGTCAAAAAATTAGCAATAAATAAATTTAGAAAAAAAAGGTTCTGTGGATGGATGGTGGTGATGGTTGAACAACAATGTGAATATAGATAATGCCACTGAAATGTACATTTTAAAATGGTTATGAAGGTAAATGTTATGTTATATGAATTCTGCCACAATAAAAAAAAAAGTACATCAAGTTTCAGTGGGCTCTTCTTAAATGGAATCAACTGCACTCTTCAAGATAAACTTAGAAAATGCCAACTTTAAAAGAAAATGAAGAGAATTTATTAATAATCTATAACTACACACCAAAAGCAATTAACTATAATGGTGCTATCTCTTTCTACTTAGTAAAATATATACATAAGTTACAACAGAGAAAGAAATAATAATAAACTGGCATGCATGCAGGCACTCACCGCCCTCCACCAATTAAAGATAATTTGAAATAGAAACCAATCCTGAAGACAGGTGTCTAGAACCAGGTATATAAAAGAAGTCTGGATTACGAAATAGAAACACACTTCTGCAGAGATTCGTCTAAGTCAGTGATTTTCAATGGGGGGCAGGGGAGGGCATTTTACACCCCTCTCCCCCAGGAGATTGTTGGTTATCATAACACAGGTTGTGGGAAGGTGCTACTGGCATCTAGTCGATAAAGGTCAAGGATGCTGCTAAACATCCTGCAATGCACAGGACAGCACCCACAATAAGGAATTACCAGGTCCAAATAGTGCTGAGGTTGAGAAACCCTGGTCTACAGGAAAACTCTGAATAATCCAACTAAGGTCTAAAAGGTCTTTTAGAGCATCTGCCAGTAATATACATGCCATTAATTTTATATATGCCTTACAGAGACACAGGAAAAACCATTTCCTTTGGTAAGGAGTGTCAGTATAACAACTGCCAAAAACGATTTTATATAGAACAGTATGTACTGATACGTTACTCCATTTTCAAACTCTATTAAAAACAATGTATAAGCCATTTGAACTTGCTGCTCTCATGAAAGTAATCATAAAGAAGGATAACTGCATCTAATAAATATTTGTGGACAAGGTGAATCAAAAGCATTCACATTTACTTCATAATTACTTCCAGTCTGGTTGAACAGGGCTTCAAAAATTGACACCTGTGCATGAACCTAAATTTAAATTATTGACAGATATTATTAACCATCTCATCTCCACCGGTGGCATATTTTTAAGAGCCAGTGAATTTTATAAGCCAATAATATTTTCCTTTCACTATTCTTATTGCTAGTGCCCAAAATGCAACTTTGTACTAGTGGTAGTTTTGAAGACATGTCAAATAACTAGGGAATGTGCATTTATTGTTCTTCTGAATGTACTTTTAGATATCAATTGTGGGAAATATGATTTGTATGAATGACGTTTATCAGTTTACTTCCTACAGAAATCCACAAATTGTCTTGACATAAAAGAATTAATGAATTCAAGATCAGCCTGACCAAGATGGTGAAACCTCGTCTCTACTAAAAATACAAAAATTAGCCACAAGTGGTGGTGTGTGCCCGTAATCCCAGCTACTTGGGAGGCTGAGGCAGGAGAATCGCTTGAACCCAGGAGGCAGAGGTTGCAGTGAGCTGAGATGGCGCCACTGCACTCCAGCCTGGGTAACAGAGTGAGACTCCATCTCAAAAAAAAAAAAAAAAAAAAAAAAAAAAGAATTAATGAGTAATGGCAGGAGTCTATTTGATTTCATTACTACTCCCATCTTTGTTCTGAGAACCTTTCAAATATATAAAATGTATGCAATGGTATAACCAAGGGCAACAATTAACATTAGGTTGAAAATGCAGCTAGAGGTCAGGTCTTTTGCTTTGTTTACATTGGCTAGATGAGAAATTAAACTTTACCTTTATGACATATGTGTGTGTGCACACACGTGTATGTGTGGGGTTTGAAACCTCTGCCATGTCACAGTTTCAGAAGAAGCTACATATGGCAGTAAAACAAAAAAGTAAAAGAAAAAGAAAAAAGAAATAAAGACACGACTGAAAGTTTATTGCTCTAATAAAAATGTAAAGAATTTTTACTTTTCTCTGAGCAAAGAAGTACATCTGTTTATGACTTTAAGCTGGTTAATTTATTAAATTATCTTCAGGAAAGAAAATCAGGGTAACAAATCTAAGTCTGCTTACAAACTAAGTCTCACAGACTTACCAACTTCTGGTGAAACAAAGTTTCAGTATATTTTAAAATACTAATTTTTAATATATATTCTATAAAAATTAGTCTTAAAATACCCCTAGACATAATATCTATAAGAAATGTCCTTCAGGCTGGGCACAGTGGCTCATGTCTGTAATTCCAGCACTTTGGGAGACTGAGGCGGGTAGATCATCCGAGGTCAGGAGTTCGAGACCAGCCTGGCCAACATGGCGAAACCCTGTCTCTACTAAAAATACAAAAATTAGCTAGGATTACAGGTGTAATCCCAGCTACTTGGGAAGCTGAGGCAGGAGAACAGTTTAAATCTGGGAGGTGGAGATTGCAGTGAGCCATTGCACCACTGCCCTCCAGCCTGGGCGGCGACGGAGTGAGACTTCGTCTCAAAGAAAAGAGAAAAAAAAAAGAAAAAGAAAAAAAGAAGTATACTTCATATTAAATATTAAAATATTCTTTTTTTTTTTTTGAGATGGAGTTTCACTCTTGTTGTCCAGACTGGAATGCAATGGTGCAAACTTGGCTCACCGCAACCTCCGCCTCCCGGGTTCAAGTGATTCTCCTGCCTCAGCCTCCCCAGTAGCTGGGATTAAACGAGGCATGCACCACCACATCCAGCTAATTATATATTTTTTAGGAGACACGGGGTTTTTCCATGTTGGTCAGGCTGGTCTCAAACTCCCGACCTCAAGTGATCCGCTCGCCTCAGCCTCCCAAAGTGCTGGGATTACAAGTGTGAGCCACCACGCTCGGCTTAAAATATTCTTATTTCTTGTGACCAGTGCTTTTTAAACCATGGGATAGACAGCACTTTTTAATTTGCAAAATTATCAATGGGAAGGTTTCTCAAGTGCTTCTTCACAGACTCTAACAGACTATGGCAGGGCTCTTATCCACACAGTGACTGCTCGCATCTTAAACAAATAGTGAGTTGGCAGGAAAAAAATGCTACTCTACATTTTGACAGTGAGATACAATTTTCAAAGTCATTTCAAATAATTTTTATAATGCAATTTACCCTTCGATCTATCAGATAAGTAGAATAGATCATTATTTTGCAGACGAGGAGCTGGAAGCTCAAGGATTTGTCCAAGGGCTTATAGCTAGCTAGTAAAGGGAACCAATACCAGAAATAAAAGAAGCCAGGTATTCTTACCCAATCTGGTCATCTTCCTACTATACACAGGGCCAATACACCACATGTAGAAATAGTTCAAAGCGACAAGAGAAACTGTTCAAATTAAAATTTAATTTTCAGTTCCTTCTGCTCAAGAATGACAAAAATTGCCATTTTTCAGAACTATAACTGCTTTGACAATGTCTTAGAAAAACAGACCAATTAATGTGCTGGTGCACACTCACCTGAAATCTACTTAAATCATATAGCAACATGTCAGAGAGGTAACATGTAGCATGCGATACGTCTTCATTTTTATTTTGAGAGCCAAGAGAACCGCATGTGTTGAAATATACAGCCAGTGTTCTATCAGATAGTTATTCGGCTTCTCAAAAAACGGAAAGTTTCTGATGTCCCCACAACAAATTGTTTAATACAGCATTTAAGATCATCCACAATAATCTCTAGAAATGTCCATTTAGACAGTCTCCATACCAGGTCCACGAGACAATATTGACTTCTCACATCTTTCGCCTTTACTTACAATGTATTCCTTGCCCTACAATATCTCTCTTCTCATCTTCCAGTAACTGAATTCCTACCAATCAAGGTCAGGCTTGAATGCCATCGTCTTCCTAATAAATTATACTTTTGCCAAGATCCTAAAAAGTTATTAGTAATGATCACAGTTCTCACTTTATCCTCTATTATTACAGGGTTAGTGCTTTGGGACTCCAAGACTTTTAGCTCCTTAAGTGTAGGAACTGCCCTAAAATTAGCAAAATCCATCATCCCCAGTGGCACCTAGCACAGCAGAGGAATTAAAAATGTATCTGCTGTCCAGTCTGTCATGGTCCACTTACGTCCCCCAGCCCTGCCTGCCTTTCCAGCACTCCCTGCACGCTGTGCAAGCACCCCATCCTGACACAAACCTCCCTGACCACAGATCTGCCTGGCCACTGCATCCAGGAGCTCAGCCATGGCCCTGCTTCCCGAATGGCCTGCGGGGTCCCACTATCCTTGGGCAGCATTCCCATCTGTCTTAAATGTCAAGTCCTTTCAATAAAGTGTAAATTAGCAAATTGTTGACTTTTCAAACTTTATATTAACGTTTAGATTTAAGCAGAGGGTACAGAAACTGAAACTCTGAGAAGGCTCATTCCATTATATTTTTATACAGGGACAGATCTGAACTATTATTGTGGATTAACCACAACACATTCCAGATAAATGGAGACAGTAACATTTGTCGATACACACACACAAGCAAAAAGGTATTATTTTCAGAGTGACTTAGTCTTTTCAATGTTTTTTAATAAGTGTAAGATGTATCTTCATCAGTTTAGAGCAATGAGTAAGTTACAAAAACACTTGATGATAATTGCAAGTGAAAAACACCAAATTATCACAGGAACTTAAATTCTTGTGCTATTTTTCCACATCTGAATTTAGTTAACATATAATTCAAATAAGCAAAGCACTGCCCAGCAAATGATTCAAATACTCCTATGGCTATTCATTAAATAACCTATCCACAGGCATGAATGCTTCCTTTTCTAGAAGAAATATACATAATATACTCAATACTTCAGGCTCAGAGGAAAGATTTATATCTCCAATCTGGTGGATATTTGTTGTTACATGTAAAAGTCCTATTTTCTCTCTCCTCCAGGAGACAAATACCACTTTCAGGGAAAAGATGGAAATGTTGAAAAGGAAAAAAGAGAGTTCTGCAATTTCAATTTATAAAAATATTGATGGTATGACCACGTGACCATACCTTCTCAACACATCTTCAATGAATCAGCCATTTTAAAATATGTAAAAATCACTGCATTCAGAGAATTTTCTGATCAAAAGCAATTGCTAATAATGTAACAAACACCCAAGACTTATATGCCCCGTTATCTAAATGATCTTTTACCTTTTTTCGTTCCTGTTCCCTCTGTTGGAGTCTACAGACTGAATCATTAGCTGCTTGCACTGAAATAAAAAAGACATGGGTTTTCAGTCAGCAGACCGTGTTCAAGGAAACACATACCTGGGGGAGGAGTATGTGTGGAGAGCATGTGGATTGTTTTAGATCTCAAAAAACTATGAGAAAACTGACATTATTTTGGTGGTGGTGAGATGGCCAGAAAGGGAAAGTAAGTTTTGCCAATATATTCAGGATGTCATAATTAGAACAATAATTCTTGAGCTTTGAGCTATAAGCTGAAGGACATTTAAATACTAACTCCAATGACAGACTGTCTACGACCACCTCAGAATTCTCCAAAAAGATATAAAATGCCAATAAATTTATCACAACATTCTGATTGTGACGTTACATTGTCTGTCTGTCCCCACCGTCCCCCCTTTCTCTCATTCATACTACTGCTCTCTCACTGCAGTACCTGGTAACTACATGACTTCAACACCTTTCTACTCTTCTTGCCTGTGCTCTCTTGATTTCTAATTTATCCCAGCTGCCACTGCAAGATTCCGCTTCCTCTAGACCATCTCCATTAAGTCATTTCTCTTTCTCAAGAACTAACTGCTAGTAATAATTATTCTAATTATTTATTGAGTATTTACTAAGTGCCAAGATCTATGTATTATCCCTCTTAATCCCACATTCGTATTAGGAAATGATCACTATTCCATTTTACAGATGACAAAACTGAGGTAAAGAGAGGTGAAGCTGTCAATCAAGGAGGTTATACAACTAATAAGTACAGGAAACAGGATTTCAAATCAGATCTTTCTGGCTATAAAGACTTGGCTCTTACTATCAACACTCTACTGCCTCTTTAATTATTTCATCAGTGAAACCAGTTGTAATTCTTCCCTTATTTAAACCTTTTCATCTGCCAGACACATTTTTTTCTGTCGATAAATGTTCTCACTTACTTCATCCAAATAAAGACATGTAGTGTGCAGGCTAAGAGTGAGCCTTAGTCAGTCAAATTTGGCACTCAGTTGTGTGAATGATCTTGGGCATGTTCGCTCGCTCAATTATTCATTTGTCAAATGTTTACTGAGCATTTGCTTTGTGCCAGGCACTGTTCTTGTTGGCGCTCCTATCTCTCAGCACCTTAGTTCCTCATCTGTAATATGAACATAACTACTAATGACAGGGCTTCAGAAGTGACATAAAATTTAAATGAGAACACAGTACATACTATGCTTAAAAGTAAATAATTTCAATATTAATAATGATAACCACTTAGAGTAGTTCTTTATATAAAATAAGCAGTCAGGCCGGGCGCGGTGGCTCACGCATGCCTGTAATCCCAGCACTTTGGGAGGCTGTGGCGGGTGGATCACCTGACGTCAGGAGTTCGAGACTAGCCTGACCAACATGGTGAAACTCTGTCTCTACTAAAAATACAAAAATCAGCTGAGAACGGTGGCACACGCCTGTAGTCCCAGCTACTTGGGAGGCTGAGGCAAGAGAATCGCTTGAACCTGGGAGGCGGAGGTTGCAGTGAGCCAAGATCGTGCCACTGCACTCCAGCCTGGGTGACAGAGCGAGACTCCATCTCAAAATAAATAAATAAATATATATATATATGTGTGTGTGTGTATATATATATAAAATAAGCAATCAAGAACTGTTCACTGTTACCAATATTCTATTTATTGTACTATCCCTAAAGAAAATCCTTTCCTTATTTCTTTTCACTAATTAAACTGTTTTGTTTCAAAAGCCCAGTTCAAGGTTTACTGTCTTCATAAAGCCCTCCTGTTAGTCTCTTCCCTCTGAGGATTTTCCCTATTTGAAATTCCTTTATCAGATGTGTGTGTGTATCCTACCATTTATTAATATCTTGCATTTGCTGAAATTGGAGGTTTGTCTAATTGTTTTAAAATTATGTCTTCCCACCCCACCCCAATCCGGCCCCAACTAGGTCACAAGTTCCACAATAGGGCAGGGACTGTGATTTCTCTTTCAGAGAAATGTTAGGCCTTTCCCTCTGGGAATATGGTAGAAGAGAAGAATTTTGTTTTCAAAAAGTTGTGTTTTTATCAGTAACCATTAATTTTAGCTATATCAAAAGTAATATTTAAGTACTGAAAATTAGGTTCCCAATCATTTTTTTTTAATAAAAGAAAATATTTTTTTAAAAAAGAGTTGATTAGATCTGCCTTCTTTCTGTGGCATATTAATATGACATCATCTTTCCCAAGCAGTGCTTCTATCATTTCCTGGGCTGGTTTTTTCCCCCACTGGCTCTGCGAACATAACTTAAAATCCATTTGGCAGCTGTTAGGAGCTTCATCACTTTCAGAAGATTCTGAGCCTAACCTAAAAGAAGAGTTACAGGCTTCTGCCACCTACTTTGTGATTTGTAACGTCCTTTAAAATTGTAATCAGAACACATCTGACAAAAGTGCACTTCTGTTCCGCATCACGATTGCTACGTTTAGACAGAATATCCACTTTCAGAAATCACAGTCCCTTTGAAGCAATTTGCCTTTTAACTCTTCAGGCACACAATGGAAAAGGTTTACTTTCTGAATTTATGAAACTTGCTTTTCTAAAGTTGAAGACAATCACCATACTGCACCAAACATTCCCTTTTTGATCAATTAGTGACACCAAGAAGGCCCATTTCTCTGAACCTTCCCATCACATCTGCATCACTTACTGGTTGTATAACTCAGTACGAAGCCATCTGCCCTGTTGTCTCAGTGTTTTAGGAGAGACTTAAAAAAAAAGTCAAGAATTTATCAAGTGCTTTTCTCTTAACCAAAAGATTATTCAAGTAGATCTGTGCCACGCACCACAGTTAACAATGTCCTATTTTCCTCACATAAAAGAGAAACAAATTCACTATATCATGGTGTCTATAAGTAAACCTCAAACACACACATAAGAAAATAATTTCAGGACTTGCAGTTCCAAAATGCGGGTATAGAAGCGAGCTAGCTTCACTCTCCACAACAGAAAACGAAAATCAGGTACACAGTGCCAGCAATACCCCAGAACTCAAACATGTGGGTGAGACAGTTCTCAGGGCCACAGAGACATGAAAACACTCTGAGGAGACAGGAACAGAATCGCACTTCCATCTCTGTACCATTCCTTCCCCAACCTGCCTTGGCACCAAGCACATGGGAAATTTCCCTGACTCATGGTTTCTATGCTAAAAGAGGGATCACAGTGGACGATCAGCTTCCCCACCATCTTGGGCTCCCTGGCAGGAGAACTGTCCCTGCCTTAACCCATGGAAAGCATTGGTGATACCTTAGAGGCAGACATATCCTCGAGGACAGCCAGAGATAAAGGAGAGAGGTGCCACTTCCACCCCCAGCCTTTTAGAAACTCTGTTCTGTAACTCAGCCAAAGAAGACATCAAATCAAAGTGGCTACTCAGCAGCACCACACTGCAGGAGATTCGTTCCACAGGTGCCCTGGGTACAGAGGCTGCCTAGCCAGCCTTCCCACACTAACAAGATATCCCTTTGGGGACCTCCCCTATTCAAGATGAGTGGCATTTTGATTGTTTACTAGAACGGGTTTAAGACGCCATCTAGTGCTGAAAAGAAGCAGTGACCTAGTGAAAGAAAAAAGAAATCTGCAGGTAAAATACAAAGAATCTGTAAGCAAATGGATCCAATAAAAACAGAAACAAGACAGAGGAAATGGGAATAAATAACTAATGCTTCAATGCAAAGACACACATGTACATCCACAAGAAACAACAGCAAACAAGGAACGTCTGAAGACCTCCCTAAACAGACAAAGCAAAGAACCAGTCAGTGAATGACCTCAGTGAGATGGCAATAAATGAACTCTCTGACCAACAACGCAAAATAGCAGTTTTAAGGAAACTCAGTGATCTACAGGATAACACAGAAAAAATAATTCAGAAATTTAACAAAGAGATTAAAATAGATTTTTTTTCTTTTGAGACAGCTGTTGCCCAAGCTGGAGTGCAGTGGCACAATCTCAGCATACCACAACCTCCGCCTCCTGGGTTCAAGTGATTCTCCTGCCTCAGCCTTCTGAGTAGATGGGACTATAGGCGTGCACCACCACCCAGCTAATTTTTGTATTCTTAATAGAGACGGTGTTTTACCATGTTGGTCAGGCTGGTCTCAAACTCCTGACCTCATGATCCACCCGCCTTGGCCTCCCAAAGTGCTGGGATTACAGGTGTCAGCCACCACACCCAGTCAGATTAAAATAATTTTAAAAAATCAAACAGAAATCTTGAAACTGGGAAATACATTTGCTGAACTGAAAAATTCACTAGAGACTCTCAGCAGTAGAATGAATCAAGCAGAGGAGAGTCAGTGAGCTCAAGAAAGGTCAGACACAGTGGCTCACTCCTGTAATCCCAACACTTTGGGATGCCAAGGCAGGCAGATCACTTGATGTCAGAAGTTTGAGACCAGCCTGACCAACATGGTGAAACCCTGTCTCTACTAAAAATAGAAAAATTAGCTGGGTATTGTGGCAGGCGCCTGTAATCCCAGCTACTTGGGAGGCTAAGGCAGGAGAATCGCTTGAACCCAGAAGACACAGGTTGCAGTAAGCCAAGATCACGCCACTGCACTCCAGCCTGAGCGACAGAGCGACAGTCTAAAAGAGAGAAAAAGAAAATCACATCTCAACAGACTCAGAAAAAGCAACTGACAAAATCCAGCATCTCTTTATGATTAAAATCCTCAGCATAACTGGTATAGAAGGGACACACCCTAAGGTAAAAAAGCCATCTATGACAAATCCACAGTCAACATTAGACTGAATGGGAAAACGTGAAAGCACTCTCCCCGAGAACCGGAACAAGACAAGAATGCCTACTTTCACCATTGCTATTCAACATAGTACTGGAAGTTCTAGCCAGAGCAGTCAGACAAGAGAAAGAAAGGGCATCCAAATCGGTAAAGAGGAAGGAAAATTGTCAGTGGTCGCTGATGATATTATTGTATACCTAAAAACCCCTTAAGACTCATCCAAAAAGCCCCCATAACTGATAAATGAATTCAGAAGGTTTCAGGATACAAAATCAATGTACACAAATTAGGAGCACTGCTATACACCAATAGCAACGAAGCTGAGAATCAAATTCAGAGCTCAACCCCTTTTAGAATAGCTGCCAAAAAAGCAAAATACTTAGGAATATACTTAACCAAGGATGTGAAAGACCTCCACAAGGAAAACAACAAAACACTGCTGAAAGAAATCACAGACAACACATATGGAAACATATCCCATGCTCAGGAATGGGTAGAATAAATATTGTGAAATCTCCATAATGCCAAAAGCAATCTACAAATTCAATGCAATTCCCATCAAAATATCATTATCAATATTCACAGAACTAGAAAAAAAAATCCTAAAATTCAGATGGAACCAAAAAAGAGCCCACATAGCCAAAGCAAGATTAAGCAAAAATAACTAACCTGAGGTCATCACATTACCTGACTTCAAATTACACTACAAGGTTATAGTCACCAAAACAGCATGGAACTGGCATGAAAACAGGCACATAGACAAATGGAACAGAATAGAGAACCCAAAAAGAAAGCCAAATACTTACAGCCAAATGATCTTTGACAAAGACAACAAAAACATAAACTAGGGAAAGGACACCCTATTCAACAAATGTTGCTGGGATAATTGGCATGTCACATGTAGAAGAATGAAACTGGATCCTCCTCTCTCACCTTATGCAAAAATCAACTCAAGATGGATCAAAGACTTAAATATAAGACCTAAAACCATAAAAATTCTAGAAGATGGCCGGGCGCGGTGGCTCAAGCCTGTAATCCCAGCACTTTGGGAGGCCGAGACAGGCAGATCACGAGGTCAGGAGATCGAGACCATCCTGGCTAACACGGTGAAACCCTGTCTCTACTAAAAAACACAAAAAACTAGCCAGGCGAGGTGGCGGGCGCCTGTAGTCCCAGCTACTCGGAGGCTGAGGCAGGAGAATGGCGTAAACCTGGGAGGCGGAGTTCGCAGTGAGCTGAGATCCGGCCACTGCACTCCAGCCTGGGCGACAGAGCAAGACTCCGTCTCAAAAAAAAAAAAAATTCTAGAAGATGACAGTGGAAAAACCCTTCCAGACACTGGCTTGGGCAAAGACTCAAAAGCAAATGCAACAAAAACAAAGATAAATAGATGGGACTCAATTAAACTAAAAAGCTTCTGCACAGCAAAAGAAATAATCAGCAAACAGACAACCCACAGAGTAGGAAAAAAATAAAACTATGCACCCCACAAGAGACTAATATGCAGAATCTACAAAGAACTCAAACAAATCAGCAAGAGAAAAACGATGCCATCAAAAATGGGCTAAGGACGTGAATAGACAGTTCTCAAAAGATATACAAATGGCCAACAAACATGAAAAATGTTCAACATCAATAATTTTTGGGGATATGCAAATCAAAACCAGAATTTGATACCACCTTACTGCTGCAAGAATGGCCATCATTTTAAAAAATTTTTAAAAATTGATGGAACGTATCTCAAAATAATAAGAGTTATTTTATGACAAACCCATAGCCAATATCATACTCAATGGGCAAAACCTGGAAGCATTCCCTTTGAAAACCGGCAAAAGACAAGGATGCCCTCTCTTACCACTCCTATTCAACATAGTGTTGGAAGTTCTGGCCAGGGCAATCAGGTATGAGAAAGAAACAAAGGGTATTCAATCAGGAAAAGAGGAAGTCAAATTGTCCCTGTTTGCAGATAACATGATTGTATATTGAGAAAACCCCATTGTCTCAGCCCAAAATCTCCTTAAGCTGATAAGCAACTTCAGCAAAGTCTCAGGATACAAAATCAATGTGCAAAAATCACAAGCATTCCTATACACCATTAACAGAAAAATAGAGAGCCAAATCATGAGTGAACTCCCATTCAAAATTGCTACACAGAGAATAAAATACCTAGGAATCCAATTTACAAGGGATGTGAAGGACCTTCAAGGAGAACTACAAACCACTGCTCAATGAGATAAAAGAGGACACAAACAAATGGAAGAATATTCCATGCTCATGAAGAATCAATATCCATGAAAATGGCCATACTGCCCGAAGTAATTTACAGATTCAATCTATCCCCTTCAAGCTACCAATGACTTTCTTCACAGAATTGGAAAAAACTACTTTAAAATGCATATGGAACCAAAAAAGAGCCCACATTGCCAAGACAATCCTAAATCAAAAGAACAAAGCTGGAGGCATTCAAACTATACTACAAGGCTACAGTAACCAAAACAGCATGGTACTGGTACCAAAACAGATATATAGACCAATGGAACAGGACAGAGGCCTCAGAAATAATGCCACACATCTACAACCATCTGATCTTTGACAAACCTGACAAAAACAAGCAATGGGGAAAGGATTCCCTATTTAATAAATGGTGCTGGGAAAATCGGCTAGCCATATTTAGAAAGCTGAAACTGGATCCCTTCCTTACACCTTATACAAAAATTAATTAAAGATGGATTGAAGACTTAAATTTTAGACCTAAAACCATAAAAACCATGGAAGAAAATATAGGCAATACCATTCAGGACATAGGCATGGGCAAGGACTTCATGGCTAAAACACCAAAAGCAATGGCAACAAAAGCCAAAATTGACAAATGCGATCTAATTAAACTAAAGTGCTTCTGCACAGCAAAAGAAACTACCACCAGAGTGAACAGGAAACCTACAGAATGGGAGAAAATTTTTGCAATCTACCCATCTGACAAAGGGCTAATATCCAGAATCTACAAAGAACTCAAACAAATTTACAAGAGAAAAACAAACAACCCTATCAAAAAGTGGGCAAAGGATATGAACAGACACTTCTCAAAAGAAGACATCTATGCAGCCAACAGACACATGAAAATATGCTCATCATCACTGGTCATCAAAGAAATGCAAATCAAAACCACAATGAGATACCATCTCATACCAGTTAGAATGGCGATCATTAAAAAGTCAGGAAACAACAGGTGCTGGAGAGGATGTGGAGAAATAGGAATGCTTTTACACTGTTGGTGGGAGTGTAAATTAGTTCAACCATTGTAGAAGACAGTATAGCAATTCCTCAAGGATCTAGAACTAGAATTACCATTTGACCCAGCCATCCCATTACTAGATATATACCCAAAGGATTATAAATCATGCTACTATAAAGACACATGCACCCGTATGTTTATTGCAGCACTATTCATAATAGCAAATACTTGGAACCAACCCAAATATCCATCAATGACAGACTGGATTAAGAAAATGTTGCACATATACACCATGAAATACTACACAGCCATAAAAATGGATGAGTTCATGTCCTTTGTAGGTACATGGACGAAGCTGTAAACCATCATTCTCAGCAAACTATCACAAGGACAGAAAACCAAACACTGCATGTTCTCATTCATAGGTGAGAATTGACAATGAGGTCACTTGGACACAGGGCAGGGAACATCACACACCGGGGCCTGTCGTGGGGTGGGGGGCTGGGGGAGGGATAGCATTAGGAGAGATACCTAATGTAAATGACAAGTTGATGGGTACAGCAAACCAACATGGCACATGATACCTATGTATCAAACCTGTACGTTGTGCACATGTACCCTAGAACTTGAAATATAATAATAAAAAAAATTGATGTTGGCATGGATGTGGTGAAAGGGGAACACTTTTACACTGCTGGTGGGAATGTAAACTAGTACAACCACTATGCAAGACAGTGTGGAGATTCCTTAAAGAACTAAGAGTAGATCTACCATTTGATCCAGCAATCCTACTACTGGGTATCTACCCAGAGGAAAATAAGTCATCATACGAAAAAGACACTTGCACACGCATGTTTACAACAGCAGAATTCACAATCACAGAAATATGGAACCAGCCCAAATGCCCATCAATCAACAAGTGGATAAAGAAAATGTGGTGTGTATATATATACATACACACATGCACACAGATATACACACACACTGTGGAATACTATTCAGCCATAAAAAGGAATGAAATAATGACATTCACATCAACCTGGATGGAATTAGAGACCATCATTCTAAGTAAAATAACTCAGGAAGAGAAAACCAAATGTCGTTATGTTCTCACTTATAAGTGGGAGCTAAGCTATGAGGACACAAAGGCATAAGAATAATACAGTGAACTTTGGGGACTCAGGGAAGGATAGGAGAGAGGCAAGGGATAAAAAACTACACATTGGGTACAGTGTACACTGCTCAAGTGATGGGTGCACCAAAATCTCAGAAATCACCACTTAAGAACTTATCCATATACCCAAATACCACTGTTCCCCAAAGTCTATTTTTAAAAAGGAATAAGAATCCATTTTTTTTTAAAGGCATAGAGTGGCTGAATAAACAAGACCCATCTCTATGCTGCCTATGAGAAAGGCACTTCACCTATAAAGACATGCAAGGTCTATGTGCTGATGAAAAGAACACATATTCTGCAGCAGTTGGGTGAAATGTTCAGTAAATGTCAGTTAGGCTTTACATTTCCATGCAACCAGAAAAAGATATTCCATGCAACTGGAGACCAAAAAGAGCAGGAGTAACTACACTTAAATCAAATAAAGCAGACTACAAATCAAAGACTGTAAAAAGAGACAAAGAAGGTCACTATATAATCATACAGGGGTCAGTTCAGCAAGAGGGTGTAACAATTATAAATATCTACGTACTCAACACTGGAACTCCCAAGTACATAAAGCAAACATTAATAGATCTAAAGGGAGAGACAGAAAGCAATAGAATAGCCGCAGGAGACTTCAACTTCCCATACTTAGTAATGGACAGATTATCCAGACAAAATCAACAGAGAAACATTGGAGAGTTCAACTACAAACTCGACCAGGTCTTAGTGACACTTACAGAACCTTCACCCAACTGCAGGAGGTTACATGTTCTTTTCAGCAGAACACAGAACATTCTCTGGAACAGATCATATCTTAGGCCACAAAACAAGTCTTAACAAATTCAAAAAGATAGACATCGTTATCAGGTATATTTTCTGATCATAATGGAATAAAATTAAAAACCAACAACAAGAGGAAACTTGGAAAATACACATACACATGGAAAGCAAACAACAGGCTTCTGAACAACCAATGGGTCAGGTAAGAAATTAAGAAGGAAATTTAAAAATCTCTTGAAAAAAATAAAATGAAAATACAACATACCTAAATCTATGAGATACAGCAAAAACAGTACTAAGAGGGAAATTTATAGCAACAAAAGCTTGTATCGAAAAAATAGAAAGACTTCAAATAAACAACCTAACATTGAACTTCAAGGAACCCAAAATTAGTAGAAGGAAAGAAATAATAGAGACCAGAGTAGAAATAAATAAAATTGAGGCTAAAAAAAATCAAAGAATCATTAAACGATTATCAACAACTATACACCAACAAATTGGAAAAGCTAGAAGAAACAGATAATTTCCTAGACACATACAAGCTACCAAGCACAAACCATGAGGAAACAGAAAGCCTCAACAAGCTAATAATGAATAACAAGGCTGAAGCCATGATAAAGTCTCCTGTCAAAGAAAAGCCCAGGACTCGATGGCTGCATTGCTGAATTCCAACAAACATTTAAAGACAATTTAACACCAATTCTACTCAAGTTCTTTAAAAAACTTGAAGAGGAGAGAATATTCCCAAACTCATTCTACAAGGCCAGCATTACCTCGATATCAAAATCAGACAAAGACAAAACAAGAAAAAAAAAAAAGAAAACTACACACAATATCACTAATGAATGTAAAGGCAAAAATCCTCAACAAAATAGTAGCAAACCAAATTCAACAACACATTAAAAAGATCATTCACCATGGTCAAGTGGGATTTATCCCAGAAATGCCAGGATGGTTCAACATATGCAAATCTATAAATAAACCATACGGTAATTTCAATAGATGCTAAAAAAGCATTTGATAAAATCCAACATTTTAATGATAAAAGCTCTCAACAAACTGGGTATAAAAAGAACATAGCTCAAAACAATAAAGGCCATATATGGCAAACCCACAGCTAACATACTGAACAAGGAAAAATTGAGAGGCTTTCCTATAAGATCTAGAACAAGAAAAGGATGCTCACATTCACCACTTTTATTCAACATAATACTGAAAGTCCTGCCAAAGCAATTAGGCAAGAAATAAGGGCACACGAATTGGAAAGGTATTAAGTCAAATTATCTTTGTTTGCAGATCACATGATCTTATATTTAGAAAAACCTACTGACTCACCAAAAAGCTCTTAGAACTAATAAATCTACTCAGTAAAGTTGCAGGATACAAAATCAACATACAAAAATCCATAGCATTTATATACGCCAACAGCAAGCAATCTGAAAAAGAATCAAGAAAGCAATCCTGTTTACAACAGCTACAAAGAACATAAAATAGCTAGGAATCAACTGAACCAAAGAAGTAAAAGATCTATACAAGGAAAACTATAAAACACTGATGAAAAACATTGAAGAGGGCACACAAAAATAGAAAGATACCCATGCTCCATAACTGGAAGAATGCCATTAAAATGACAATTATACCCAAAGCAATTTACAGACTCAATGCAATCCCTATCAAAATACCAATGACATTTTTCATAGAAATAGGAAAAATAAACCCTAAAATTTATACAGAACCACGAAAGACCCTGAATAGTCAAAGCAATTTTGAGCAAAAAGAACAAAGCTGGAGGCATCACACTACCTGATTACAAAGCGTATTATTAATACAAAGCTACAGTAACCAAATCAGCACGATACCGGCATAAAAACACACAGACCATGCATGGCACAGAATCAATAACCCAGATATAAACATGCAAACTTATAGCCAGCTCATTTTCAACAAAGGCACCAAGAACATACAATGGGTAAAGGACAGGCTTTTCAATAAATGGTGCTGAGAAAACTGGATATCAATATGACTGGGAAAACTGGATATCCATATGAAGAAGAATGAAACTAAACCTCTCTCTCTCACCATACACAAAAATCAAACAAAAATGGATTAAAGACTTAAATCTAAGACGTGAAACTATGAAATTACTAGAAGAAACTCTAGGGGGAAACACTCCAGGACACTGGTCTGGTCAAAGACTTTTTTCCGTAAGACCTCAAAAGCAGGCAACCAAAGCAAAACCAGACAAACGGGATTACACCAAGCTAAAACGCTTCCGTGAAGCAAAGAGAATAATCAACAAGTTGAAGAGACAACCCACAGGAGAAGAAAGTATTAGCAAACTATTCATTTGACAAGGGATTAACAATCAGAATATATAAGGAGTTCAAACAACAATATAGCAAAAAACCCAAAGAATCCAATTTTAAAAATAGGCAAAGATCTATTTCAAAAGAAAGAGACGTTTCTCAAAAGACATAAAATGGCCAACAGGAATATGAAAAAAATGCCCAAGATCACTAATTGTCAGAGAAATGCAAATCAGACCCACGAGGTAGCATCTCTAGTTAAAATGGCTTTTATTAAAAAGACAAAGAATAATGGATGCTGGCAAGGATGTGGAGAAAAGGGAACTCTCGTACACTGTTGGTCAGAATATAAATTAGCACAACCACTATGGAGAACAGTTTGGAGGTTCCTCAAAAAACTAAAAATAGAACTACCATATGATCCAGCAATTCCACAATACTGGGTATATATCTAGAAGAAAAGGAGAGAGACATCTGCACTCACGTGTGTATTGCAGCACTAGCCAAAATATGGAACCAACCTAAATTTCCATGAATGGGTAAGAAAATGTGTTATACACAATGGAATATTATTCAGCCATAAAAATGAACGAAATCCCATCATCTGCAGCAACATGGATGGAACTAGATGTTACTATGTTAAGTGAAATAAGCCAAGCACAGAAAGACAAATACTGCATGCTCTCACTCATATGTGAGAGCTAAAGAAATGGATTTCACGAATATAGAGAGTAGATTGGTAGCTACCAGAGGCCAGGAAGTATAGTGAGGAGGAGGGCATGAAGACAGGTTCATTAATAGATATAAATATACGGTCTGATGGAAGAAATAAGACCTAGTATTTGATACATCAGTAGGCTGACTATAGCTTACAATAATCTATTACGTAATTCAAAATAGGTAGAAGAGAATAATTTGAATGTTTTTAGTGAAAAGACAAGACAAATATTTAAGGTGATGAATATGTGAATTACACTAATTTGGTCTTTACAAATTATATGAAAGCATTAAATTACCATAAGTATCCCCAAAATATGTACATTATACAATAATACAAAAGTAAAGTTATTTTCAAAAAGCTAAGTAAATGTAGTATTAACTTAAAAAAAAAATAATTTCAGCTTGGCATTAGGAACAGATTTTGGCCGAAGGCTCACTCATTCACTTCAATGAACAAATAACTACTGAGTGGCTATAAAGTAGCAGGCACTGTTGTAGATGCCTGAGATACCACAGTGAACAACAAGAGTCCTGAGCTTACAGGGAAGACAGGGATTTGGGACCAGGCTAAAACCACAAATGTGGAATTTAATTATTGATTGGTATACAGATGATATTGAAAGGCGTGATTCTGTATGAGCTCACCAAGCAAGTGAGTTTAAACAGGAAAGAAGTCACGGAACCAAGCCTGCAAGCGCCCCAAGGTTAAAAGTCATGAAGGTAAGTGGGAACTAACAAAGTAGACTGAAAAGGAGGAGCCTGCGTTGTAGGAGGAAATCCAAGAAAAAGTGATAATCCAGGAATAAAGGCAGACTTTTCTTACTACCTTTTCAAAGATATATAGAAGTAACATCCTGAAGTGGAACTTGAGCTCTGGAGGCAGAAGAGCTAGGCTTGCATAATAGTTACTCCAATTATTATTGGAGAATCTGGAGTGTTTAACCACCATAAATTTCAGTTTTCTCAACTATAAGGCGGGGAAGATGATAAACACTTATTTTACTGGGTTATGAGAAAAAAATGAAAAAATACAGGCGAAAAGTCTAACTAGTAAAGTGCTATATAAATTAGTTTGTATTTTAAATTACAGTGTGTTCTTAAAGATTTCTAGGTAAAGATGGCAGAGTGAAGCAAAATCACACAAACAGTCCCTTAGATGACTCTCAAAACAAAGTTTTTTAAAAGGTAAAATACTTCACCATTTACTAAACAGTAAAGAATTATAATTGCATACAATAAACTTTGAAAAGTAGTAACCAAGAACAGGAACACAGATTGTAGTCAAGAACTGAGATTCGTGGTGGCTCATGCCTGTAATCCCAGCACCTTGGGAGGCCGAGGCAGGTGGATCACGAGGTCAAGAGATTGAGACCATCTTGGCCAACATGGTGAAACCCCGTCTCTATTACAAAATTGTTAGAACTCTAATACGCTTTAATTTGTAGAAAAACAGACAGGGGAGGGGAGAGGAAAGAAAGGAAAAGAACATATGAAAGACAGATAAGACAAAGTATCCATCCTGGAAGAAAACCTAATAAAAGTCTCTATAAGTCCTTTGCAATAGAAAGTAGCATTATAAGCTCAATAAATGTGATCAAACCTGATGATAAAAATACAGAATGAAATGAAAAATGAAACTACAAAGCCAAGGAAACAGAGAACTGTAACAACATCATTACAGATACAATAAATAAAATCAGAAACAAAGGAATTGAATCAGGTTGGTTGTGGTGGTTCATGCCTGTAATCCCCAGCACTTTGCAAGGCAGAGGCAGGCGGATTGCTTGAGCCCAGGAGTTTGTGACCAGTCCGGGCAACATGGCAAACCCTGTCTCTACGAAAAAATTAGCCAGCATGGTGGCGCATACCTGTAGTCTCTGCTATTTGGAAGGCTGAGGTGGGAGGATCACCTGAGTCCAGGGGGTCGAGGCTGCGTGAGCCGTGACCACACCCCTACAATTCAGCCTAAAAAAAAAGGAATTGAATTGTCTACAATTAAACATTGGCAGAATTTTAACTGTAGAACAGAAAGCAAGTATTATAAACCCTGACAAAGTTAAATTCACAAGTGAGAGAGTAGTGGAAGAGTGGCAGGAAGGGAGGGTTGAAAATCCTCCATCTCTCATGGCAAGGCATTAATTAATGCTACTAACAATTTGAACATAATACAAATGAACAGAAACAACATGACTACAACTTTTAATTGTTTTCTATAATTATTTTCCTCATAATGATCTTTTAGTAACTACTATATTTGATGGTACGAAGTACTTGTTTCAAGGTACTGTCTTCCATTTTACTTTTTGTTCTAATTCAAATGAAATTAAAGTTAATACTTTAACTTAAAAGTTATATGAACCCATTCTTATCAAATGTTTTCTCTCCCTCTCATACCTTCCCCCCAACTTCTCCTCTCCCCTGCTCATTTATCCAGCTATCATTCTCCATACATCGTTCTTGAATACATATAAAGATGCCTGGAATGGTGTTCACCAAAGTTAAAAAGCAACAGCTTTTTTAAGTAGGTTGTTGTTGCTGTTGTTGCTGTTGGTTAGAGATAGGATCTCACTCTGTTGCTCAGGCTGGAGTGCAGTGGCATCATCATAACTTGTTGCAGCCTTGAACTCCTGGGCTCAAGCAATCCTACCACCTCAGCCTCCCAGGTAGCTGGGACTAGAGGCGCACCTCACCACACCTAGTTAATTTTTTTCAATTTTTTTGGTAGACAGAGGGTGTCTTGCTTTGTTGCCCAGGCTGGTCTTGAACTCTTGGCTTCAAGCAATCCTCCAGCCTAGGCCTCCCAAAGTGCTGGGATTACAGGTGTGAGCTACCATGCCTGGCCTGTTTCTTTCTTTTTACGATTTATTTTCTTCTTTATTTTTTGCTTATTACTAAAATACATTAGGTTTTACTTTTAAATAATGCAAAAATAAAGTCACTGTTCTTAAAAAGAGAGAGGGAGACAAGGAGGGAGGGGGTATTCTTTTATTATGGTCATGTTAGTTTATTTGAATGAGGAATAACCTAGAAGCTGTCCATCCTCCTTACTCTCTAAAAATCAAAGGCTGAGTCCTTGATACTAAGACAAGATCTCCTGACACCAAACGTGGTGAAATTTACAAGTCTATTAAATAATTAATAAATAGAACACAGACACCTTGTCTCAAGGATGAAAAAAAGGTAATGGCTATATCTTCATAACAAGTTACTTTATGGGTTGCTCTTACATACCTTGATGGAGCTCCTATTTACTTTTTTGTGGTTCTTAAGGAACTACAGAAGAGTTTTGGTTCTAAAGCCTCTGCTCACCTAATCTCAGGACACTCTGCAAAGTAGGTGGCAATGCAGCCAAAAGCAGAAATGGTTCCAAGCTGAGTTCTGTACTAGGTCTCCATTCAGAGAGTTCTAGCTGGTCCCACCTTCTTGGCCCTTCATCTGTTAGTTTTGTGCACAATGTCAGAACAATGTGTAAGACCCACATTTGTAGTGTTCTGAGAGGCACAGCTGACCACACACATAGTGTCAAACACGTATATGAAGAGATAAATGTGATGGTTCTATTAAAAAGCACAAAATGAAACCCAACTTATCAATAGTCTTGTACTATTAAATACTGAGATCAATATATTCGATACATAAACTTGCTTAAATGATTTTGCACAACTCCCAGATCGATTGGTAGTGAAAATAAATAAGTCAATACATCATTTAAAATGTCACTTTTAAACATGAAATTTGCCATGAAAGACAGCTTGGCCCAGACTAATTTTCAAAACTACATCAGTTTTAAAGGCAGCGACACTCAGCGATAAAAGGTACAAGAAAATACTTCTGTCAGAGCTTACTACAGAAACTTTTCCTGCTTCCAGCAGAAAACTGTTCGGAAAGCCATTGCCTGGTTTCTACAGCTGGCAAGACCCAATGTATTCCACACACAATGGAACCTCAATTACTAACTTCACATTTTTATGTTTTAATTCTGCCTTTCAAGAAAATGCACTTAATCTGGATTGTAAATTATCAGTAATACTTTTGTACTTCACTGAGAAGACCGTAATTTTAAGAGGCTCGTCCTCACATCTTCAATAACTCTAGCCCCAGAATGAAGTAAGTCAAAATAGTTTTCACTCAGTTTTACAAAATTTAGTTTTATATACTTACAATGTGGAAAAGGAAAGGTGTATACATGTCTGCAAGGCATACGTAAACATCTTATTGATAACTGTTGCAGTTTTCCTTTTAGCATGCTAACTAGAATGTTTGACAGGGTTAAGGATGTGGTTATGAACAAATGAGGGCATGTTTGTTGTAAAATGCAAAAGCCTAAGGCCAATTTTATACTTCTGCTCTTCCACTCCGAGAAACCAAATGTGACCTGGGAGATCTATGTTTTCCAACCTCCTTTTAGCATTAGAGTACACAAGAGCATTAACTTGGACCTGGACACAAAGACTTATTTAATTCAGTTATTAACCAAGATCTCTCTGCTGCCTTTCTTCACCAGCCATTCTACTGCAGGTCAGGTTTTTTGTTTTTCATGGGGTTTTTTTTGGCTTTTCTTCCCCTTCAGAAAGATCTGTTTCCATTTTATACTTCAGTAACCCATCATTATTTACCAGCGTTATCCCCACTTGTTGCTCTTGAATTCCTTCCTGCACAACACTTGGACAAGCTGAATATTGGCAATATAAATCTGGATTTTCTTAAATACTTCAAATTTCTAAATCAGTTACTAATAAAACTTTTATTTATTTTGTTATGGTTTGATATTAAAAATATTCATTTTGATCAACTATCTCTCCACATTGAAATATTTTACTTAATGAAAAAAAGTGATAAAGTATAAACATTTATGAAAACATTATTTTCTAAATAAAGCTACCTCTAGTCCCCTGTGTGAAAAAGAAGTTTCATCTCAGATCTTCCCAGTTCCTGGTCATCAATTTTTTTGTTTTTTTTTTCCGAGATGGCGTCTCGCTCTGCTCACTGCAACCTCCGCCTCCTGGGTTCAAGGGATTCTTCTGCCTCAACCTCCCAAGTAGCTGGGACTATAGGCGCGTGCCATCACGCCTGGCTAATTTTTGTATTTTTAGTAGAGACGGGGTTTTACCATATTGGCCAGGTCGGTCTCAAACTCCTGACCTCGTGGTCTGCCTGCCTTGGCCTCCCAAAGTGCTAGGATTACAAGCATGAGCCACCGTGCCCAGCCTCAAATTTTATATATATATATATATATATATATATATATATATATATNCCTGACCTCGTGGTCTGCCTGCCTTGGCCTCCCAAAGTGCTAGGATTACAAGCATGAGCCACCGTGCCCAGCCTCAAATTTTATATATATATATATATATATATATAAATTTTTTTGTAAAAATAGGACGGCCATGGTGGCTCATGCCTGTAAAAAATTCCAGCACTTTGGGAGGTTAAGGCAGGTGGATCACTTGAGGCCAGGAGTTCGAGACCAGCCTGGCCAACTTGGTGAAACCCCATCTCTACTAAAAACACAAAAAGTAGCCAGGCGTGGTGATACACACCTGTAGTCCCAGCTACTCAGGAGACTGAGGCACGAGAACCACTTGAATCTGGGAGACGGAGGTCGTAGTGAGCCGAGATCCCACCACTGCCTTCCAGCCTGGGAGGCAGAGTGAGACTGTGCCTCCAAAAAAAAAAAAAAAGAAAAATTAGTAAAAATAGGTGAAAAATATTTTGACTTTCTCACATACTAAACAGACTGTCTCGTGTACCACAGATGCACACAACTCACTTTGGAGATTAATGCTGTTTGGAGATTAATTAATGGCAACACACATTAATCACTAGAAAACCACTTTCTCTGTAACTGAGCTTCCCTCTCATATATCCAGGTTAAGAACTTTCCCTCTCCACTTCTCACCATAATACCCAAGAAAATACATTGTGGTGTAGCATTCATTTGAAATGAAAAGCAATTAAAAAAAAAATCGCTAACTCACATCTCTGGAGAACTTGGCTGAGGTTGTCTCGCATTGTGTCTCTACATTTGGGAAGAGTATGTTCATTTGTTTCATGGATCATATTCTTCAAATTTTCAAGAACTCGCATTTCTCGAAGACCACGCTTTTCCTATTAAAAGAAAGTAAATGACTAATAAATATGGTGTCTTTTTCTTTTTTTTGTTTTTGAGATGCAGTCTCACTCTCTCACCCAGAGTGGAGTGCAGTGGTGTGATCTCAGCTCACTGCAACCTCCACCTCCCGAGTTCAAGTGATTCTCCTGCCTCAGCCTCCCAAGTAGCTGGGACTACAGGCTACAGCCACTATGCCTGGCTAATTTTTGTAATTTTTTTCTTTTAGTAGAGATGGGGTTCCACCATATTGGCCAGGCTGGTCTCAAACTCCTGACCTTGTGATCTGCCCACCTTGGCCTCCCAAAGCGCCGGGATTACAGTTTGGAGCCACCATGCCCAGCATATTGTGTCTTAAATCTTAGTAATTACTTTCTAAGATATCCACCCAGGTTTTGGTTGTTAGGTTATGACTTACTACTGAAAATTTATGCAGACTCCTTCTAATTATTTGGCAATAAATGCCTCATAACCCAGAGGCATTTTTAAAATTATGAAATGCTCCAAAAGTTGCAATATGAGTAATATTTTTATAGCAATGTTAAAAAATTGGCAAGAGAAATACTAAAAGAACCAGAAAAATGGCCCAGATTGCCACATATTTTATTAGAAGGAAATTAAACACCCCTGATTTGATCTTAAATTTCATTTTGTCATTCTTACTATCATATAGCTTCTATTATTATGTGCTATATTTTTTATCTGATTCCTTTTTTTTTCTCAAAATAAAAATGGGTAGTAAAAGTAATATGTAGATACTTCCCTATATAGAAAAGAACACTGAAGGCCTGAGGCTATTATCATTAGAAAGACCTCCTCATACGGTTGGCCCTGGCTTGGGGCTGGAAACTTGACTAGTAAACAGTTCCCTATGTTGGTATAAAACCCTTCCATAAATTACAAAAGTGGTTCACTGTGCCTGAATGGTTTACACCAAGCTTGTCCAACCCGCGGCAGATGGGCTACAAGCGGCCCAAGACGGTTTTGAATGCAGCCCAACACAAATTATAAAACTTCCTTAAAACATTATGAGATTTTTTGTGTGACTTTTTCTTTTTTAGCTCATCAGCTATTGTTACTGTTAGTGTGTTTTACGTGTGGCCCAAGACAATTCTTCTTCTTCCAGCACAGACCAGGGAAGCAAAAAGATTGGACACCCCTGGTTTACACAAACAATGTGATTAATGTTGAATATCTCTTTCCTTCTGGAAGTCTGAAAATGTACATCCTAGGCAGAGGATGCCTCCTTGACCAGTCCCCAATGAAACCCCTGGACACCTAGGCTCAGGCAAGCTTCCCTGTAAGATTACACTTTACATGTGTTGTCGCAACTTGTCACAAGGGGAATTCAGTGCATCCTGTGTGACTCCACGGGGGGAGGACTCTTGGACACTTCTACCCGGGTTCCTCCAGACTGCTTCCCAAGCACCTTTTCCCTTTGCTGACACTGCTTTGTACTCTTTTGCCATAACAAAGCTTGCCACAAGTATGGCCATATGCTGACTTCTGTGAGTTCTTCTAGTGAATCACTGAACCTGCAGGTGGTTTTAGGAACTCCGAAAACATCTCCATTACAGAAAGTAGAGCAAAACCACCCTCCCTGCCCAAAATGAGGGTGGGCTATACTTAGTAACTTGCTTCCAAATAATAGAACAGGGAAAGGGAAAAATAGTAACATTATAGTAGAGAAAACTAGCAACATGATAGTTGAGAAAACCAGCAAATGCAGTAATACCTCAACCAAGCCAAGAAGGTTCATGTTATCAGTGGTGTCATGTTGATAGCACGCACTCCTTGATATAATGTGATAAGGGTACTTTACCTTTGTGGTATTCTTTCCCAATACCCAAAACCCCAGTCTAGTCATGAGAAAAACAACAGACAAATCCAGATTGGATACCTAGCCAGTACTCAAGACTTATGTAAAGGTCATAAAAAATAAGGAAAGGCTGAGGAACTGTCACAGACCAAAGACTAAGGTGGCATGATGATTCAATGCAATGTGGTACCCCAGATTAGATTCTGGAACAGAAAGGGGATTGTAATAGAAAAACTGGTAAAATTCAAATAAAGTCTGGTGTTTCATTAACAGTAACGTATCAATGTTGGCTTCTTAGCTTTTACAAATGCAGCATGGTAATATAAGAAATTAAATAACGAAAGAAAGTGGGTGAGGTGTTGATATGGTTTGGCTGTGTCCCCACCCAAGTCTCAACTTGAATTGTACCTTCCAGAATTCCCACATGTTGTGGGAGGAACCTAGGGGGAGGTAATTGAATCATGGGGGCCAGTCTTTCCCATACTATTCTCATGATAGTGAATAAGTCTCTGAGGGACTTATCATGGGTTTCCACTTTTGCTTCTTCCTCATTTTCTCTTGCCACCACCATGTAAGACGTATCTTTCAGGCCAGGCACGATGGCTCACGCCTGTAATTCCAGCACTTTGGGAGGCCAAGGCGAGTGGATCACGAGGTTAGGAGTTTGAGACAAGCCTGGAAGCCTGGCCAACATGGTGAAACCCTGTCTCTACTAAAGATACAAAACAATTAGCCAGGCGTGGTGGCACATGCCTGTAGTCCTAGCTACTCAGGAGGCTGAGGCAGGAGATTCCTTTGAACCTGGGAGGTAGAGGTTGCAGTGAGCCAAGATTGTGCCACTGCACTCCAGCCTGGGCGACAGAACGAGACTCCACCCCCCCCCCCCAAAAAAAAAAAAAAGGAAGTGTCTTTCACCTCCTGCCATGATTCTGAGGCCTCCCCAGCCATGTGGAACTGTAAGTCCAATTAAACCTCTTTTTCTTCCCAGTCTTGGGTGTGTCTTTATCAGCAGAGTGAAAACAGACTAGTACAGTAAATTGGTACCAGTAGAGTGGGGCGTTGCTGAAGATAGCAGAAAATGTGGAAGCGACTTTGGAAATGAGTAACAGGCAAAGGTTGGAACAGTTTGGAGGGCTCAGAAGAAGACAGGAAATGTGAGAAAGTTTATCAAAGCTGAATGGCTTTGATAAAAATGCTGATGGTGATATGAACAATAAGGTCCAGGCTGAGGTGGTCTCATATGGAGATGAGGAACTTGCTGGGAACTGGAGCAAAGGTGACTCTTGTTATGCTTTAGCAAAGAGACTGGTAGCATTTTGTACTTGCCCTAGAGATTTGTGGAACTTTGAACTTGAGAAAGATGATTGAGAGTATCTGGTGGAAGAAATTTCTAAGCGCAAAGCATTCAAGAGGTGACTTGGGTGCTGTGACAGGCATTCAGTTTTATAAGGTAAGCAGAGTATAAAAGTTCCGAAAATCTGCAGCCTGACAATGTGAAAGAAAAGAAAATTTCATTTTCTGAGGAGAAATCCAAGCTGGCCGCAGAAATTTGCATAAGTAACAAGGAGTCCAATGTTAATCCCCAAGACAATGGGGAAAATGTCTCCAGGTAATGTCAGTGGTCTTCATGGCTGTCCCTCCCATCACAGGCCTAGAGGCCTAGGGGGAAAAAGTGATTTCACGGGCCAGGTCCATGGCGCCCGTACTGTGTGCAGCCTAGGGACTTGGTGCCCTGTGTCCCAGCCGCTCCAGCAGTGGCTAAAAGGGGCCAACATACAGCTTGGGCTGTGGCTTCAGAGGGTGGAAGCCCCAGGCTTTGGCAGCTTCCAAGTGGTGTTGAGCCTGTGGGTGCACAGAAGTCAAGAATAGAGGTTTGGGAACCTCTGCCTAGATTTCAGAAGATGTAAGGAAATGCCTGAATGCCCAGGCAAAAGTTTGCTGCAGGGGCGAGGCCCTCATGGAGAACATCCGCTAGGGTAGTGCGGAAGGGAAATGTGGGGTCGGAGCCCCCACACAGAGTCCCTACTGGGACACTGCCTAGTGGAGCTGTGAGAAGAGGACCAGCGTCCTCCAGACCCCGGAACGGTAGATCCACTGACAGCTTGCACCATGCACCTGGAAAAGCCGCAGACATTCAACGCCAGCCTGTGAAAGAAGCCAGGAAGAAGGCTGTACCCTGCCTCCCGGCCACAGGGCCGGAGCTTCCCAAGACCACCCACCTCTTACATCAGTGTGACCTGAATGTGAGACGTAGAGTCAAAGGAGATCATTTTAGAGTTTTAAAATTTGACTGCCCCACTGGATTTCGGACTTGCATGGGCACTGTAATCCCTTTGTTTTGGCAAATTTCTTTCATTTGGAACGGCTGTATTTACCCAATACCTGTACCCCCATTGTATATGGGAAGTTAACTACTTCACTTTTTATTTTACAGGCTTACTAGGTGAAAGAGACTTGCCTTGTCTCAGTGGAGACTTTGGACTGTGGACTTTTGGGATTAATGCTGAAATGAGTTAAAACTCTGGGGGACTGTTGGGAAGGCATGATTGGTTTTGAAATGTGAAGATGTGAGATTCGGAGGGGCCAAAGGTGGAATGACATGGTTTGGCTCTGTCCCCACCCAAATCTCAACTTGAATTGTATCTCCCGGAATTCCCGGGAATAGAATTCCAGGAATTCTATTGTGGGAAGAATCCAGGGGGAGGTAATTGAATCATGGGGGCCGGTCTTTCCTGTACTATTCTCTTGACAGTGAGTAAGTCTCACGAGATCTGATGGGCTTATCAGGGGTTTCTGCTTTTGCTTCTTTCTCATTTTTGCTTGCCGCTGCCATGTAAGAAGTGCCTTTTGCCTGCCACCATGATTCTGAGGCCTCCCCAGCCATGTGGAACTGTAAGTCCAATTAAACCTCTTTTTCTTCCCAATCTTGGGTATGTCTTTATCAGCAGCATGAAAATGAACTAATACAGGGGTACATGGGAATTATCTGTACTATCTTTGCAATTTTTCTACAAATCTAAAATTAATACAAAACAAGAAGTTACTAAAAATAGAGTGGTAACCTTGACTATGAAAAAATAATAGGTTAGTTATGTTACTGAAGTGTTTTTATTTTTTTTTGAGCCATTCTTATATGGCCAGCTTCTTACTTTTTCTAATTTTCTCATAATAAGATATTAACAACTTATACAAATGTTGCAAGAGAATAATATAATGAACTCTCATATACTCATCACCAATCTTCAACAGTTCTTACGACTGATTTTTTCCCCTCCATAATGCTCCATACACCTCATCCCCTCTAGATTATTTTGAAGCAAATCCAAGAAAGTATATCATTTCAACTGTTAAATATTTCAACCTGTATCTTTTTGTTTGTTTGTTGTTGTAGAGACAGGGTCTTGTTCTATCACTGAGATCACACTACTGCTGGAGTGCAGTGATGTGATTATGGCTCACTGCAGCCTTCAACTCCTGGGCTCAAGCAATCCTCCTGTCTCAGCCTCCCAGTAGCTGGGATTACAGGTGCACACCACCACACCTGGCTCATTTTTCTTTTTTAAAAAATTTTGTGTAGAGACAGAGTCTCACTTTGTTGTCCAGGCTGGCCTCAAACTCGTGGGCTCAAGCAATCCTTCCACCCTGGACTCCCGAAGTACTGGAATTACATACATGAGCCACCATGCTCAGTCTCAACATATATTAGTATCTTTAAAACACAAGACTTGCCTTAAACAAACAATAAGACCAGTTCTCTCTCTATCTCACACACACACACACACACACACACACACACACACACACACACAGTTAACAGTAATTTTTTTTTTTTTTTTTTTTTTTTTTGAGACAAGGTCGGGCTCTGTTTTCCAGGCTGGAGTGCAGTGGCACAATCTTGGCTCACTGCAACCTCTGCCTCCCTGGCTCAAGCGATCCTCCTACCTCAGCCTTCCAAGTAACTGGGACTACAGGCGCACATTATGACACTTGGCTAATTTTTGTATTTTTTATAGAGACAGGGTTGTACCCATCTCTCTATAAAAGACATTTGTTGACCACGTCTGGCCAACAATTTTTTAGTATCATGAAATATCAAAGTAATGTTCACATTCCCTCACATGTCCTATGTTTTTTATCTCCCAGTTTGTTTGAACCACAACCTAAACAAGTTTTATGTACTGTAATTGATTAATATGTTTCTTAAGTCCGTTTTAACCAATAGATTTCCCCTTTCACTTTTTTCCTTTGCAATTTGTTGGAAAAAAGTGAGTCATTTGTTCTGCACAGTTTCCCACAGTCTGTTGTTTGCTGAATGAATCCCCATGGTGTAATTTAACATACTCCTTTGTCTGTTCTCTTTCCTGTAAATTAGTCGTTAGAACTAAAGCCCTGATCAAATTCAGGGTTCTATTTTTTGTTTGCAAGAATTTTTCAGACATGAGTTGTATATTCTCAACAGCATCTTGGTAGCATTCTGTCTTTGTTTACTAGCAGAAATACTCTATGAAGAGAAACTGCCCCTATCAACAACTTGGTTACTCCGAGGAATGTTCACATACAAAAGGCAAAACAGAACACTTGATTCTTTCTCCCTTATTTACCAGTTTCAAAAATAATGAGTTTGCTCCCTAGTATTCACTAAAGGTGATTAGAAAGGTTTTTTGTTTGTTTGTACATATCCCTATGACTCACAGATTTAAAGATATTTGAAGTTTTTCAATCCATTGCAGTATTTCTCACAGAATGAACGCAAGGCCTTTTGCACCAGATAATTGGTACTCAGATTATCCTAGCTTTGTCCAGTGGGAGCCTATTCAAGCTGGCTCTGGAATGCTTCAGACAAAACTCTAGTATTTTGTAGTAGGTCATTTGCTTTCTGGCATGATCTGATGCTCCAGGTTCATCCTCTCCATCTCCTGCTCTGGACTTGGAATGAGCATGTGTCTAACTCCCACTGGGATGGAGAAAAGGAATTCGGAGACTGAAAACTAAGGCTGCTCACTGCTATTGGGTTGGTCACTATTTCTAACTTTTCAGTGGACAAGGCTAGGAAATATGTATTTTTAAAAAGAATAGATATATCTTGAGTTTATATTGATAGTCAAACTCAAATTCAAGACCATAGAATTTCTAATTACCCTCTTCTGTTTTATCTCTTCCCAGTTATCAAAACACCAACATAATTATTTTTTATCACTGATTCAATCAAGTCGTAATACCAATACTAGCATCAAGAAAATGATTACTAAAAAAAGAAATTTAAGATTTTTTAAAAAATTTTTTATTTTGAAGATATATTTCACTAGGATGTAAAGTCAAATCATTGTGCCTTGAAATTACATGGAAGAGTTGGCTGGGCACAGTGGCTCACGCCTGTAATCCCAGCACTTTGGGAGGCCGAGGTAGGCGGATCACCTGAGGTCAGGAGTTCAAGACCAGCCTGGCTAATATGATGAAACCCCATCTCTACTAAAAATACAAAAATTAGCTGGGTATGGTGGTGCGCACCTGTAATACCAGCTACTCGGGAGGCTGAGACAGGAGAATCGCTTGAACCCAGGGTGGCAGAAGTTGCAGTGAGCCGAGACCACACCACTTCACTCCAGCCTGGGCGAACGAGACTCCACCTCAAAAGAAATAAAAGAAAGGAAATTAAGAAAGAAAGGAAAGAGGCCGGGCGCAGTGGCTCATGCCTGTAATTCCAGCACTTTGGGAGGCCGAGGCGGGCGGATCACCTGAGGTCAGGAGTTCGAGACCAGCCTGGCCAACATGGTGAAACCCCATCTCTACTGAAAATACAAAAATTAGCCGGGCATGGTGGCAGGCGCCTGTAATCCCAGCTAACTGGGAGGCTGAGGCAGGAGAATCTCTTGAACTCGGGAGGCGGAGGTTGCAGTGAGCTGAGATCGTGACACTGAACTCCAGCCTGGGGGACGAGCAAGGCTTTGTCTTGAAAAAAAGCAAGAAAGAAAGGAAAGAAAGAATGTGGAACAATTTCTCTCTAAGTAGCAATGTCGCCATCCAAAAACACAGACTTGTTTCTTTAAATTTTACTTGACTTTTAGGAATTGCTCTTTAAATTTAAAGTTTACCTTAAATTATGTAAAATATTTATATGGCTCCAAAACTACATCTGTAAAACAAAATACATTCAAAGAAGTCTAGCTTCTACTATCCTCCTATCCTTTGCACCTTATCTCCTCCATAGCTTTCCCTTTAGGTAATTATTAACTTATTCAACCACTGTTTTAAGTATATACATGCATATACAAATGCATACGTGTCAATGTGTATATAATTACGTATATACCTTTTTTTTTTTTTTTTTTTGGAGATAGGGTTTCACTCTGTTGCCCAGGCTGGAGTAAAGTGGTGTGATCCTGGCTCATTGCAACCTCCGTTTCCTGGGCTCAAACGATCCTCCTGCCTCAGAACCCAAGTAGCTGAAAGAACAGGTACAAGCGACTATGCCTGGCCAATTCTTGTATTTTCTGTAGAGACGGGGTTTCATCATGTTGCCCAGGGCCGGTCTCAAACCCCTGAGCTCAAGCAATCCATCCACCTCAGCCTCCCAAAGTGCTGGGATTACAGGTGTGAGCCACTGTGTCCGGCCAATGTATATACTTCTAAGTGTACACAAGCATACCTCACTTTACTACGCTTTGCAGATACTATGTTTTTTAAAAATTGAAGGTTTGTGACAATCCCGTTTCAAGCAAGCCTATTGGTGCCATATTTCCATCAGCACGAGCTCACTTTGTGTCCCTGAGTCACATTTGGGTAATTCTCATAAAATTCACAAGTTTTCATTACTATTACACCTGTTAGGGAGATCTGTGATCAGTGATCTTTGATGTTGTCATAGTTTTGGGGTGCCACAAACCACAATCATATAAGACCACGAACTTAATCTATAAATGTTGGGTCTGTTCTCACTGCTCCACTGACCAGCCATTCCCCCATCTCTTTCCCTCTCCTTGGGCCTCCGTATTCCCCATGACACATTGAAATTAGGCCAATTAATAACTCCACAATGGCCTCTAAGTGTTCAAACAAATAAAGAGTCATACATCTCTGACTTTAATCCAAAGCTAGAAATGATTACACTTAGTGAAAAAGGCATGTTGAAAGCCAAGGCAGGATGAACGCGAGGCCTTTCGCACCACATATTTAGCCAAGATGAGAAGGGAAAAGAAACATTTTTTTTTTTTTTGAGACAGAGTCTCTCTCTGTCACCCAGGCTGGAGTGTAATGGCATGATCTCGGCTCACTGCAACCTCTGCCGCCAAGGTTCAAGCGATTCTCCCACCTCAGCCTCCCAAGTAGCTGAGACTACAGGCAAGCACCACCATGCCTGGCTAATTTTTTTGTATTTTTAGTAGAGACGGGGTTTCGCCATGTTGGCCAGGCCGGTCTTGAACTCCTGACTTCAGGTGATCCGCCTGCCTCGGCTTCCCAAAGTGCTGGGATTACAGGCATGAGCAACTGTGCCCAGTGGAAAAGAAAGATTATTGAAGGAAATTTAAAATATTACTCCATTGGGAGGCCAAGATGGGCAGATTACGAGGTCAAGAGATCGAGACCGTCTTGGCCAACATGGTGAGACCCATCTCTACTAAAAATACAAAAATCACCTGAGCGTGGTAGCGCACTCCTGTAGTCCCAGCTACTCAGGAGGCTGAGGCAAGGGAATCGCTTGAACCCAGGAGGTGGAGGTTGCAGTGAGCCGAGACTGCACCACTGAACTCCAGCCTGGTGACAGAGTGAGACTCCATCTCAAAAAAAAAAAAAGGTTATTCCAGTGAACACACAAATAAGAAAGTGAAACAGCCTTATTGCTAATAGGGAGAAAGTTTGAGTGGTCTGGATAGAAGACGAAACCAGCCACAACATTCTCTTAAGCCAAAGCCTAATCCAGAGGAAGGCCCTAACTCTGTTCAATTCTATGAAGGTTGAGAGAGGTGAGGAAGCTGCAGAAGGAAGGTTTGAAACCAAGCCAGCAGAGGTTGGTTCATGAGATTTGAGGAAAGACACCACTTCCATAACATACAAGTGCAAGGTGAAGCAGCAAGTGCTAATGTAGACTGCAGGATCTAGCTACGATCATTGGTGAAGGTGGCTGCACTAAACAACAGACTTTCAATGTATATGAAACAGCCTGCTACTAGCAGAAAACGCCATCTAGGACTTTCATAGCTAGAGAGAAGTCAATGCCTGGCTTCAGAGCTTCAAAGGACAAGCTAACTCTCTTGTTAGGGGTTAATGCAGCTGGTGACTTGAAGTTGAAGCCAGTGCTCATGTACCATTCCAAAAATCCTAGGGTCCTAAAGAATTATGCTAAATCTACTCTGCCTGTGCTTTATAAAAGGAAGAACAAAGCCTGGATGACAGCACATCTGTTTACAGTATGGTTTACTGAAGCCCACTATTGAAACCTACTGCTCAGAAAAAAAGACTCCTCTCAAAATAGTACTGCTCAATGACAATACACCTGGTTACCCTGGAGGTCTGATGGAGATACACAAGAAGATGAGTGTTGTTTTCATGTCTGCTGATACAACATCCATTCTACAGCCCGTGGATTAAGAAATCACCTTGCCTTTCAAGACTTATTACTTAAGAAATAAATTTCTTAATAGCTGCCAGAGACAGTGATTTCACTGATGGATCTGGGCAAAGTAAATTGAAGATCTTCTGGAAAGGAGTCACCATTCTAGATGCCATTAAGAACATTAATGATTCATGGGAAGAGGTCAAAGTATCAACATTAACAGGAGTTTGGAAGAAGTTGATTCCAACCATCATGGGTGATTTTGAGGAATTCTAGGCTTCAGCTGAGGAAGCTGTTACAGATGGGGTGGAAAAAGCAAAACAACCAGAATAAGAAGTGGAGCCTGAAGGCCAGGCGCGGTGGCTCACGCCTGTAATCCCAGCCCTTTGGGAGGCTGAGGCTGGCAGATCACGAGGTCAGGAGATCGAGATCACCCTGGCTAACACGGTGAAACCCCATCTCTACTAAAAAACTACAAAAAAATTAGCCGGGCGTGGTGGCAGGCGCCTGTAGTCCCAGCTACTCAGGAGGCTGAGGCAGGACAATGGTGTGAGCCCAGGAGGTGGAGCTTGCAGTAAGCCGAGATTGCGCCACTGCACTCCAGCCCGGGCAACACAGCGAGACTCCACCTCAAAAAAAAAAAAAAAAGAAGTGGAGCCTGAAGATGTGACTGAATTGCTGCATCTCATAATAAAACTTGAACAGATGAGGAGATGCTTCTTATGGATAAGCAAAGAATGCAGTTTCTTGAGATGGAATCTACTCCTGGTGACATCAGGCCAATTAATAACCCTACAATGGCCTCTACAAGTTCAAGTAAAGAAGAGTCACACAACTCTCACTTTAATCAAAAGCTAGAAATGATTACACTTAGAAAGACATGTTGAAAATGCTGTGAACACTATTGAGATGACAACAAAAGTTTTAGAATATTATATAGACTTAGTTAATACAGCAGCAGCAGGGTTTGAGAAGACTGAAATTTGGAAAAAACTTCGACTGTGGGTAAAACACTACCAAGCAGCATATTATGCTACAGAGAAATCTTTGTAGAAAGAAGAGTCAGTTGATGTGGGAACTTGATTGTTGTTTTAAGAAATTGCCACAGTCACCCCAACCTTCAGCAACCACCACCCTGATCAGTCAGCAGCCATTAACGTCGAAACAAGATTCTCCATTAGCAAAAAGATTATGACTTGCTGAAAGCTCAGATTAGCAGCCTTAACGAGAAAATATTTTTAAATTAAGGTATGTACATTGTTTTTTAGACATAATGCTACTGTAAACTTAAAAGACTACAGTATAAACATACTTTTCTATTAATTGGTTACCCAAGTAATTTGTTTAACTTGCTTTATTACAATATTCACTTCATTGCAGAGGCCTGTAACCAAACCCACAATATTTCTGAAATATACCAATAATATTGTACATACTTTTAAATTACCTTTCTTAAACAGAAACGTGATACAGACTTTTCTTATTTCATGAGTCAAATTCATACACACATACATAATATACATATAAAATCTTTCTCTATGTGATCTTTGTTTTCTCTTTTTGGTGCATCTTTTTGTTATTTAGAAAAGTTGGTGTTCTTGTTCTCATGGTTATGTTTATATTAACACAGATCAAAGATCCCTAACTCGAAAATCCAAAATCTGAAATGCTCCAAAATTCAAAACTTTTTGAATGCTAACATGATGCTCAAAGAAAATGCTTATTGGAACATTTTGGATTTTGGAATTTTTGATTAGGGACATCCAACCTATACTTTATATAACTTTGTATATAATACCTTCATCTTTTTGGTGACTGTTTATTGGTTCCTTACTTATTAGCAATATTAATATTAGGTGTTAATCTTCTCTTTTCCCAGCTTTTCCCTCCTTTTCGGGATCCAATTTGAAACAGCATCCTTTTACTTCCAGTTAATATTTACAAGGCAATCGGTAAGGAAATCCTACTTTTCATAGACGCTCACCATTTCCTTCTATTTTCTGATAGTTACACTACATCTTCACTGTCAGAACACAGAGCCACTGGATATTACACTGTCTGCCTTTAACTATGGTTTAGTCTTAATTCTGAAAGTAAATATATATTGAACGCTTACCCACTGTTGTTAGGTAGAAGTCTCTCTAATCATTTTGGTTAGCTGAAATTCACTCTGTTGTATAACAGATTCCTTAGGAAAGGCTCATTGGAACAATCATCCCAGAGTCCCTGCGTGACCTAATAGTCTGTGGTTCCTGTACCTGGGGGTCAGTTTGGCTGGATATAAAACTCCTGGCTGTTATTCCGTTGTCTTCTGGCATGAGACAGATACATCTGTTAACAACTGCGTTTTCTTGCCCTTATAAAGGACTTAGCCATTTTGTCTGGATGCCCAAAGGACTTTTTTCTATAAAGTCTAATAGATTTATTGTTAACTATCTTAGTGTTGTCTGTTCTGGGTTAATTTTCCCTGAATGTAGTGTGCCCTTCAATATAATTTTAGTAGTATTGTACTTCAAGAAAGTTTTATTGACTCCTAGTTTTTATATTTATATTTTATATTTGCTCTATTATATTGCTTTGGTCTTCTTTTCTAGTGGCTCATTATCACACATATTTCAATTTTTCATTTCAATTTTCAACTTCACTTAAGGACTCTTCAGTTGTTTATTCACTCGTGTTCCTTTTAGTTTAGTTTTCATTTCTGACATGTTTTTAAATTTCTTTTTCCTGAATTCTTTCACCTTACCTTTTATTTTTGCTAATTATTTTACCTGACCATTTCTGAGTTTTTCCTTTTATGAGGTATATTGTTCTTTCCTTGCTTCTACAATTTTTTTTTTGTTTGTTTCTTGTTTGTTTGTTTGTTTGTTTTGAGACGGAGTCTCGCTGTGTCGCCCAGGCTGGAGTGCAGTGGCACGATCTCGGCTCACTGCAAGCTCTGCCTCCCGGGTTCACGCCATTCTCCCGCCTCAGCCTCCGAGTAGCTGGGACTACAGGCGCCCGCCACCACGCCCGGCTAGTTTTTTGTATTTTTAGTAGAGACAGGGTTTCACCGTGTTAGCCAGGATGGTCTCGATCTCCTGACCTCGTGATCCACCCGTCTCGGCCTCCCAGAGTGCTGGGATTACAGGCTTGAGCCACCGCGTCCGGCCGCTTCTACAATTTTCTTATGCTCCCAGAGCTCATCTTAAAATACTAGGTTTGGCGTGGTGGCTCACGCTTGTAATTCCAGCACTTTGGGAAGCCGAGGCGGGTGGATCACCTGAGGTCACGAGTTTGAGATCAGCCTGGCCAACATGGTAAAACCCTGTCTCTATTAAAAAATACAAAAACCAGCCAGGTGTGGTGGCGGGTGCCTGTAATCCCAGCTACTCGGGAGGCTGAAGCAGGAGAATCACAGGAACCCAGAAGGTGGAGATTGTAGTGAGCCGAGATCACACCACTGCATTCCAGCCTGGGAGACGAGTAAGACTGTCTCAAAAAGTATATAAAATAAAATACTAGGTTAAAGTTTTATTTTTTGTGTAGTCAAATCTTTCTTATTTCCTTGAGGAATATTATTCTGTTCTTTATCCTCTAATAAATTGTGTGGGATTTGACTCTTGCTCAACTGTAAGTGAAATTAGTTTTCCACTATTTTTAGAAGGGAGGGGTGGTCACAACAGCCTTTTTAACTTCAGAGTTGTAGAACTCCCTTTTTTGTTTCACAAAGTATTCAGTTTCCTACAGCTTTTCTACAGTGTAAAACATTATTGTGAAAGGGTGTTTTGGTTTGGGAGTTCCAAAGCCCCTGACTGCTTCAGCACCGTTAGGCTTTCCAACAGCCCGCTAGCACCTACTCCTAAGTTGGAGCCTGTGAAGTCCCCTCCCAGTTTCTGCTGCTGTTCTCCAAATGGCCCACTGCTACAGTTTGAATGTACCCCCCAAAACTATGTGCTGGAAATATAACACCCAATGCCACAGTGTTGGGAGGTGGGGTCTGGGCCTAATGAGGGGTGATTAGTTCATGAGGGCTGTGCCCTCATGAATGGGTTAAGGTCATTATCAAAAGTATGGGTGCCTTTATAAGTAGACAAAGTTCAGACCCCTTATCTTTCTCTCTTAACTTTTCTTACCTTCTGCCTCCCACCATAGGATGACATAGTCAGAAGGCACTCACCAGATGAAGCCCCTTTGATAACTTCCCAGCCTCCAGAACTGTGAGCAAAATACGTTTCTCCTCATTATAAATTACTCAGTTTCAGGTATTCTGTTCTAGCATCACATGACAGACTAAAACACCCATCAGGCTTCCCAAATCTATCTGGTGGGAATTTTGAGGCTGTCTAGCACTCAACGCTCTCACAAGTCCCTCTGCATTCTTTCCACTCCCTCTGGCAGTTCTTATACCACAGAAGCCTTTTAGCTGTTGGTGACTTGGCCACTGGTATCATGGGTACCCTGTCGCCTGGTTTTATTACAGATGTAGATTGGTTTTGCTATGCTAATTGCTCTGTTTTTAGATATATTCAAGGAGAAAAAAAAAAAACATAAAACTATGCCACCACCACTGCCACCTTCTCCAGATGGCACTGTAATACGGAAAAATCAAGAGAGTAGGGGAAACGACTTCATTGCTTATGGCAGACTAATTTACATGTACAAGAAAATGATCTCTCAATTCAAAGACAGACAAAACTAAGAACAGAGAGGGGAGCTATGCAGTTCCATTCACAGGACAGATTACTCCGGGGCCTATAAATGGGCTTTGGGGTTCCAGGGTGCTCCTGAAATTGTAGTCAAATTGAAGACATATGTTCTCTATGCATTTTTCTGGGGAAAAAAATTCTTAAAGGAGTCCGTGACCTACTAAGAGAACCACTTATTTAAAGGGTTATTTATTGTAGCAGGCAAACTGGTACTTACAGTAAGTGAATTAGTAGCCATACCTCTCTAACAGCCCATTAATAATTAATTTAAAAGACAAAAAAAGGCCTGGCGTGGTGGCTCACACCTGTAATCCCAGTACTTTGGGAGGCCAAGGCAGTTGGATCACCTGAGGTCAGGAGTTCAAGACCAGCCTGGCCAACATGGTGAAACCCTGTTCTCTACTAAAAAATATACAAAATTAGCTGGATGTGGTGGCATATGCCTGTAATTCGCCTGTAATTCCAGCTACTTGGGAGGCTAAGGCAGGAGAATTGCTTGAATCCGGGAGGCACAGGTTACAGTGAGTTGAAATCACACCATTGTACTCCAGCCCGGGCAACATGAATGAAACTCCATCTCGGAAAAAAAAAAAAAAACTCATGACACTATTACACAAAAAAGACATTAGAAAGTCTCTTCCCTTAAACTCACCATCTGGTATGCGTTTGTTTTTATGCTGATATTTTTAACTGAGGGGTACTGTTCACACTTATCACACAAGGAAGAATATAAACTAACATTTGTTTATTTATATATGTATATTGTTTCTGGCATGAAAATTCTCAGAGCAAAGCTCAGCACTCATAAAACTTGGTTTCTGATGTAATCTGACAGCATCAGAGAGAAAATGAGAGACTGATATAATTTACATTTTTCTTTCAGTCACAAGATTTTAAACCATACAGTGTATACATATACTTATCACGTTATATGGAACAGACACTCTGATAAAATGTTTTAACCTGACAGTGTCTCTAGTAATCTAACTAAAAACAAGAAATCAGGAGGTCAAGTGAAATTCTTGTGCTGCCTTTGGAGGAATTTTCTCTTGCTCAATTTAACCCACATTGGAATTAATTAAAACAGTCCCTCTCAACTCCTGTGCTTACTGCACTGTTAAACACTTTTCTTTCTGCCTCTAATTTTAACCAACATTGCCTTTACTTTTCCTAACCCCTATTTTTCTTTCAGTCCAAACAGCACCTGCTCTATGAAAATTTCCCTGAGCTCTCTTAGAAGCTTCTCCAGTTGTTTCCTCTTCTGAGCTCTCAAGTCTTTTGTGCTTATTTTATTATAATAATTACACCATGACGATTCTTTGTTTACATGCCTTTCTTCTCCCTAGATGGTAAACTTCATGGAGGTAGGAATTGTTTCCTATTTATTTTTTACATGTCTGGTATGACAGGTATCTCTGCCTCCATTCTCTTCTCTCTCATTATCAACACCTAAATTTCATTTGGAGTGGCAACATGCCTATAACAGAGACTGCTAGCTACTTCCTACCTGCCTTCCTTTTTGCTACATGAAATGCACATGTAATGGGTGGAGGTCCAAAAGCCACCTTGTAGGCTGAGCATGGTGGCTCATGCTTATAATCCCAGTACTTTTGGAGACTGGGGTAGGAGGATCAATTGAGCCCAGGAGTCCAAGTCCAGCATGGGCAACATAGTGAGACCCTGTCTCTACGAAAATTAAACAAAAAAAAAAAAAAAAAAAAAAAAAAGGCCGGCCCCGGGATTGTAAAATGTAGAAAAAATGAGAGAGCAGGGTAAACTATTTCATTCCTTATGGCAAACTAATTTACATGTACAAGAAAATGGTCTCTCAGTTCAAAGACAAACACAACTGAGAACAGAAAGGTGAGCTATGCAGCTCCATTCAGAGGATAGGTTACTGTGGTCCCAGCTACTTGGGAGGCTGAAGTAAAAAGACTGCTTGAACCCAGGAGGTTGAGGCTGCAGTAGGCCATGATACTGCCACTGCACTCCAGGCTGGGTTACAGAGTGTGACCTTGTCTTAAAACAAAACAAAACAAAAAAGCCAACTTGTAAGCATAAGGACAAAGGCAACATCCCAGGGGGATAGAAGGTAAAACTGGAAGAAAAAGCTGACATCATAGGACCACCATTCCAGCCCTATGCTAACTCTAAACTCTGCATATTGTGATAGAAAATTAAGCACTTGTTAAATCCACTATTTTTCAGATATCTGTCACTATCGACTAAACATATTCCGTACTAATATACATAGGTATTCAGTAACTATTCCATAAAGCATTGCATGAATAAAGTTTGCTAAAAACGAAACAAGGAACTTATACAGGATTATATACTCTCTAAGCATGTCTAAATACTTATTGACTACCATGAGTCTCTGCTCTTTTCTACATGAGAAAGGCCATAACAGTTCCTCCAAGGCTAGAAAGACAGTGGCACAGAGGACAATGCCTTTACCCACTGATACTATGACATGAATACTCACTGGAAGGTTTTCACCTGAAAGGTGAGATCCTTATGAATCTCTGTCCATAATGTCCATTGGAATCAAGGGGAAAAGAGTTTGTATAAAGTTAGGAGAAAGACAGTCAACTGTCCTTAAATACTAATGAAAACAAAAAGAGAGTTTAAAATAGCCTAACAGTGCTTCAGTAATTTAAGTAATGCTGCCACCATGTGGCACTTACTCCCTTCTTTTACAAATAAAATTTTATAAAGAAAAAGCTAATTGTTGCCATATATCTTAAGTTTTTTAAACATATAAACAACTTCAGCTTTAAGTGCTAGCCAGTTTTTCTTAAAGTAAACAATATTCAAATGGCACAGAAAAGACAACACTTCCAGGAGGTACCAGCAGCTCTGCTTCGCCGCTCTTCTCCATCTAACCATGCCGCTTTGGGCAAAGACCACATCTATTCATTATCTGATATCATTGTTTCGGCCAAGATAGAAAAGAAGTACAAATAATGCAGATGTATATTCAAACCTAAAGCCTCTGAAACACGTTCAGCTTTTTCCCTCTAATCTGAGAGGAGAGTATAACAGACAGAAAAGGCATTTGAGCCTGAGGTTCTACGCTACACTAAACCCTCAGGAAGACCAATGAGGGAGGGAAGACCAATTGCTCTTGTGTTGGTCACTGTGTGAAAAGACTGGATCAAGCACTTTTCAAGAAAAGCAACTCAAACTTAGCTGATAAAATGTTCTTGAGCCCTTCAGAGATCATTCTTCAATAATAAAGACCATTCTTCAAAGCACTGTAAGAATGAAGGGTGGGACTATGTCTGTCTTATTCACTGGTAAATCATTACTTCCTGATATTATGCCTCACATAAAATAAGCGCTCGACACATTTTATTTGACTTTATATAATCAGCTGTTACTATAAGCTGTTTTGACCTGTTAAATTTGTAGTAATTTATTACATAGACTTAGAAAATGAATACAGTGCTATATAGAGAAGTAAATTAGGGTGACATGATAGAGTGTACTGATGACGGCCTTGGACTAAAGGGCTGGAGGTGATATTTAACCTGCAATCTAAACCAAAAATAATGAGTCCTGCGAAAAATGAGAAGTAGCAGCATCTTAGGAAGATGGAATTGCTGATGCTTAACAATAGTGATGTGTTAATGAAAAAGAAAGGAAGAATTGTGGCTGAAACACAAGGAGTGAAGAGTTGTATACAATAAAGTCGGAAAGACAAGGAGAGGTCAGAGATCATCTAGGATTTTTAAGAACAGCCAAGATTTGTAGGCAGCACGGTAAAGGAACAGTCTCTGGATAATTTTCTGTGTCTCCCACATTATTCTTATTCATAATAATAAAAAAAAATGATGACAAATAAATAAATATCAAAAAGATAAAAAAGACTTAATTTTTTTTAATGATGACGATATGGTATAATCAGATTGTGGGAACTTACTGCTTAATGAACAATGAACCAATTATGTACATTAATTAACATATTAACTAAACCAATTATACATGTTAACATACATGTTACTTAACGTGTATAATTAACTGGGTTATGTACCTAGTTAATTCCTAGGTACCAGACAATATTCTAAAATGCACATATCCTGTAAAGTATTACACAGTTTTTGAGTCACAGCATCTTTTGCACCCAGAAATGGTTACCTAATGCAACAGCTCTGGCCCTCTACCTGAGTGCTCTGTACCAACTGGGTTTATTAAAAGGTTCTCTCCTTTTGGCATGTTTGCACATCCTGATTGGTCAGTCTCAAAAAAACTGAAACTTACACAGAATTACAAAATTGTTTGTGTAACACCATTTACCACCCCAACGGTAGTTTGAGAAGTTACCACTTAAAGCACAATAAACCAATTATACATGTACAAAGCTACAGTAATATGAAACAAGATGGCATGTTCGTGCATCACTGTCACTGAAACATAGTATGTAAGGTAGAGTGGCAGGTGGTTAAGCTAGAAAAGCAGGAGCCAGGTCACAGAACAATGCTTGGACTTTATCCTGAAGACAGAAATATTATCAAAAGTTTTAAAAAGTGAAATAATGTTAGATTCCCCGGCAGCAGGGTGAAAACTAATTTGACTTGGTTGATAAAGCAGGCAAACCTGTCAGAAAGAACGGACATTTATGAGGTAAACATCTAGGTAACGTCTAAAAGATGTGGTCACTGAATGTGGAACCTATAAGAAAGGAAATAGCCAAGGATAATTCTCAAGTTTTAATTTGACTGCTTGAGTGATTGGTGATGTCTCAATTGAGGAAAAAAAATACAGAAAATGAGTCTGGAAAACTCAGACCCATCAATCTCTAAAATCCCTTTTTTTTCACTGTATCTCATTTTATAGATTTAAAAATCCTGAGATCGACAGATATTAAATGCCCCAGAGTAGGCACCAGAACTTATGTCTCCTGCTGTTTAGTATGGAATTTATCCCATTAAAAACAACAATTTTTACCTCTTCATCATTTTTACTTCGTATATTTTATGAACACATGAACTAAAATCAGATTTTAAAACTGGGGAATTTCTCTTCTGTATAATAACACACTAACAATTAGGGAAGTACTTTTATAAAATAAGTTTAAATACTCACTTCAAATTCTTTTACAAAATAACGAGTTTCACCTTGAATAACTGGTCTGTGATCCAAAAGCCTTGAATGAATTTCTCCAAGATCTGTAAAGATAAAATGAAATTCAGGGTTAATCCATGCTAAATGGCATCATCTCTAGCTTGTTTTACTCTCTGTCTTCCCCACCAAGAGATGAAGGTTAAAATCCAGTTTAGACTACGGACTAAGAGGAAATCTCATCCACTGCCAGTGGATGCGTGCACTGATGCAACTGCTTTTGAGAACAATCTTTCAGTATCTAATAAAGTTGAAGACATGTATACCTAGCATTTTCATGCCTAGGTATGTAGCCTAGAAAACTTGCACAAATTAATAAGGCCATTTATATATATTTATTACAGCATAGGTGTAATATCAAAAGAAAAAACGGGAAACACCTTAACCATACTCATATAATGGAATTCTATGAATCATCAAATAAAAATAAATACATCAGAGTTACACTTATCAACATAAATAAAAAATATAATACGTATTTTATAATAAATATAATAAAAAGCAAGTTTCAAGAGGATTAAAGCCACTTACATAAACCTTTAAAAATATTCAAAATATTTCCTTTTGGGATAGAGATAGAAGCCACAAAACTATAAAGAAATGCGCAAGAATAATAAACACCAAATTCTGAATGGTGGCTACCTTGAGAGGGGGGAGGGGAATGAGTGCAATTAGAGCAAGACACAGTGGGGCTTTTAGTAATTTATTTATCACGGTGGATGGTGAATGTTCACTGTAAGTCTCTTTTTCATAAGTCTGAAAAAGTCATTAAGAAGGTCTGAATTTAAGTCTTTTGGTGACTCAATTTATTATTCTTCTTAGTTACAGCTATGCAGTTTAAAATGCAAATCTCAAAATTCCTTGAGAAATTAAAGTAAGAAAATGTGGTATTCATGTTCATTCACTGGCAATGTTCCCCAAATTTTTCATTTTTGCAGACATACGATGGGCAGATTTCAACTCTCTATTTTAATGAATTTTATTAGGACATATCTTCTTAAGCAAGTCAAGTAGAAAAAATACGAATACAAGCACTGTATATAAGCACCGTATATATCTGGTATATATAAAGAACTACAATTCAACTGTCAAAGACTTTCCCGCAGGAAACAGCGTTGTGAGCTTTAGGAGTCAAACCTAATGCAGGTTCTGTGAGAATCTAGGTTGTAACCTTCTCCCAGCTCAAAGCACACAGGACACACGGACATTTCTGAACGTGAATGGTTCTTTACGGTGCTATAGGGCGCTTTCGTAAGTGTATCTCTCACTTACTCCTCGCACGACCAGGAACAGATCGGGGAGGAGAGTGGGTAAAGCCAATGACCCGAAGTCACTCAACTCCTAAGCGACTGCCCCCGCCTCCCAAGTCCAACGCCCTTTTCACTATACGTCGGTCACGAGGCTGCCCAAAGGCTCTGCGCCCCGGGGTCCTGAGCTTGCGGAATGGACAGGGGCGGGCCTGATGGCTCAGGCTGCGGCGAGGAAAGCGGGGAAACACGAGGAGTTGGGCTGGTTGGTTGTAGTGGGACGCATTTGGAGCGGGGAAAAAGAAGGGAACCAACCACCACGCCCCCACCCGCACAAACGCACGCGCGCCAGCCCGGGAGCCGGGGGTCGGCCCGGGTCAGAGGGCGCCGCCTGGGAGGTGAGGCTGTGCTAGGAACCACCAGGGACTATAGCCCTGACACTCCGTACCCTTGATAATGAGGTGCGCTGAGCCTGCAGTCCCCAGGGAGTCCCTCTTCTTGCTGCCACCGCCCGGGGCGGCCTCACAACCCACAGGGGTCTCTGTCCCTCCGCCACTCATCCCGACCAGTTCCGCCCACCCGCGGCCGCGCTGCGCCTGCGCAAACCTGGCCGCCCTCTTTCAAGGCGCGCTCGGGGTTTTTTTTGCGTCATCACAGGGCGCCGGAGAAATTCAATCTACTCAGCGGGCGGTGCCGGAAAGGCGTCTGCCGAGTAGTCAGGGTGTTAACTGGCAGAAGCTCTTGCCGCCATGCTGGATCAGGGCGGATGCTGCTGGAATAGGAAGGTGCTTGAACGTTGGAGCTAAACTCAGAGCCCTGGTTATTTGGCTCAAGGTTGATGCATTCCAATGCAGTTGCCACCTATATCTGCTGAGAATACATTCCAAGACCCCCAGTAGATTCCTGAAACTTCATATAGTACTGAACCATGTATATACTATGTTTTTTCCTGTATATACATATGATAAAGTTTAATTTATAAATTAGGCACAGTAAGAGATGAACTATTAGAACAATTTAATGAAAGTTATGTGAATGTAGTCTCTCTCTCTCAAAATATCTTATCGTACTGTCCTGCAGGTAATGAAACCGCAGAAAGTGAAACCTCAGATAAGGAGGGACTACTGTATAGCAAAGTCAATCAGTTGGGGGCTGTTTCTCTATTATGCCATGAGTGTGGCAGACTATTCCTGCCTTTCTTTTTAGATACCTGTTTCCTAGAATGCTTTTCTTGCTCCCTCTGCCTATTCAAGTCAGTAAACTTATGCTGTATAATAAAGAATTTGACTGGACTTTGACTCTGGTTCCTGGGAGGTACCCTCAATCCTTGGAATTTCCCAGGTGATAGAATTGTCTTTGTTATTCATGCTGGGCCTCTGGGAATGCACCTGAGTTTATGCTAATGAGGTGACTCATGGAGGGCCCAAGATGATTTCAGAATGGCGGTTGGCCACGCCAGAAGGGCCGGCCAACCATGAGGGCTTAGGCTTTGAGCCACATAAACAGGCCTACCTCTGGGGAGCAGATGAGGGCTGGAGACTGAGTTCAGCCATGTGGCCAATGATTTAATCAACTATGCCTACATGATGGAACCCCAATGAGTACTCTGGACATGGAAGCTCAGGTGAGCTTACTGGTTGGTAATCATTCATCAAAGTGCCAGGAGGGTGAAGCGTTCCTGAGGACACGTAAGCTTCTATTTGGGAAATCTCCCATATCTCGCCCTGTGCATCTCTTCATTTGGCTGGTCCTGATATGTGTCATTTATAATAAAACTGTAATAGTAAGGAGAGCACTTTCTTGAGTTCTATGAGTCATTCTGTGAAACCTGAGGGAGTAAAGCAAATAGCAATGAAACATCATGTGTAGAGAGAAGCTGCATGGGTGAGAACTGAGGCACCCTAGCAGACAGTGCTCGGGCCCTGGGCATATGACAGAGACAACTGGTCAGAAATGCAGGTGGCCTGGGAACCCCAGAGCTTGTGGCAGGTGTCTGAAGGGGAGTCTTGAGGAGGAACATGCTTTGACCTCTGAAGTCTGTGCTAACTTTGGATAGCACTGCGGTTTAACAAACACTTACATGGCACTTGCTACATGCCAGGTAATACTGTAAGTGGTCTACAAATTTGCATTCATTTAATCCTCATGGCTGGCCTTAGAAGTCGTTATTATTATTGTCCTCATTTTACAGATGAGGAGGCTGAGGCACAGAGAGGTTAAATGACTGCCTGACTTGTATGTGGCAGAAACAACTGACTCTGTGTATGTGTTTAAGTATAGGTGGTGGGTGAAGAGAGAATGGGGAAGGGAGATTTGGAGAGAAGGAAGAGAGAAGCCATATTAACTTTAACAGGCCACATGGGCTTTTCATTTTATCATTCAAAACATTGAACAAATACTTTATTAAGCAGCTGCTATGTGCCCAGCACAGTGCTAGGAACTAAGATATAGTGGTGAACAAGACTGATGCAGCCTTTTCCCTTCCTCATGGAGCCTACAGGGGCGCCAACACTGAATAAGTACACAATTACTTTTCTGCAAGTCTGTTGCTTGTAGCCTGTGAATATGTGTTCTAGCCATTTGATTATACACTATTGAGTTGTATTGTTCTCTGCGATGGTGAGGTCCAGCATATGCCTCTGTTCTCTCTCTGCTTTTACAGAAATCTTTACACAGCAGCTCAGACAGCTAGGAGACTGAGAAGCAACACTGGCAGTGCCATTTCACCTGGCACATTCAGCTGCTATGAGTGTGTCCTTGGGCTTTAAACCATGAAATCTCAAGAGTTTTGGGACTCTTATCCTCTCCCTGAAGGTCTTGTATTATCTCTTATTGTCTCTGGATTGACGAGACTTTTCTTGGATTTTTTAATGAAATTTGTATTGAGATATTTGTAGATTGTCATGCAGTTGTAAGAAATAATAGAGTTTCCTTTTACACTTTGCCTAGTTTCCCCCAGTGGTAACATTTTGCAAATGCTAATATTACAACCAGGATATTGACATTGATACAATCCACCAATGTGATTCAGATTTCACCAATTTTCCTTGCATTCATTGTGCGTGTATATGTTTAAGTTTATGCAATTTTATTATGTGTAGGTTGATGCATCTATTATTACAGTCAACATACTGACCAGTTCCAGTGCCATAAGGATCCCGTTAAGGTTCCTGTTTATAACCACAGTTACCTTTCTCCCTGTCCCCACCCTGACTTCTGGTAACCTATCATCTGTCCTCTATTTCTAAAAATTTTTTCACCTCAAAAATATTATAGAAATGAAATCATACATTAAGTACCTTTACATTTTTAAGAATAGCTGTACTCACATCATAGCCTCTCTACAAGATTGGAGAATCGATATCATATACAAATATAACCATGGGATTATAAAGGGATTTTTCCAATTACTGTGCTTTTTGAGAGTCAAGACATCTAAATCATGGAAATATTGTCAATTTAGTAGAAGTAAAGTTCTGACTTTGGGGATAATTATTTGCTGTAATCCCATATTGAATCTTGTGAAAATTTAAAAATAAATGAGTAATTACATGTATACAATGAATAAAATTATAATTTATTCCTTAGTATAAGCCCATCAAGGGGAACCATAATCGGCACAGGGTGGGAGATGGAGGGACTCCTAAGTTTGTTTTGTGTTCTATCAAATCCACGCCACGAGATTTCCTCTGCAACATCTTCTATTGACATTATTTCTTATCTTCATTTGTCTAACCTAATTTAGAAATGGGTTAAAAAATAAAAAATAATGCAAAAACTGATTAAGGCAAAGGAGGAGAAAAGAGTAGGTGGTCTTGCTGTTCGCAGTGGCTCATGCCTGTAATCCCAGCACTTTGGGAGGCTGAGGCAGGCGGATCACCTGAAGTAGGGAGTTCAAGACCAGTCTGACCAACATGGAGAAACCCTGTCTCTACTAAAAATACAAAATTAGTTGGGCATGGTGGCACATGCCTGTAATCCCAACTACTCGGGAGGCTGAGGTAGGAGAATCGTTTGAACCCGGGAGGTGGAGGTTGCGGTGAGATGAGATTGCACCATTAATCTCCAGCCTGGGCAACAGGAGCAAAACTCTGTCTCAAAACAACAACAACAACAACAACAAAAAAGAGCAGGTGGTCTTTTTGGGTGAGGTACTAAATATTACTGTGTAGCAATCTCATAAAGTTTTGGAAATGCGGCCGGGTGCGGTGGCTCACACCTGTAATCCCAGCAGTTTGGGAGGCTGAGGCGGGTGGATCACCTGAGGTCAGGAGTTCAAGACCAGCCTGACCAACATGGTGAAACCCCTCTCTACTAAAAATGCAAAAAAACTTTAGTATTAGCACCGTGTGTGGTGGCAAACACCTGTAATCCCAGCTCTTCGGGAGGCTGAGGCAGGAGAATCGCTCAAACCTCGGAGGCAGAGGTTGCAGTGAGCTAAGATTGCACCACTGCAGCGCAGCCTGGGCAACAGAGCAAGACTCTGTCTCAAAAAAAAAAAAAAAAAAAAGTTTTGGAAATGCTTAGGGCACACTGGGCAGGAAAGCCAGTTTACTGTGAGGTAACATGCTTTGTATTAGCATTAGCGGTCTTTTAGGCTGAAGCAACTTTATAATCCAGTACTGAATCTTCCTGTACCAACTGCTGCTAGTAGTTCCCCCAGAGAACTTCTGGTGTAGCTCCACCATTCGGAGAACATGCAGGGCTTACTGCAAGAGCTACTAGAAAGTAACTGCTCCGGTGACAGAGCCAACGCACTGGAACACAGAATGCATTCCCTCCACCACCCTGGGCACACCTTCATTAAACTGGACTCAGCTGTGCAAAAAGACAAAAGCATGAGTTGTTGTGTACATGCAGCTAACTCTGTGTATGCCTGTCACCTAAGCTTTGGACAGGTGTAGTGCAGTGGTTTGCATGGTATGGTCATCACAGCAGCAGTATTAGAATCCTCCTGAATCAGAAACTCAAATTGGATCCCAGAAATCTGTGCTTTGAGAAGCCCCAGGTGATTCCCATGCATGCTAAGGTCTGAGAACCAGTGCTTTATTGCAGTGTCTATTTCCTGTTCCCTCAGCATCTGATAATGAGAGTCAATGATAGAGTTCTTGTATCCAAGTGACAGTGCTCAAGTCAAATGGTGAAAGCGGTCAGGAACTGGAAACCTCATGAGGTCAGTCTGAGAGTTGAAAACTTCTAAGGGTTTTTAAGACAAGGTATGTGTGTTGCAGAAGGTCAGGAAAAATGGGGATGGGGAAAAGGAGAACTTACATTACATGAACAGACTAGTTCATAGACTGCACCAAAGCAGCTTTGGAATTTGTAATCAGGTGGCTGGAAGTTTCTCATCTTGCTCAAAGCAAGCCTGCGGCCTTATTGTTTAGAGCTACGTATGCCTTGTCAAATTGGTCATATGGCTACTGTATTTCAAGCTTAACTTGGATAGACAGGCCTGCCAGGCACAAATTTCTCAAGCTGATGATATTGGGGAGAACAAAAATTATCCACTGCAAGACTCCGAGGACAGATGACACCCAGCAGGAATGGCAAGCCAAATCTGCAGGAGACATAATACTATTGGCTAGCCCTAGAGACCTGGCCTCTTTGAAGTGGAAGAGACAGTACGAATGAGCCATTAAATTAACTCACTGGGCTGAAAAAGATGCAATGCTTTCATTACCCCCAAAGAAACAAAAGTTTAAAACATTAAAACATTCCTAAAGGAATCATGATAATGGAAGCAGAAATCCTTGAGATAACAGCAAAAATGGCCAGCATCTCAAATTCTCCTGCCTTCCTGCCTACCTTCTTTTGGCCTCCCTTCCTTAAGTGAAAGATGAGTTTTGCTAGATTAGGTAGCAGTTGGAATTAGTTTTATTTGCTAGCAGTATTGGGAATAAAGGCAAAGCCTGCAGGAATGTGGGCGCCAGCAACAAGTAATCATTATTGCAAAATCAAATTCTCCATCTCATCTCTGATATGCCTGTATGTAACCCTAGAGCTGGGCTTCACAGTGTTATAAATCCAGCATACAAGCCACAGACAGTGGGATGTGGAGCCCCTTGTGTATCTAAAAGCTCTGCCCAGCAAGAGAGATATATGACGGTAACTTTCTCCCCATTGCTTTTGCAATAAAATTCACCCAGTGCTCCAGGAAGAGTTACGGATGTAATTCAGCTTCAATAAATCAAGACTAAAATTAAGATGGCCAGATATATAGCAGCCTGCTCAGGTGTATGGAGAATTTGAAATTTAGTGCCCTGGTAATGGGTAGTAGCAGATTATCTAATTATAGAGAGAAAGAAGAAATATTGCTCTCTGGGGGAAAAAGCTAAATGCTCTAATCCATTAAACTACCACCTCCCTGCCAAAGCTAGATTAATATTTAAGTTCATGTAACATCTGACTTTTTTTTAAAAGGAATTAAGTCAAACGTTAGAAAAAAATGTAAATGAAAAAGCTATAGTTCACAATAATTCTAATTTGACCACTTGTCAAATAGTGTATTTTATCTTTGGGTGTGATGTACATGTACCTGATTATAATGGAGTTCTATTCCATCCTAACAATATATCTGCTTAAATTTTTATCAACATATCTTGAAGCTATTCTGGGCAGACTTGCTATTCTGGACGGACTTTTAGCGAGTCTCTCATGAATGACTTTTTTTTTTTTTTTTTTTTTTTTTTGGGGGTTTTGTTGTTTTCCTTCCCCGCGGTGGAGGGGTGGGGTTCTCAACTTCGAGGTCCCCCCTCTCAGCTTTGGGTTGNCCAAACTATTATTTCAAAGTAGTAAAGATACACTTTTTTCCTATATTCTTCATGGCTTGTTTCACTTGCTTATTTCTTAAGGTATATATAAAAGGATTTTTTTTTTTTTTTTTTTTTTTTTTTTTGAGACGGAGTTTCGCTGTGTCTCCCAGGCTGGAGTGCAGTGGCGTGATCTCCTCACTGCAAGCTCCGCCTCCCAGGTTCACGCCATTCTCCCGCCTCAGCCTCCCAAGTAGCTGAGACTACAGGCGCCCACCACCACGCCCGGCTAGTTTTTTGTATTTTTAGTAGAGACGGGGTTTCACCATGTTAGCCAGGATAGTCTCGATCTCCTGACCTCGTGATCCACCCGCCTCGGCCTCCCAAAGTGGGGGTGACTTTTTTTTTTTTTGAGACGGAGTTTTGCTCTTGTTGCCCAGGCAGGAGTGTAATGGCACGATCTGATCTCGGCTCACTGCAACCTCTGCCTCCCTGGTTCAAGCGATTCTCCTGCCTCAGCCTCCCGAATAGCTGGGATTACACACATGCACCACCACATCCGGCTAATTTTGTATTTTTAGTAGAAACAAGCTTTCTTCATGTTGATCAGGCTGGTTGCGAACTCCCGACCTCAGGTGATCCGCCCACTTCGGCCTCCTAAAGTGCTGGGATTACAGGCGTGAACCACCGCGTCTGGCCATGAATTACATTTTTAAGGGGGCACTGACGGTATGACGCACTGGCAGTGGGTGATGGTTCACATCCATTCCACTCCTCCTTTCCTGCCTTCTTCATCCCTGTGGGAGATCTAATGTGCTTATTACTGACTGTGGTTAACCGTGGGTTCAGGTATAATTGGGTGGGGTCAATGGAAGATCAACGTGTAACTGGGAGTAAACATGAGAATTCCTATATATCTGCTAAAAACCTTAGTGAATAATCTTATTGCTGAACTGGGGGTGGGAGATGGGGTGTTTAACTGGGAAGTCAGGTCATGGATGAATGATTATGTCATTCTTGGAGCTATGTCACCTTTTCTACCATATTGTGATAGGCGTCGCTTGGGAAGAGACTCGCAACCACAAAACTACACAAAACACTTCAAGATCTCTTGGATACTTGGGTATAACCGTGGCTGTGGTCGTTTGACATTGTTCCCATTCTAGAATTTCTATTTGTTTTAAAACTCGTTTTTATTCTAATTAATGAAAAAGTTCACGGATGTTTGGCTGAAGAGTGATTCTTCCCTACTTGGAACTTTTGGTCTGTTCTTGAAAGTTACACATGGAATAGGGACATATATCTAATCAGGGCAGTTGAATCAAATCCAGTGAACATGGCAACAGATGGTCTTCCAACCCTGAAATCATACAGTTCCCATTTCAGCCATGGTCTAACCAAGGTGGTGGTTAGCATGTGGGTTAGTCTCTGCCTCCTCTCTAGCTCCTAAATTAACACGAGATCATATTACTGTTGTAAAATTCCCATACAGAGCTCAGAACATATTAAATACTCAGTAAATGATATCTAATTATTTACTTTCAAACAATGCTGAGTGGCTGGCAGCCTCCCAAAGAGTGCTCTATACACCCTGTTTCAGGAATATGTTCACAGACCATTGGATTGTAAACTTTATGAGAGCAGGGATGTGACTGTGTTATCTGCAGGGCCTAGCAGAGTGTCTGTTACACAGTATGGCCTAAATAATATTTGGGTTATCATTGGTCAGTGCTGTAGGCTTCTTGGAATTACAGAAAGAAAATCCTTGGAAAGGGGCTTTCACTTTTCTGAAGGAAAATCATTCACAAAGATAACTGTACTGTATCTTAGACAGGTCTCATCAATCTTTGTTTTTAAGAGACAGGGTCTCACTCTGTTGCCCAGGCTGGGATCCAGTGGCACAATCATAGTTCACTGTAATCTCAAATCCTGGGCTCAAGTGATCCTCTTGCTTCAGCCTCCCAAAGCACTGGGATTACAGGTGTGAGCCACCACACCTGGCTCACTGAGCTATTAGAAACAAAATAAGAAAGACAGCATCGTCCTTTTTTTCAACAGCTTGAAAAATGTAAGAATCAGACTTTTTTATTTTTTTATTTTTTGAGACGGAGTCTCACTCTTTCACCAGGGCTGGAGTGCAGTGGCACAATCTTGGCTCACTGCAACTTCCGCCTCCCGCGTTCAAGTAATTCTCCTGCCTCAGCCTCCCAAGTAGCTGGGATTACAGGTGCCTGCCACTACACCCAGCTAATTTTTTGTATTTTTAGTAGAGATGGGGTTTCACCATGTTGGCCAGGCTGGTCTTGAACACCTGATCTCGTGATTTGCCTGCGTCGTCCTCCCAAAGTGCTGGGATTACAGGCATGAGAGACTTTTTAAACTGGTAAGTAATGTAAATTCGTGTTTTATCAAAATCTCAAGATGCTCTGCCACCATTTTTATCTCAGATAGGCTCACATGTTGAGCAGGTTGGTACTTCAGGGATGATTGGCAGGTGGGAAAAGTCTTAATGATTTGGCTTTATGATTTTACAATCTTCCATAGCAGTTTGTCCTTTACTCATAACTTTCTACATATTAGGCACAGTGCTGGGTAATTTTTATACATTCTCACTGCAAATTAAACGAGATCAGTTATCTTTACCCCCATTTCATATGAGAAATTCCATGTGCAGTAACTCGAGTGAGGTCTCATAGTTAACACATGGTGAGGCTGGTGTGCTCGACTCCACTGCTTCCCCACCCCCAAATTCTTTCATGCTGTAATTCACATATGACAACATTCACCATTTAACGTGTACAAGTTAGAGGTTTTCCATATATTCCCAGAGTGGTGCAACCATTTCATTTATTCTTAAAATTATGCACCCGTTTATTTTATCTAATACTTAGGGCAGCTTTTTCTAGGTTGGCAGAAACTGATTCCACAAGTTAATTAAGCGGCATTTTATGGCACCCCCTGTAAAGCAGTTTACGGTGAAGTTTGAGCAGACATTTGTGTCTGAATCTCAGTCCCTTGACTATTGGTTGGATGATGTTGGGTTAGTTCCCCACCTCTGTGTGCCTCAGCTTCCTTATCGGCAAAAGGGGACAAAAAAGGAGTGAATTCACTTAAAGCACTTAAAATAGTGCCTGATATTCACTGAATGCTCAATAAATGTTAGCTATTATTGTCGTTATTAAAAGTTTTAACAGATATTTTAAAAAGCATTAACAGATCTTCATAACTCTGCATACTACAGAATCCTAAAATTAGCTCTGAATCATGAAAATTAAACTGTCAGTGCAATGTGGTCAGTGGAAATTGTATTATATCCCAATTCTTTGCAAACTGATGATCCATGTGATGTCAGCAATTTATTAATAAAAGATCTTACACAATTGATCATTTGGCACTCAGAAGGCATTTTCCCACTTAAGCGTTACTCACTGTGACAGAGGTAGCTGGTTGCCCATGTAGTATCCCTTTTCCTTCTTTTCTCATTGACAGAGCAGAGCTTTATTCTGGGTGCCCTCCGACTACACATCTGGCCTCCTCCCAGCTGGAGTGGCCAAAATTGTAAATCAATACAGCTGAATAGGGCTTCCAGGAAAGGCCGTCCAGGGGAATTGAGAAGGCTGGGAGAGAAGCCTTTTGCTGTCCCCGTCTTGCTCTTTCTTTGGGTCTTAATCAGATTTGATGTCTGGAGCTCTGACATTAATATTGGACCATACATTGAACTTTAGAATGGAAACCACTCGTTCAGCATGGAGCAGCAGAGACTGGAGCTGGATGCTCACACCAAAGGTGGACTATTTCCTAACTTCTTTTACATGAGAGAAAAACAACCCACCTTGATGTTATTGGGTCTTTCTGCAATATACAGCTGTACCGGTAACATATACATGTAATTTACACTTATACTTTTCTCAGTCAGCTCAAAAGGAACTTAAAAGAACAGAACATTCTTTTAACAGACTGAGCACCGACTGTGGTGTGCCAGTGATTGTTCTGAGGGCTGGATAAGCAAGGGAAAATATAGTCTCTGCTCTCAAGAAATTACTAAGCCTGGCAGAAGAAACAGATAATCAAAAACAGTACAATGATGCCAGTGCCAGAATCAGGGGCTAAGGGCGAGACAGACTTGCCTTCCATGAGGACATTGACAAAGTAGAATACTGAAGAGGTCATCAGGTGAGAAGACAAGGGCATTTCAGGCAAGTGCCCGACAGAAATGACCCAAGAAGCACAGTAGAAATTCTATAAGGAAATGAATTGTTTTGATCTGGATGCTGAGAAGATGATCTAACCCTTGGCTGCAGAAGCCAGGTCTTCATCTTTCGACCATCCCTTCATCCTCCAAGATCTAAGTTAGTTGCGAGAAGTCCTGGGACTTGCTGGTACCAAGTAATACCTGTTCCATCAGTGTTTTGCACAATAAAGAATTGCCTAGTGGACTGAGGGATTCAGAGGAATTTAAGACACAGGAAGAAGTGGGAAGAGGGGTCGCTTGACAAAGAGGTGGTCTCCCTCTCTGTCCTCCCGCCCTTTCCTCAGTGCTGACCTAAAATGAAGGAAAAGAGTGAAATACTTGGGATGAGAATGCTTGGTGGCCTATTTCCTGTTGCCTCTATCTGTCCTGCTTCAATCCTCCTGCTGACTGGGAGGAGAAGACAGAAGTGTTGGGGCTAGGCGAAATTTGCAGCAGTGAACCATAATGTGGCATGCTTATAGCAGCCCCAGTGGTTAGCGCGAAAAGTACACAGACTTGGCCTGCCCCTGTAAGACACATAACAACTCCCGCAATTAATGTGAACCCTGTAGTCTCCGAACATACACGAATACAAATTTACAGTTTTTAATTTAAAGATCATGTCATAAAACTAAAAATACTCTGAGGGCAACGAATTGTGAAATACATCATGTAAAAACTGTCTTGATCTGTTATACAGGAAGATGTGAAAGACTGTGGGTTCCTTTCTAGAGCACCACAATAAAGTGAGTATGACAACAAAGTGAGTTGCACAACTTTTTCAGCTCCCTAGTCCATAGAAAAGTTACGTATATACTATACTGGAGTGTATTCAGGGTGCCACAGTATCATGTCTAAACCACAATGTATACACCTTAACTAAAAAATATTTTGTTGCTAAAAACAGCATTAATGATCACCTGGGCCTTTAGGAATTCAATCTTCTTGCTGGTGGAGGGTTTTGCCTCCATGTCAATGGCTCCTCATTGATCAGGGTGGTGGTTGCTGGAGGTTGGGGTGGCTGTGTCAATCTCTTAAGACAACAATAAAGTTTACCACATTAATTGACTCTCCTTTCAAAAAACATTTCTCTGTTGCATGTAATGCTATTTGATGGCATTTCAACCAAAGTAGAACTTCTTTCAAAATTGAAGTTAGTTCTCTCAAACCCTGCAGCTGCTTTGTCAACTAAGCCTATGTAATAGAATAAATCATTTGTTCTCATCTCTAGTGTTCACAGCATCATCACTAGGAATAAAGTCCACCTCAAGAAACCACTTTCTGTATTCACCTGTAAAAAGCAACTCCTGCCGGGCGCGGTGGCTCAAGCCTGTAATCCCAGCACTTTGGGAGGCCGAGGCAGGCGGATCACGAGGTCAGGAGATCGAGACCATCCTGGCTAACATGGTGAAACCCCGTCTCTACTAAAAATACAAAAAACTAGCCGGGCGTGGTGGCGGGCGCCTGTAGTCCCAGCTACTCGGAGGCTGAGGCAGGAGAATGGCCTGAACCTGGGAGGCGGAGCTTGCAGTGAGCCGAGATCGTGCCACTGCACTCCAGCCTGGGTGACACAGCGCGAGACTCCGTCTCAAAAAAAAAAAAAAAAAAAAAAAAAAAGCAACTCCTTGCCGGGCACAGTGGCTCACGCCTATAATCCCAGCACTTTGGGAGGCCGAGGCCGGCGGATCACAAGGTCAGATTGAGACCATCCTGGCTAACACGGTGAAATCCCCTCTCTACTAAAAATACAAAAATAATTAGCTGGGCGTGGTGGTGGGGGCCTGTAGTCCCAGCTACTGGGGCGGCTGAGGCAGGAGAATGGCGTGAACCCGGGAGGCAGAGCTTGCAGTGAGCCGAGATTGCACCACTACACTCCAGCCTGGGCAACAGAGCAAGACTCTGTCTCAAAAAAAAAAAAAAGTAACTCCTCATGTGTTCAAGTTTTACCAAGAGACTGTGGCAATTCAGTACCATCTTCAGGCTCTACTTCTAATTCTAGTTGTCTTGTTATTTCCACCACATCCGTAGTTGTTTCCTCCACTGAAGTCTTGAACCCCCTAAGTCATCCTTTAGAGTTGAAACCAACTTCTTCCAAACTGCTGTTGTTATATTTTGACTTCTTCCCGTGAATCTCACAAATGTTCCTAATGGCATCTAGAATGCTGAATCCTTTCCAGAAGGTTTTCAATTTACTTTGCCCTCTCCATCAGAGGAATCACTGTCTATGGCAGATATAGCCTTACAGAAATGCATTTTTTTTTTTTTTTTTGAGACGAGTCTTGCTGTCGCCCAGGCTGGAGTGCAGTGGTTCAATCTCGGCTCACTGCAAGCACCGCATCCTGGGTTCATGCCATTCTCCTGCCTCAGTCTCCCGAGTAGCCCACCACGCCCGGCTAATTTTTTGTACTTTTAGTCGAGACAGGGTTTCACCGTGTTAGCCAGGATGGTCTCGATCTCCTGACGTTGTGATCTGCCCGCCTCGGCCTCCCAAAGTGCTGGGATTACAGGTGTGAGCCACCACGCCTGGCCTACAAAATGTATTTCTTATTAAGAAATAAATTTTTATTTATTCCGTTCACCTCTGCATCTCAAAGTGCTGGGATTATAGGCATGAGCCACCTCACCCAGCTAGCACTTTCAATTTCCTTAAAACTTTTCCTTTGCACTCCCAAGTTGGCTGTTTGGTCCAAGAGGCCTAGCTTTCAGCCTGTTTTGGTTTTGACATGCATTCCTCAAGAAGCTTAATCATTTCTAGAGAGAGAGATGTGCAACTCTTCCTTTCACCTGAACACTTAGGGGCTACTATAAGTTTACTAAGTGGCCTAATTTGAATACTCTTGTGTCTCGAGGAAGAGGGAAGCCCGAGGAAAAGGGAAGAAACGGGGAACAGCTGGTCAGTGGAGCGGTCAGAACACACACAACATTTATTAAGTCTGAAGTCTTATATGGGCATGGTTTGTGGCACCCCAAAAATAATAACAATAGTAAAAAAGGTCACGGGACACAGATCACTGTAACAGATACAGTAATGAAAAAAATTCAAAATAATGTGAGAATTACCAAAATGTGACACAGAGACATGAAGCAAGCACAAGCTGATGGAAAAATGGTGCCAACAGACTCGCTCAAAGCAGGGTTGCCACAAACCTTCAATGTGTTGAAGATGCAGTGAAATGAGGTGTGCCGTGTTCACACACCTGGCCTGTTAAGCCTCCTGACTCAGTAACTTGAGAGGCAAAAATGGGGGCCTGTTACAATCCTCATTTTGTTATAAACAACAAAATCATGATTTGCCTGGAGAAGAGAAAGGAAACTAACCTTACTGATGGCCAAGAGCTACGTATTAGGCTTTTTTCTTCATGTTGTCTACATTAATCCTCCTAATTTAGCATTATCTTTTTATTTTTGGAGATTAAGAAAACATGATTAACTGCTTTGTTTACAGTCATACAGCTACTAAGTGATAAAAACAGGACTCAACCTGAGTGCTGTATATTTCCCAAGTATCTGCTCTTTCTGCTAGAACTTTGACGGGTCCACTGGTCAGACTCAGCATCAACATGAAAACATTAAGTAGCATTAAACGGGAAAGCCCCCGAAGACCCCATTTTTCTCATTATTCGTAAAGATAAGGTCTTTAGCGCTACAATAACTATTATTTATTCAACCAGCAAGAGTTATAAAATATACAGATCTTTTAATGAAGGGCCTCCGCTCTTCACACAGCACTTTAACAGCAGTTCTTTCCATGAGAGTTGGCTTTCAGTTTGGAAAAAATCTAGTAATTAAAAATCCAAAATTAGTGGGACAGTAAGACTTTGCCATCTCCGTTTTTATATTTATCTTCCTCCTTACAGGAGGAAGAATTTCCCATCTCTTTTTGACCACTGCATATTACAATAAGCCTAACAACAAAAAAGAATCATTACCTCAAGAGGACCTGGAAGAACGTATCTTCCTCCAGTTTCCCGGAGGGCAGTTCGGTAGTTAGTTTCACCCCAATGAACACTGACTACAGAAAGAAAGGAACAACCAAGAAATATTTTTTCAACCACATTTACTAGCTCACATAAATATTTAAAACAAATCCATCTGTCTTCCCTGTTTCCTTGGCACAATTTATCACAGTTCTTAACAAACTACCATAAATATCCATAAGGGGAAAATGAATTTTAGCATATGAAAGAGAGATTAATAAATAGCCAAATATGTCAACCATTGAAAGGACCACCAATTTTTTTAAGATTAAGCCCCTGATTTGCAACTTTTATTGAAATAAATGTCATCTATTAAAAACAAGGTTAATTGATAACTTGATCTCAACTTGTTTAAGAGCAATTGAATTTTGACATAAAAATTGCAAAACTTCAACTAAAGAACAAATAAAACATTCAGACACAAGTTTACACTTCAAAAATTCTATCAACTTCAACAAATAATGACTGACTGTATATTAATTTACATTAGTCCTGTGGCCCAGAGTACATTTTCCATTTAAAACATTTTTAATACATCTTCTGTATGGCATGGACAGCTTCTAGTGGGAATTAGTATAGAGTCTGTTCTTGATGAAGACAACACTAGACAGATGTTGCCTGATGCCTGGATAATGCTGAATGTGACAAAACCAGCGAGACACATTAAGGTATTTCTCCTTTTCTTGAACTGTCAGGTCAACCTAAGTAGAGATTAAAAACATACACACACAACACAGATGTTACATAAGCACAACTATTAATACCACTTAAGTAGGAGATAGAAGTTGAAAAACAACAACATCAATCCCCCAAGAGTTCTCAAAAGCCAACATATTCAGATAGGAGTAAAAGTTTCAGCCCAATGAACACTGACTTGTAAAAGTTCTTCATGTTCAATGCTATGTTCAGTTCAAAACCAGATGTGCTTCCTGGGAAATATCAAGTTTTCAACAAATGCAAAATTTACATTAACTGAGGATTTGGAGGTCAAAGAATTTGTTTTTTACTTCATTGAAAAGGAAGATAGATTAAGATACAGTTCTTTCTCTACTATTTTTTAGTAACCTAAAAAACCGAAATGATCCATTTCAAGTGAATATTGCTTAATATAAAGGGGGGCTATTGCTAGTGGCATGTGACTCAGATGAAGGAGGCTGAGTAAATGCATGAGAACAGACTTTCGTAATTCTGTTTGCAATAAAGCTGAACTCAGTCTTTTAGTGAATGTAGCAGTTCACCCAATTTGCTATCAAGCTACAAGAATGCTCAGAGATTTGGTTAGAGGGAGATGTGATACAAACTGCAGGTGCTTATCATTTCACTGGGCTCAAATTCCGAAGTAGGTGACTCAAAGACTTTTCTCTAAGATAAATTTTGGAATTATTGAGAGTTATCAGGTAAAGAGAAAACCAGCAGGGCAGTAACTTGCAGCCATGCCCCATGAATGGGTAGTGTAGTTCCTTCTCCTAAGTCACATTTACTAAACAGATAGTGCAAGTCTCTATAACACTGACAGGAGTGTCTGCAGAAAGAAAGAACTCAGTCACCCCGCAAGCGGTACAAACCCACCAGCTGCCTGCTTGTTGGGAGACATTTTTAGTGAGATGGCTGTCCTTTGCTTTTCAGAATTTAGCACATACTTGTTCTACAGGCAAGCATTCTGCTAAGTTACCAGATCACCAAAGGTGAAGGACAAATCACTCCACATGCAATCATTATTACAGAATACAAAAGGATATTAACAATACAATTAAAAAGTAGGCAGTATTTTCTCATTAAATGTTCATTTGGAATCATATTTGTTGGCTCAGTTTACGTAAGTTGTTAGCAGGGAGAATCTTCACTGCTTCTGTTTCATAAAAATGTAAGTTCCGGGTTTTAGTGATACTTACTGAAATCCCACACACAAGCTGCTCTAGCACATCATAAAAACATATTCATCTGTTTAAGGTGTGTAGGTTGTGTCTACTTAGAAAGATGTTACTATAACTGTCTCATCTATAACAGTCAGTCCATGGCACAGAGATAAAGAACACATCAGTCAAGAAAACTGGCCAAGAATGTCTTTTTTAATGTAAAAGTTTAATGTTTATTAAGAAAATTCATGGTTTCACATGTAAAGAATTACATTAGGCTAACTGGTAGATTCAAACTGAAAGGAGCATCTCCGTGTCAGGTGTGTTTTCATAGGCAGCACTTAATCTTGTGGACTAAACTGAGCATCAGTCTGTATTTCAGAAATATTTTGAAAAATATTTTGTAAAAGAGCATTTTGTTCTCTTTCTAAATCTTTACTATATGTAAACTTCACCAAGGACTTCAAAAGAAAATGTACGATTTATTAAAAGCTCAACCAGTAATAAACACACCTGCAAATCTAACAAGAAATGGAAGCTTTCTTACGAAAAATGAATGAATGAATGAATAAAATTCAAAATCAACTTCGACAAATTTCTTTGCTGATAGTTAAAGCAAACAGATGTAATAATAAGTTTTACTCCAACCTGATTTCATGTTAGCTGCTGAAATATATGATGATTCAAATCTGACCTCTTTCTTACCATTTTAGTCCTTTCATAGCTCTTTCATTTCAGGTAATTCTCCACTCAGCTATTTGGTAAAGCACTTCCAAACAACAGGGTACTAATGCTTGTTTATATTCAAGTTGTTCACACAGATTTTAAACTAGGTAAAAAGGGCAATGTTATCTGTGATATTTGTATTTCAGAACAGCATTTGCTGTCACAGAGGACTAGTATATGTTGCTCACAGGCCTATTATTTAAAACAATAATAACACACAGAACACAGCAAAACAAATATTCTCCAACTTAAACATTTTACATTTGGAGTCTCCAGTGTCAGGATTATCAACAGACCCACAGTACAAAATAGTTTTTATTCCAAGAGCTCCTAAAGCTTCTAATGATTCCTAATTTATTCCAATGATTTTTTTTTTTTTTTTTTTTTTTTGAGACGGAGTCTTACTCTGTTGCCCAGGCTGGAGTGCAATGGCGCGATCTGGGCTCACTGCAACCTCTACTTCCTGGGTTCAAGTGATTCTCTTGCCTCAGCCTCCTGAGTAGCTGGGACTACAGGCACATACCACCACGCCCGGCTAATTTTTTGTATTTTTAGTAGAGACGTGGTTTCACCATGTTGGCCAGGCTGGTCTTGAACTCCTGGCCTCAAGTGATCCACCAGCCTTGGTCTCCCAAAGTGCCTGGGTTACAGGCGTGAGCCACCGTGCCCAGCCCCCTATTCCAATACTTTTTAGCTAGATGATCCATTTTACAATAATTTTAGATGATCTATTTTAGAGACTACATTTATTCATTTTCCCTCAGGAAACTTTTGCCAGAAACTCACAGAGTTTTTCAAAAAGGATGAGGTTATGGTTACCAGTTTCACCTCTTTTTACAGTTTAAACTTTGGAACTTGTCCCTTTGAGTCTGAGATAATTATGAATGACCTTGACTTCTTAACTCTGCTACTTTTTTGGAAGACATTCCCTATATAAACTTCCTGTAAACAAAGAAATGAACAGATTTCTCCCCTCACCAAATTTACAGATTTTAAAAACATTTCTGATGGGATCCCCTGGACTACTTCACTTACAACACTGGTTTTCCACCATCCCTTTCTAGCTAAAGTTCTTTTTCCTTTCTTACAACAGGAAACAATGCAATTGTTCTAGTTACCATTTCCTGCTTCATGTCGGTCTGCATGCCAGTGTGTCTATAGTGGTGCTTGACTCTTTCTGCCTAATAATTCCTTTTAATTTATATTGGCACTCTATCACGACTTTGAACTTTAAAGCCAAGCAGATAATATTCTGAATCACTAATTTTCCATGAAGTCATGTGAGAAACACTTTAAGTGACCCATTCCAGATCAGGGTGACACGCTGCTTTGTTACCTTTCCAACTGGCACCACGCTGCCGCCTTTGGGACATTCTTTAGGGCCAGGGCTCCTGGACTATTTTGCAGTTATTTCTGTTATTTTTCCTTTCTTATAAAAGAACCACATGCCTCCAATGGTGCTCCAAACTTCAGAACAAAAGTATTTCAGTTGATAACAATCTTACAGTCAAGAAGCACATAATATTACAAAGGATTTTAATAATCTTGAGTAACAGTCTGTTCACAGGGATGACTATCTACTAGTGAAATCACTTTAAGAAAGCAGTGAGTCACTGGTGTTATAATAAACAGCCACACTAACAGGCAGTATAACAAAGGAAAGGCAACATAATATTCCTCAAATGGAGTTAAGATAGACCAGATCTCAGAATAACTCAGCCATGACTAAAACTGGGCTCACAATGAAACAAAATACAGTGGGATTATCTGATGACTCGAAGGTTCCTTGACTGCTGTTTTGTACACTGTGCTGATTACATATTCCGTACTGAATAACATGAACAAACAAATGAAGGAATGCATGAGGCCAAAAATAAGTAATACTGCCAAAGCAAACAAAGCACAAAGACCTGGTAAATATCAGCAGGTGGTCAACCTGCACCTCACACCTACCCTACCTTAATTTAACACCTAGAAATCATTTATTCCACATTTGTATGTATTTGTACCCAACTTAACAGGAATGCCATTTAACACTGCAGTGCGATTCTGCCATTGTGTAGGTTTTAGTCTGTGAGGCCTGTTCCTTGAGAAGGTGTTTATTTCTCTGATTACTTTGCCTGCACTTGGACTAGAGTGGGAGAGATACTTTGACTCATGACAGGAACCCAAAAGGATGCTCAACAGTGATTTACATATTAATCTACTCAATTTCACTTTGAAAAAGATAAGGATATCTTTAATCATAACATCCTAGTCACTATATATGAAGAGGACATACATTCCAAAATAGAAAATGTTAACACATAGAGAGTGCTAAATATTGTTAAAGTAACCCTAACTTTAACATGCAGTACTGAATGAAACACTTCTAACCTGCCTAAAAACCAAGTGCCCTCCAGTGCACTTAGACTCGTAATTAAATAACTTTGCAGATAGTGCTATGAATATTTTGCACTATAGGATTATGACCTTGTTCATTCTGCTGGCAAAGGAATTCCAAACAAGTTCCCTCCTTTTCAGAGTATTTCCTTTCCTTACTGCAAAACCTGCATAAACTAGAGGAAAGGAAAATTTAATTACACACTTGGATTATGAGTTGCACTTCAGTATCATCTTTTTTTTTTTTTTGAGACGGAGTCTTGCTCTGTCGCCCAGGCTGGAGGGCAGTGGCGCATTCTCAGCTCACTGCAAGCTCCGACTCCCGGGTTCACGCCATTCTTCTGCCTCAGCCTCCTGAGTAGCTGGGACTACAGGCGCCTGCCACTGTGCCCAGCTAATTTTTTGTATTTTTTAGTAGAGACGGGGTTTCACCGCGTTAGCCAGGATGGTCTCGATCTCCTGACCTCATGATCCGCCCGCCTCGGTCTCCCACAGTGCTGGGATTACAAAAATACTCTCCTTCTTAATGACAGCCCGATGCCACAGCAAGCCAGATCTTGTGGGTCTGACGAGACATTCACTAGCCTGCTGGCTGTCATCACACAGGATGACTGATGACATTTTTCCTAATATAAAGCTTAAAAAGTTAAATGTCAAAACATATGTCACATTTAAATATATATATTTTTAAAAAGTCAACAAGTTTGTTATTGTGGTTTTCAGATAGAAATTGTTCTTGGAGCCCTGTTGGGTAGCCATGCTCACAGCAGCACAGTCTTACTAAAATCAAGTACAGACTCCCCCAAGTTCAAAGACTGTATATAGGCTGAGACATGCTTAGATACCTTAGCAGCAAATCCTCTTTACCTTGGAGGCTTTTTCATTTTGAAATGAGGTAAGTTGTGCCTCATCATCATTTTAAATTCCAAAAGCTACTAAAATATATTGAATCTAGAATGGAATAAAAAGAAGCTGCTAATCAATGTATTTCAACTCCAATAAACTTTCTCTACATTTAACTAACATCACTTAAATTATATTACACTTTCACTACAAAGATAAAAAATCTGAAATAGGAACTATAAATGGGTACCAGTTGTTAAATATTGTTTTATTTATTTTTTTAAGACAGGGTCTCTCTGTTGCCCAGGCTGGAATGCAGTGGTGCAATCATGACTCACTGTGGCCTCGACCTCCCTGGGCTCAGATGATCCTCCTACCTCATTCCCCCAAGTAGCTGGGACTACAGGCGCAGAGCTACCATGCCTGGTTAATTTTTTTCTTTTTTTTTTTTTTAATAGAGACGGGTTTTGCCCTGTTGCCCAGGCTGGTCATGAACTCCTGGACTCAAGCAATCTACCTGCCTCAGCCTCCCAAAGTACTGGGATTACAAGCATGAGCCATCATGCCCAGACTTAATATTGCTAATCTCAGTAAGTATTTAGCTGTGCAAGGCACTGTGCTAAAAGCCAAGAGGGGATGAACAGAAATCAGACACATCCTCTCCCGTCCCTTATTTTGTGTAAATTGAATCATATTCTTTGTAAGTATGGGAAACATTCATTCTACTTCACTCCTGTTGTCCCAATGTAATTATTAACAGGCCTTCTTTCACAGTCAAGTGTTTTGGATGAGAAATCATGTGGTCACCCTATTTACAAAGAACATGTGTAATCAAACTTATCATAAGCTTTCCAAAACAATGAAAATTCCCTTAGATAGCCAAGGCCATCCAAATCTTCAGATATTTTTCTGACAATTTTATGATTCTATATTCTACTCATCTGCCTCGTTCATTAATAACATAATATTCTGACCAGAGATTAGCACTGGATTCCATTTTCTCTACTTCATTAATTGCTTTCATGTAAAACAGTCTAATTTCTTCAATAAGATTAATATGCCCCTGAAAATAGTTTTATACTTCTGTTGTCTCCCTCCCAAGTATAAAATAGTGGGCATACACAGTGGGCTTTCAATAAGTCATTTAAAACTCATAATAGTCTTACACTAAATGAAGGATCATTCTAAGCCATTACAATAATGTTGTAGAATTTAACATAATCACTGAGGGATCTTTGAGGAACAATTCACAATAAAGTCAAGTAAATTCAAACCTAGGGATTATAGCTTGAGTAGGGGACTAATAACTGTATTATGCATTATTACAGTATGTTTGTGGGGTGAGGGGAAACCAAAAGGAATCCACTTCTACGACTGTCATGAAGCCCAGGAGTTCTGGAGGGAACTACATTCCATTCTGAATTTTCTGGTTACAATCCCTGTCTTCTCTCTTCAACCTCAACTGAAAACCCAGACTCATGAGGCCTCAATCTGTGCCCTCTTATTCTTGGCAAATGGCAAAGCCAACTATGTAGGAGGCTTTTTCAGAGGAGAAAACGACTTTGTTTTTCCAAAAGACAAACCCTCCACTTTGCTTTATGAGGCAGATAGCAGCCCCAAACCATGGACAGGTTGGGGCCTGCGCAGGCCTCAATTATTACGGTATTTCATAGTTTATAACACAAAGAGCTTCCCCACACATTAAGACACTTCAGTCAGAAGACCTAGTTTGGCCCTTCCAAAAACTGAGCGCTGCGCCTTTAAACCTCAAGTTTCCTAAGCATTAGTTTCCTTCTCTGTAAAAGAGGCTAATAACACTGGTCCTATTTCCTTCTTAGTGATGAGGCACAATGAGAAAGTATATAGGAAACTCCTTGAAAAGCATAGAGAAATACGTTTAAAATTTTATTCAGTGTTTATGCAGGGGCGACTACATACACGTGCCAGGAATTACCTCACACAATGGTGTTACAAATATGTGCCGCTACACTCATTGAGTCAAGCAGCTTATAATTTAGAGAGAGAGATTTTCAAAGAATTACAGTAAGAGTGAAACAAGCTAGACCTAAGGTGTATATGAGGTACAAAAACACACACAGGAAGGAGCACCTCAATACGGTTTAGGGGCCTGAGAGGGATTCAGCCGAGGAATGAGCGGGAACCGAGAGATACTTGGAAAATGCAAATGAAGTGGGGAGGAAAGGAAGGGCTGGGACCAGGGAGCAAAAGAGAAGAGCAATGCAAGGACGCTGGGTAGAAAGAGCCCAGCATCCAACAGGCTCTGGGCACATGTTGTGGCTGAGAGAATGACAGGAAGGATAGCAAGGGAGGTAGGAGTCAGACGAGTTGAGACAGAATTTCACTCTTGTCGCCCAAGCTGGAGTGCAGTGCTGCGATCTCTGCTCACTGCAACCTCTGCCTCCTGGATTCAAGTGATTCTCCTGCCTCAGCCTCTGGAGTAGCTGGGATTTCAGGCACATGCCACCATGCCTGGCTGATTTTTGTAGTTTTAGTAGAGACGGGGTTTCACCATGTTGACCAGGGTGGTCTCGAACTCCTGACCTCAGGTGATCCACTTGCCTTGGCCTCCCAAAGTGCTGGGATGACAGACGTGAGCCACCACGCCCGGCTAATTTTTGTGTTTTCAGTAGAGATGGGGTTTCGCCATGTTGGCCAGGCTGGTTTCAAACTCCTGACCTCGGGTGATCCACCCGCCTTGGCCTCCCAAAGTAGCTGGGGTGAGCTACTGCGCCCAGCCGAGTTAATTATTTTGAGAAAGAAAAAGACGCGGTCATGAGAAAGACTGCTCCAGGGGTCACCAATCTCATGTCTTACAGTCCATCCTCTTTAGATGAACAAAAGATTCTAAATACTGGAACCTGGGCAATGTCATCGGGATCAGAGGAAAAGACACATGTGAGAGGCATTCAGGAGCTGGACATCAGGATCTGACTGACTGGATGCATGAGGCGCACAATGCACAAAAATGCATGAGTTTGTTTTTTTCCACGGGGGAAGATGGGTGTTGGGGTGATGGGGAGTTGAGCCAAGCTTTCAGGCAGAGAGATGGGTGTAAGAAAGCACACACTCTGGGGCCAAAGTGTCTGGTTTCTGGACCTTGTTCCACCACTTACTTAGGCAATCTCAAAACATTTGACCTCTCTATGCCTCAGTTATCTCATCTGTAAAATGGGGCTGATAATATTAGTGCCTACCCTATATGGCTGTTATTAGGACTAAATGAGTCAACATTTATACAGCATGAAGAACAGTGCCAAGAACATACTGAATATTATGTCATTGTTCACGAACAAATTTAAAATAAAGAGACTGACCATGTAGGTAGTGGGCAAGACTGAAATAAAAAGAAAGGAAATACAATCTGGAGCAAAGATCCAGAAAGGGGGCAGGAGGTGGAGAGGAGATTGAGGTAAGAGTCAGATGAATGGTGATATGGTTTGGCTGTGTACCCACCCAAATCTCATTTTGAAATGTAACTTCCACATGTCACAGGAGGAACCTGGTGGGAGGTAACTGTGTCATGGGGCAGGTCTTCCCTGTGCTGTTCTTGTGATAGTAAATCTCATGAGATCTGATGGTTTTATAAGTGGGAGTTCCCCTGCACCAGCCCTGTCTGCCTGCTGCCATCCATTTAAGACATGACTTGCTCTTCCTTGTCTTCTGTCATGATTGTCAGGCTTCCCCAGCCATGTGGAACTGTAAGTCCATTAAACCCTTTTTTCTGTTTATATTACCCAGTCTCAGGTATGTCTTTATCAGCAGCATGAAAATGGACTAATACAAATGGATTGGTCTAGGAAAAAGGCAAGGCTGAGACCAGGAAAAGGAGACAAGATAGACAAGGATGCACAATCAGGCAGGCTGGAAAATGAAGGGATTCAGATGAACAGCCTCCATTTTTCTAGTCGAATGATGGAGGAAGGGTTGGTGATAAGGACTAAAGATAAAGAAGGAAGAAGGAAGGGGCTTAAGGAAAGAAGTAAAGGTTTGGAAGTATCCCTGGGAGAAAAAAAAAAAAAAAGGAGCTGATCCAGTATGAGAGCCCGGCTGCAATTGGATAGTAAACATTTTTAGTGGCAGTAATCTACAGTGTTGTAATTTCTCCAGTAGAGCTCAGCTTGGATCTTGGATGTAAGAATGAAGACATTTATTTGGACTGGCCAAGAGCCAGGAACCTACAGGGAAAAGGTGGTGACTGTAGGGTAAAGCAAAGGAGCTGAAGATATTAAGAGGATGTAGCTGAAGTTACACAAAAGGGGGTCTAGGTTGGGTGGGGAAGAAAGTATACAGATTTGGAAAAGAGGAGTCAAATTACATCAGATAGAAATTAGACACTAAGAGATTAAAAGAGCTAAGATAAGCCGTGTATTAGTCAGGGTTCTCTAGAGGGACAGAATTAATGGAATACATAAATACATAAACAAAGGAGTTTATTAAGTATTAACTCACACAATCACAAGGTCCCACAATAGGCCATCTTCAGGCTGAGGAGCAAGGAGAGCCAGTCTGAGTTCCAAAACTGAAGAACTTGGGAGTCTGATGTTTGAGGGCAGAAAGCGTCCAGCATGGGAGAAAGGTGTAAGCTGGAAGGCTAAAGCAGTCTAACCTTTTCATGTGTTTCTGCCTGCTTTATGTCCGCTGGAAGCTGATTAGATGGTGCCCATCCAGATTCAGGTTGGGTCTGTCTGCCTTCCCCAGCCCACTGACTCAAGTGTTAATCTCCTTTGGCAACAGCCTCACAGACACACCCAGGATTAATACTTTGCATCTTCAATACAATCAAGTTGACACTCAGTATTAACCATCACAAGTGGTTACACAGAAGATGGGGGTACTGAAGTTAAGATCTAGAGGTAGAATGGTAGGCATATGGGGTCCAGGGGATGACGACAAAACCTAAAGCATGGCTGGAGAAGTCACTGCTGAAGAAGAGCAGAAGCATAGGAAGAAAATCAAGGTCAAAGAAAAGGAAGCAACTGTGTTAACTGGATATGTGAAAGGAGTTTTTACATAGGCACCTTGTATACGGTAATTCCTTTCATTTTTATTTGATAAGCTGAAAATGCAAATCTGATTTAAATTCAAGATAAAGTTTTAAAAATCATTCTGAACACTACAGAAAAAAAGCTAGTAACTATTCAAATACTCACTATAAAGCGATGAAGTCCATAGTACAATAGGATATCTGCTAAGGTAAAGTTATACCCTGTAAGGTAGACTTTATCTTCAAGATATGAATTAAGATCCTAGAAAAAAAAAAACAAATAAATATTAATGTAAAAAACAGTAATAATAAAGTTAATTACCATATAACAACTTAAAAGATTTAGGCTACTAGAAAACAAAATATCGCCATTTAATAAATTTACTCTTTGACATTAATATTCATTCAAAATCACAAATCACACGCCAGTCACCTTATTTTAAAAAAATAGGCTAAACATTACTAGTCTTAAAGAAACAAGAAAACATTAGAAAATGATATTCAAAATGCCATCTATGATCATTTTAAAGTCTAGCTTTTTGTTTTTAGAAATATTTTGTTACTCATGCTCATTAGTTACACTTATTTTTTCCATTACAATATAAAAAATTCCCCAACAATTTCAATCTCTTTAGAGAATTCTAAGAAACTCTACATCCATGAAACAATAATTCACCCATTTCCCCTTGCCTCTAGGTCCTGGCAACCACCATTCTACCTTGTTTCTATGAATGTGACTACTTTAGATACCTCATATAACAGCAATCACAAAATATATGTACTTTTGTAACTGGCTTGTTTCACTGAATATAAAGTTCCTCCATGTAGCATGCAGCACATGTCAGAATTTCCTTCCTTTTTAGGGCTGTATAATATTCCACTGTGTGTATAGACCACATTTTATTGATTCCTGTATCAATAGACATGGTTGTTTCCACGTTGGCTATTGTAATGCTGCTGTGAACAGGAGTGTACAAACATATCTTCAAAACCATGCTTTTAATTATTTTGGGTATATACCTACAAGTACAATTGCTGGACCATATTGTAATTCTATTAATGTCTTGAGGAAGTGCTATTCTGCTTTTCATAGCAGTTGTACATTTTACATTCCCACCAACAATGCACAAGGGTTACCATTTCTTCATATCCTCACCAACACATGTTACTCTGCGGGATTTTTTTTGGTAGTAGCCATCCTAATGGGTGTGAGATGATATCCCATTGTAAACGTGATCTACATTTTCCTAATGATTAGTGATTCCAGCATCTTTTCATATGCTTGCTGGCCACTGATATATCTTCTTTGGCTAAATGTATACTAAAGTCCTTTGCCACTTTTGAAATCAGGATATTGGGTTTTTTTGTTGCTGAGCTGTAGGAGTTCTTTACATATGCTGAGTATTAACGCCTTATCACACATATGATTTACAAATATTTTCTCCTACTCTGTGGGTTGCCTTTTCACTCTGTTGTCTCCTTTGATTATGTCCAGAAATGTTTAATTTTGACATAGTCCAATTTATCTATTTTTACTTTTGTTAGAGGTATTGTCTGGCAGACCAGCATGAATACGTCAATTTCCTGAGATGGAAACTGTTGGCTTCTCTTAAAATTAACACTTAAATTTAGCAGAACAGGAATTTACATTGAATTACAGTCAATTAAGTGAAACAACAGATTCATAAAACATTCAGAGGAAGATTTTGTAAATAAGTTATATGAACTATTATTAGATATTCTTTGAGGCTCCTCTAAAGACTAGATATAAAACACTGTCCAGTGATCAACAGCATTTATTCTAGAAGAATTCCTTAAACTATAGAGAGGGCATTTTGTTCCGATTCTCAAATCACATCTGTCTTAGTCCACTTGGGCAACTGTAATAGAATATATAGACTGGGTGGCTTGTAAACAAGAGAGATTTATTCCTCACAGTTCTGGAGGTGGAAGTCTAAAATGAAGGTGATGGCAGATGCAGTGTCTGGTAAGGGCTTGCTTCCTGGTTCACAGGCAGCCGTCTTTTCACTTGGTGGAAGGGGTGAGGTCTCTCCCAGGCCTTTTTTTAGGGCAATAATTCCATTCATGAACGCTCTGCCTCCAGGACCTAATCACCCCCAAAGACCCCACCTCCTAACTCCATCACTTTGGGGGTTAGAATTTTAACATATAAGTTTGGGGAGGGGGAGTCAAACATTCAGACCATAGCAACATCCCAAAGTGTCTGGGATATAGTGGTTCAGCAGTCAATAAAAAATGTTTGCAGAATTTAATTTAATCTCTTTGAATTTGCAAACAAAGTGAACATGATACATGCTCAACATGAAGAGAACGCGGAGGAAGACCTTTATGATAATCCACTTCCACTTAATAAAGAGTAAACACATTTTCTCTTATGATTTTCATTTAAAGACAGTCATTTTCAAAACAGTATATGAATATGGGACCCTAAAGGTGGTACAGATGAGAACATAAAGGAATATAGACACAAATGAGACAGGCATAGAAGAATCAAAATAAAATTTCGGTGGAAAGGGTAGAATGCATTGGTATATTAGGGACCACCACTTAAATTTTACGGTAATCTGTTGAATGGATATGATTTCTCTCCAAATATCTTCAGAGAAATCAACTTTGAGAAAGTATAAGAAATTAAACATCTTAATTAAATTTCAAATAAAATAAATACATCTTCATTTAATTTCAAGAAGAAAGACCTGAAACAATAACAGTTTTGTATATTTTCTCCAAAAACAGAATCTATATGCATATTTTAGAGATAAAGACCCCCCCGCCTTTTTTTTTTTTGAGACGGAGTCTCACTCTGTTGCCCAGACTAGAGTGCAGTGGCACGATCTTGGCTCACCACAACCTCTGCCTCCAGGGTTCAAGCAATTCTCCTGCCTCAGCCTCCTAAGTAGCTGGGACCACAGGCACACAACATGCCCGGCTAATTTTTTGTATTTTTAGTAGAGATGGGGGTTTCACTATGTTGGCCAGGCTGGTCTTGAACTGACCTCGTGATCAGCACGCCTCAGCCTCCCAAAGTGCTGGGATTACAGGCGTGAGCCACCGCGCCCGGCCAAGACTCTTAAAAATGTAGTTTTTATAAACGATGACTAGGTAATATTTTCTGGGTTCATGATATAACTAAAATTTTTCCTACCAAAAGACAGAGTTTCACACATTCAAAATATTCACAGGTGAGAACTAATTATGTCTGACGTTTGTGTCTTTTTTTTTTTTTAACAATTCTTTCTGATGCTATTGTCAAACTTTTTAAATACTTCCCCTACAATTCCACCTGATTTTTATTTTTCCTTCCGTCTATCAAACTTTCTAATAATACAAAAAAGTTGAAAAAGCAGTAAAATAAACAACTATATATACCCTCCATCTAGATTCAACACGTTAGTGTTTTGTACTGCCTGCTTTTTGAAATTATATACTACCTTATTTATGAGGCATTTAAACTTAGCATTGTGGTTTTAGCACTGAAATGGAACTTTGACAAATAAGAATTAAACCCTTTCATAATATCCTAAAAGCAAGAGTTCTAAAAATAAATAATAAAAACCTATACAGCCCGGCATAAACACAGGCAAAGAACACATGTAAATTTTTAAAAATAATAAAATAGCTAATAAGCAGTATGAAAATGACACATTATTAATTGTATTCAAAAAAAATAAGCAAATAATTTTTTTTGTTTGTTTGTTTGAGACAGAGCCTTGCTCTGTTGCCCAGGCTGGGGTACAGTGGGGTGACCTTGGCTCACTGCAACCTCCACCTCCCAGGTTCAAGTGATTCTCCTGCCTCAGCCTCCTGAGTAGCTGGGACTATAGGTGTGCACCATCACACCCAGCTAATTTTTCTGTTTTTAGTAGAGATAGGGTTCCACCATGTTGGCCAGGCTGGTCTCGAACTCCTAACCTCAAGTGATCTGCCCGCCTCGGCCTCCCAAAGTGCTGGGATTTCAGACGTGAGCCACTGCGCACAGCCTCAAACAAATAATTTTTAAATTTTCTTGTTTTGGTAATTAAATTGGGGTAGTGAAGGAGAAAGAGGTAATACCATGTTAGTTTTGGGGAAGAGGCCACTCTATTATGCTACGATACTATAATGATGTACTTTTCTAGAGGACAAATTAGCAACATAGCTTAAACATATATAGCTTTTAGGCTAGCATTTTATCTTGTAGGAATTTAGCCTAAGGAGGCTGGGCGCGGTGGCTCACTCCTGTAATCCCAACACTTCAGGAGGCCAAGACGGGCAAACCTCTTGAGGTTAGGAATTCAAGACCAGCCTGGTTAACATGGTGAAACCTCATCTCTACTAAAAATACAAAAAAATTAGCTGGGTGTGGTAGCATACACCTGTAATCCCAGCTACTTGGGAGGCTGAGGCAGAAGAATCACTTGAACCCGGAGGCAGAGGTTGCAGCCTGTGTGACAGAGTAAGACTCTGTTTCAAAAAAAAAAAAACAAAAAGGCTAAGGAAACAATGGGAATGTGCTCAAATATTTAGCTACAATCTAGTAACTACCAAGGGATACATAATTTAAATTGTGGTATAATTACAGTTAACCCTTGAACAATGCAGGTTGGAATTGCACAGGTCCACTTAAACACAAATTTTCTTCTGCCTCTGCCACCCAAGAGAACAAGACAAACCCTTGCTCTTCCTCCTCCTCCTCCTCAGCCTACTCGATGTGAAGTGAAGACTATGAGGATAAAGACCTATATGACAATCCACTTCCACTTAATGAATAGTAAACGTATTCTCTCCTCATGATTTTCTTAATAATATTCTTTTCTCTAGCTTACTTTAAGAATACAGTATATAACACACATAAAATACAAACTATGTATTAATTTGCTTTATGTTACAGGTAAGGCTTGCAGTTAATGGTAGGACATTAGCAATTGAGTTTTTGGGGAATCAAAATTATACATGGATTTTCAACTGCTCAGGGAGTCAGTGCCCTGCATTGTATATGATGCAACACTAACATGTTATTAAAAGGAGAATGTAAGTGAATACTTGTTGACGTAAAAAGGTGTTGACAAGACATTGTCAGTGAACAAAAAAACAGTTTACTGGCCAGGCGAGGTGGCTCACACCAGTAATTCCAGCACTTTGGGAGGCTGAGGTGGGAGGATCATTTGAGTTCAGGAGTTAAGACCAGCCTGGCCAACAGAGAAACCCTATCTCTACTAAACACACACAAAAAATAAGGCATGCATGGTGGTGCGCACCTGTAATCCCAGCGTACCTGTAATCCCATTTACTTGGGAGGCTGAGGCACATGAATCGCTTGAACCCAGGAGGAGGAGGCTGCAGTGGGCCAAGATTGCACCACTGCACTCCAGCCTGGGTGACAGAGTAAGATCCTGTCTCAAAAACAAAACAAAACAAAACAAAACAAAAAAAACCCAACAGGTTACCACGCCCAGTAGGTGTCTGTTTTGTTTTTTTTTTTAAATACATACACAAGTACATACACAAGGAAAAAAAAGCATAGAAAAAACACAGAAGGGGTTTAGTAAATATCTGATGGCCGAACATAAGCATTATTAATAGTTCTGTCTTGCTGGTGGGACTATGGATGTTTCAAATGTCTTCCATTTGCTTATTTTTACTTCTTAAATTCTGTAACATTTACTGCTTTTAAAATAAGAACAACACTGTTTTAAAACAGCAAAACAAAACAAAACAACCCTTTTCTCATCCGTGCATGTGGCCAAAATCACATGCGCAATCCACTCTATACATAATCAGTCTCACCTTCCAGTCTGAGTTCTGTAAGGGCAGAAACTGTGTCTAATGCACCACCAGCCCTTAGAACTGCATCGTGGTGCATTGCAAGTGCTTATGTTGTAGGTGCAGATGAGCAGACTGCGGTCAAACAAGGAAGACAATGCAAACTGCCCAGCTCCACATACATTTCAAAAACAATGCAAATTGCCCAGCTCCACACACATTAAATAGAGGCTCCCAATTAAATATTTACATGTCTCAGAGACAACACTTTGGAAGTTACTTCTATTCTTCTAATACCACATCTATTAATGTAACTTTTGAACCTTAAAAACCCAATTCATTGAAATTCTGTTCCTATCTTTCAGAATCAAGTTCATTACTATCCTTTCCTTTGGAAAACTATAAAAGAAGGTTGTGTTCACTTTTTATTTGCCTGAAATCTCAAATTCACTTGGAGGGAGGATATGACTGCTTCCCCCTGGAAATACTGTCAATAGTAGGGGCACAAGAGAAGGGTCCCTGTGAATGACCACTACGGTATTAAAAATAAATGGTTGATCACGACAGACATACAGAGGGCCAAGTTCTGAAACTGAATTTCTACCAATTCTCTTGATGGCATCTATCAAGAACACAGTTTGAGCCATTTTGCCCAACGTGATAAAGGAAGACCTTTCTTGCGCAACTTTTATTGCCATGATAAAACAATCACAATAAAATTAAGAAACAGAAGGAATTTCTACAGCGATATGCTGTTGTCTGGATAATCTCTCAAGTTTCTCTCAAATTTAAAGCTTCAACAAAATCTTTTAAAATCTGCTTTCTTTTTATATAAATAAATTAACAAAAATAACTTTGGAATTTTTTTTATTCTTGGTAACTCTGAAGCTATATCCAGTAGATTATTTTATTATTTGATGCCTTTGAAAATAAAAATTTAAAGCAATGATTCTCAAAACAGGGAAAGGTGAGCTTTCTCAGATGAGAGTTTTTTCAAACTACAGCCCTAAAAGATTCTGATTCTCTCTTGCCTCTAAGAAAGTACTTTACCTCTTAGAGAATCGAGATTGTCGAGTGGAGCATCACATTAAAAAAACAAGAAAAGTCATATTATGATACTGTAATTACTATGACAAAGGTTCTGAAGGAAAAGCACAGGGTGCTGTGACTGCATATAGAAAAAAAAACCTGATCCAGCTGAGAGAGAAGTAGTCAAGAAAGTTTCCAAGGCAGCATACCTCAGCTGAGATCTGAGGGGGAGGGCGGGGCGGGGGGAGGACAGAGTCTGTTCCAGGCAGAGGGAATAACAGATGCAAACTACTGAGGCAGAAGGAAAGAGGTGAAGAAAGCCAACAGCTGCAGCTTTTTAATCTGAGGGGAAAGAAATTTCTGATTAACAGTTCATGCATTTCAGCCTATAAGAGAAGTCATGATACCTTCAGCAGTGTGTGGATATCATTTTTACTGGAGTGTCCATCTATCTGAGTGACCCTGTACTCTAACCATTGCTGAACGATTGCTTTTTCTTCTGCAGTACTCCCCAGCAAATATTCTTTGTTGGCTTGCTTGACGAGATGAGCTGCTATAGTAGTCAATCCTGTTAGACTTGGACCATTGTTTGTCTGAAGAACTGGAATCTTAAAAAGAAAAAAAAAAAGTTCACAGAATTTAAAAAACAAAGACCACATCATGATTACAACTTCTAAGTAACCACAAAATCCCTCAACTGTTTTTTGAAATAATCCCGGATTTTACTCTAAGATACTAAATTACATACAAATGAAAGTCTGGAAAATAGCAGTTAAATAATTTACAATGTGGTAACAGATGCTTGATGATGAAACTGCTATTAACATTGCAAAAATCAGTATAATATTACTACAATAATTTTAAGCTATGTACAATGAGAGAAAATGGAAACTCTAATTATACAGTATTAATTTCAATCAAGCTTACCTGCACCCTATTATATAGCAAAGTGATCATATTTAAATAAACCTGACTTCATGTTTCCCCTATTACAATAGCAACACAAGTTTGCTTGTGTATAAGAAATTGACAATTAATTTAAATTTTCTTGATACACAAATAAGCATAATGCATTATGAGAAATGTAAAAGAAAATGGAAAGTATTACCTAACGGGAAGACTGACCAAACACAAACAGTAACTATACAATCTCAATGACTTTAAGCAAATGAAAAAAGAACTATTTTTTTTTGGTAAGACTGCTGCTTTTTTCTGCAATAAAATAGCATCTTTTTTTGGGGGGGGGGACGGAATCTCACTCTGTCACCCAGGCTGGAGTGCAATGGCATGGTCTCAGCTCACTGCAACCTCTGCCTCCTGGTTCAAGCGATTCTCCCACCTCAGCCTCCTGAGTAGCTGGGACTACAGGCACGTGCCAACACACCCAGCAATTTTTTGTAATTTTAGTAGAGACGGGGTTTCACTATGTTGGCCAGGCTGGTCTCGAACTCCCGACCTCGTGATCCACCCACCTCGGCCTCCCAAAGTGCTGGGATTACAGGTGTGGGCCACCGCATACAGCCGAATTATATCTTGTTCTCTGTAATGATTTACACTTTGCAAGGCATTTTCATACACCTACATCAACAGCACTTGGTGAAGTCTCCAAGGAGATTAATACTCTACAGGATACAGATTCAAAGTCAGGAAGTAACTTCAAAGTAAAGGTGGTAAAAGTTCTTTCCACTTTCCATTCACTATTCATAGCTCCTTGACTTCTCACTTCTGCCTTCAACTCAAATGAAACCACAATCTCTAGGATCACCAATAAATTAAATGTACTGAAAGAAAACAATACGGAACCCTCTGAGGGGTGCCAGTAATGTTCTGTTCCTTGACTGGGTGGTTACCTGAGTGTGTTAACTTTGTGGTAACACCAAGATGTGTGTACTGAATGTATGGTATATTTGGGGGAAAAAAGAGAAATCAAATGACTCACAATGGCTGGGCAGGAGGGGACAGAACTAACTCTAAAGACAATTATTTGTAAAAATAAATTATCCACAACCCAACCATGCTCTAAAAAAATTCCCAGTTACCTTCTCATCTAAACATTACATCTTGTAAGATAAGGTAAGTAATCTCATCCTCATTTTACAGATAATAAAAACCAAGGTCGCTAGGTTTGCAATGGCAGAGCCAGTGTTTGAATAAAGTCCTATTGGCTCAAACGTCCATTTTCTTTCCTTTACATAGCCCTAAAGTACACAATTCTTATGCAGTTGCAATTATGAGACATATACTATTTTCACATTCATTTTAAGGTTCCATAGTCCTCAAAGTAATTACTTTTAATGGCTGCATTATGCAATAGCTGTGTACTGCATAATGATGTTCTGGTCAACGATATTCTGCATGGCATATCCAATGGCAGTCCCCTAAGATTACAGTCAAGTATTTTTACCGTACCTTTTCCATGTTTCAATATATTGAGATGCACAAATACTTACCATTGTGTTACAACTGCCTACATTATTCAGCACAGTAACACATGCAGTACGGGTTTGTAGCCTGAAGGAGCAATAGGCTACAGGCTATATCATATACCTACTGTTTGTGAAGTAGGATATACTATCTAGGTTTAAGAATACTCTAAGGCTGGGCGCGGTGGCTCACGCCTATAATCCCACCACTTTCCGGAGGCTGACGCGGGCGGATCACCTGAGGCCAGGAGTACGAGACCAGCCTGACCAACACAGAGAAACCCCGTCTCTACTAAAAATACAAAAACTAGCCAGGCGTGGTGGCGCATGCCTGTAATCCCAGCTACGCGGAAGGCTGAGGCAGGAGAATCGCTTGAACCCAGGAGGCGGAGGTTGCAGTGAGCCAAGATCGCGCCATTGCACTCCAGCCCAGGCAACAAGAGTGAAACTCCACCTCAACAAAACAAAACAAAACAAAACAAAAAACCCCCAGAACATTCTATAATGTTCACACAATGATGAAATTGCCTAACGATGCATTTCTTTAAACATATCCCTGTCCTTAAATAACACGTGCTGATGTACCATAATTTAGAGAATCACTCTCCTGGATAAGGATCTCTGAACTGCTTTCAGTTTTTAACTATGACTGGTAATGCTGCAGAGAATGCCTTATTGCTGGCTCACTGCTATCAGCTGTCTTCCCAAAAAATGGCTGAATCTTACCACATATGGCCAGCACTTTCCCCATACAAGCAAACAGAAATTTTCACTAGCTGCTCACTGCTAAAATGCTTTAATTAAAATAAAATTTAAAACTACACTCTGAACTCCAAAGTCTTCACAGTTGGGCCTCAAACTGTTGATTTGGGGTTTACCTTGCATTGCATCATTCCTCATACTGGTTTACTTACTGCCATAAACTTCCCAATCCTTCATCATTTATTGGTTTTACACATCTTTCAAAGCATAATCCCTTAAACGCCAGCTCTTCCATGAGTTTATAAATCCATTTTTAGAGTCAGAATTAACTTCCCTTTTCACACTCCTCAACAGTGTTTTCCTCCATGTGGAGTCCTAATTAGTGAAAAGAAGTCAGGTTGAGGGGACCAAGGGAAAGCAAAAAGAGAAGGCCGATAAGCTACAAGTCTGCCTTTCTTCATGGTCCAGGACACAGCCTTTCTGCACAAATAACTCAATAATCTTCCCGTGTCCAGCTATCACCGAACCTCTGGCTGATAGAAAACTCAAGTTAGCTCACTGCAACCTTAGTGTTATCAGTACTGCACAAATCCCTCTTCAGCACACAGCAGAAGTACTATTCCTGAAATCCCCGGCCAGCCTTTGTTTCCTTGCAGTTAGCTCCTCTCTTACTAACTTGCCCGTTGCACTCTCGAAACATATTTTCATACTTTCTCTAATAAATCTGCTTTTCTTTACCTACAGCTGTCCTGGTGAATTCTTGCCCTGGCACCACCAGCCCCAGAGAGTTGCTGCTCACCCGCGACAGTCCATAAAGTGCTTATTATGTTGTGCTTTAAATTATTTGCTGATGATTGTTTCTCATACTAGGTAATACTCATATCTTGGCAATGGTCCCTAAAAAATATAAACTACACCAGGCGCGGTGGCTCACGCCTGTAATCCCAGCACTTTAGGAGGCCAGGGCAGGTGGATCACCTGAGGTCAGGAGTTCAAGATCAGCCTGGACAACATGGTGCAACCCCATCTCTACTAAAAATACAAAAATTAGCCAATCGTGGTGGCGCACACCTGTAATCCCAGCTACTTGGGAGGCTGAAGCAGAAGAATCGCTTGAACCCGGGAGGCAGAAGTTGCAGTGATCTGAGATCATGCCATGGCACTCCAGCCTGGGCAACAGGCGAGACTTCGTCTCAAAAAAAAAAAAAAAAATCTATATATATGTATGTGTACATATATATGTATGTGTACATATATATGTGTGTGTACATATATATGTGTGTACATATATATGTGTGTGTACATATATATGTGTGTACATATATATGGCACTCTTTCCATTTAAATGGTTGCAATGTTTGTCCACTCGGTCATATATATTATATTTATATTATATATGTATTACGGAATATATACAGTAAACTAGCGAGTAGGGGCTTGAAGGGACAGAATCATCACTGGGGCAGAGGAAACACCAAAAGAAGGTCACTTTGGCTCCGATGCCTACTCTGCCACCAATCACAGGGCTGAACACTTAACCTCTCTAGGCTTCAGGTTAACTTAAATAAAAACTATACTACTACTTTCTAAACAAGATCTTCACATGGACCAAATGAAGAAGAGAAAAAATTAAAGACAAAAAACAAACATCATTTGGAAAAAGATCTCAAAGGAGCAAAAAAAAACATATCCAAAGTAGTCTTCCTACAACCAATTTCCTTCTCTAATACATTCCAATACATTCCCTCTACGACAAACAACTGTAAAACACAAACGTTTTAACAGTGCCTCACCAGGCAATCTCATACCTTGTGATGTAATCTCCTCCTCTAATACATTCCCTCTACGACAAACAACTGTAAAACACAAACGTTCTAACAGTGCCTCACCAGGCAATCTCATACCTTGTTATGTTTCCCTCATTCTCTGTGGGTCGCACACTTAAATTGATACCCCAAGGCTTTAGAAACGCCTTCCCCGAATCGCCTAGATTGGGCCAAGACTCCTTAGGTGTTCTCTTTGCCATTTATGGTGCAACGTGGCACTCCTTCAATTTAAATGGTTGCAGTGTTTGTCCAACCGGCCAAAAAGCAAGCTTCCTGAGGGGAGGAAGCGTGTTCCCCTAAATCAGCACTGAATTCCCCAGGCCCAGCACAGTGCTACCTGGTACCCTGTTAGCTATCACGGAATCGCTGAGTAATAACTGAATGAAAGGTGCGATTACGGTTAAAAAAAAAAAAAAGCCAGTTAATACTGAATACAAACGCGGGGCTTCCAGGTTGGTCTAAGAGCCCTGCAACTGGTTTCGTTTCTTCATAATGGGATGATTTCCCAGGAGGTGAAGTTCAGGCCGAGCCCGACCTGAGCTAGTTACCCCCTCCCTCCGGGAGGTAGGGCGGCAGCGGCCGAGGCCCAGAGGTGCCAGCCTGCTCGCGGCGCAGACACGTGGGGAGCTGGGTAGCAGCATCCTCACTCCGCCGGTATTGGGTGGCCGGCCCGGGTACTGCCAGGGCTCGGCAGGCCCCGCTCCCGTCCACCTCTTCCCCTCTGCGCCGCCTCTCCTTCTCACCTGTCGCTCGCCCTGAGCACTGTATTTGTTCCCCTTACTCAGTCCCAGGGACTTCTCCAGCAGCGACAACTCTGCGGCCGCCGCCATCTTCCGGCCGTAGCGCCGTAGCTCCTGGCAGAGGCGAGACCTGCAGAACAAGAACCTCCCGCATTGGTGGAAACGGAAGTCCCACTGCTGCAAACTTCAGCGGCGATTGGCTGAACGGAATGGGCGTGGAGAGCGCGGGCCAAAGCGCAGGAGGTGGGGCCAGTGGAAGGGGCGGGGCTGAGGGCGGGGTGTGAGACAGGTGGAGAAGTGATGGCAAATTTCCACTCGAAGTGTTGGGCAGTTAGTGGTAGAGCGGCCCCAGGGCCGGGCTTCGGTGGCTGCAGTAGACTGGATCTCTAAATAGCAATCTATTGACATGGCTGCCAGCGGTAACTCGTTTATTAACTCATTTGCTAGTCTAAGAGAATTTATATATGATGGGAACTGAAATTTACCTTAGTTTGGCTCAGAAATCTATACATTTGAACAATCAAATTGAATAGCAAAGAGTTCACAATCCATTAGGAGTTTCTTTTTTTTTTTTTTTTTTTTGAGACGGAGTCTTGCTGTGTCTCCCAGGCTGGAGTGCAGTGGCGTGATCTCGGCTCACTGCAAGCTCCGCCTCCCGGGTTCACGCCATTCTCCCGCCTCAGCCTCCCAAGTAGCTGAGACTACAGGCGCCCGCCACCACGCCCAGCTAGTTTTTTGTATTTTTAGTAGAGACGGGGTTTCACCATGTTAGCCAGGATAGTCTCGATCTCCTGACCTCGTGATCCACCCGCCTCGGCCTCCCAAAGTGCTGGGATTACAGGCTTGAGCCACCGCGCCCGGCCCCATTAGGAGTTTCTAACGTGTAGCATAATTCATGAGGATTTTAATTGTGTTATAGTGGTGAATTCGAAAAACTGGTTTTTCTACTGTTAATCTGCAGCTCAACACTAGCAGTAGAATTATACATTTAAAGATTATTCACAGACCCCTATGTTAGATAGGGGTCAAATAATTACAGCTCAGGGAAATCAGCCGTTAATGGAATTAATGATCTTTATTTGCAGTACCAGAAAGCTAGTTACGTAATTTATGAAGTTTTGGTATATAAACAAGGTGCATAACTTTGCGCCACTAACTTGCTACATTCTTGTATCTTCAAAAAAAAAAAAAAGAAAGAAAGAAAGAAAATTAGTAGTATATTAGTAGTATATATTGAATATTTCTAAAAGATTTGTGAAAATACTAAATATTTTCCACATTGAAGAATGAATAAACAAACTATGTATTAGTCTGAGAGAAATAGAAAAATCCTACAAGGTAATTCATCATTGAGTCAGAAATATCAAAGTGTAGTGGGGAATGTTGTTACTGTGTTACACCTTCCCTATCCCAGAATACTTAATGAGTTTACCCTGGCAGCAGAAGTAAACATAAGGAAAAGAAACTTTTGCCAAATCAACATAACAAAATACAAAATAAATTTCAGTATAAGTGGATTGTTAATGCACTAATTATCTGTATTACTTTCCATATTCAGATAATTGAATGACTATTCTACTATTTAAAAGACTAGCCCTCTAAGATAATTCACGTATCTATTTTCAGTGTTTAGGTACACTTCTTGCTTGTAATAAAACATTAAAAAAAAATTTTAACATTTATCCAATGCCAATGGGTGGTATAATTAAAATAAGGTTTGACCTTCACATAATTATAGAATATCAAATTAAAAAAGAAATCTGTAAAAAAACTGAAAGCAGAACAAAGCATATTGCACATCAAATTGATGACATCATCACCCAGTGTGGACCTCTTTTAAGTGACTTTATAGCACAGTCATTTAATTGTATACTCTTAGTAAGATATGCTTTAAGGACAAAATTCATGAAAAACTGTTTTTGGTTCTTTTTGTTTGTTGGTTTGGTTAGCATCTTGGCAGTGTCAGTGTTGGTATGGTGCTGCATATGTACTGTGGAATAAAGCAAAGACTCAATCATGTGGTGTTGCTGGGAACTTGGGTTTTTGTTGTTGCCAAAAACAGAAGCAGTTGTAAGGTAGATGACATTAAATCAAAACTTTCTGGTCCTGAATTTGAATTCTAATATCAATATGAACTTATGATGCTTTTATCTTAAGGAAAATGAAAAGTATTTCCTACCTAGTTCTGTTTACTTAAAAGGCCTAGAAACAAGGACAATTGAACGGCAATGAGCATCCCAGCACCCAGATTCTGGTTTCAAATACTATTTCCCACAAAAATAAATGAGGGCTCTTTGGAGATTGGCTGAATCCAGACCTGGGCAGGAGATCAGTCTGGACCACCTTGTTGTGGTAGAAAGGAAAGAAAGTATCTAAGAGTAATGAGGGGAGTCAAAGGGTAGGGTCAGATCACTTGAGGGTCAATAATAGTCATTACAATTTGAGGGTCAATAAGAATAATTGCAATGAATTGAAACATGTTGAATATGTTTAAATCTATGAGTTCATAATGATACTAAAAAAAATAAGAACAAAATAAAAATAACCCTCATTGGTCATCTTTGGAGGATACTAGAGATCCAATTCATTATTTTGAAAAATTATAAAGAAAACACATAAAGAAACCAACATTTTTTTTTCATGATTATTCTCAGGGAAACTAAACTCTGATGAGAAAAATGTCTTTATAGAATTCTAACTAATAAAAACAGAACAATAGAACATCATTGTTTTGCAGCTACTGATATAATAATGAATCTAGGTGACAATTATCAATAACTATTCACCTCATAAAAACAGAGACAAACAGACATAAAGTGCTTCTGAGAGAGGGGTAGATCATTGCCCAGTCTTGCCAATCGAATGTGAATTTGACCAAGCCTTTTGATCTGTCAGTCAATTTACAAGAAATAATAGTGGGAAAGAGGATCATGTTAAATGATGTCATGGAGATGCAATGAGCAAATTCTAGATCATGAAAACTATGGGACAAATGATCCAGTTGTTTCAACAAGTAAATTGCAAAGCAAAAAGAAAAGGCAGAGAGAGGTGAACCTATAAGTTGAAAGCGTTATAAAGGAACTGTCAACAAATTGCAATGTATAAATCTTTTTTTCAAGTCTGATTCCAACTAATAAACTGTTAGTTTTTTTTTTTAAGTGGATTGTCACGTCATGATTGTGGCCAATGTCTACTACATTCCATTTTATATACTATGGATATTGAATTACATGCCCAAATTCACATAACTAATAGAATCATCTGGGGATTTAAAAAAAAATCCATGTCATACTGGAGATTCTGACTCACTTTATCTGGGGTGGGACTGGGCACTATTATTATTATTTTTTTAATCCCCAGCTGTGTCTAATATGTGGCTGGAGTTGAAACCCTCTATGGCTGATGGAGAATTTCAACTCTGCTTTCTAGCTTTTAAACAAACCACACCATTCTGACTTTCTAATGTCTCCTTTCTCTGTTATTATGGTGAGCAGGTGCAAGCTTTACTTAACATTAGACATAAGAAAGAGGAGAAAGCTTATATTTTATTAGAAAGAATCAATAAATGTATTTTTAGATGGTCTGCATATTTGATCTGGAGATATCTATATCAAGACAGCCTTCCTCATAATAAAAGTAACTTGATGAATTGATTTTGTCAAATAGAACACTTCTCTAATCTGCTATTATCATAGTCAAGTTTTAAATCCACAGTACCTCAGGATATAAATTAAATGTCAAATGAAATTAATTTGGCAAGTGGAACATGAACTGGATGGCTTTTCTTTTTGGAGCATGCCTGACAGCTTTCTGTATGTCATACAGGCATCTGTTAAAATGAGCTGCATATGCCAGAAACTGTTACTGTATCAGATTGCTCTTAGCAATGCCATCATCTGCAAATTTTCAGTTTTAGAAGAGTTTAACTTTCTGTTTCAGAATATGGTAGGGTTTTAAACTTAGGTGTGAATGATATTAAATATGTGGTAAGTGAAGTGATGCAGGTGCCATACATGCATTTTGTTCTCTCTATAGATACCTCTCATATCTATGTATGTCTTGCATTTATCACACTTGTTTATTGAGCCCTTACTATGCACCAGGCACTGTACAATGCACTGGGGACACATTGATGAACAATCCCCATCAAGCTTAGAGTATCTTGAGAGGAAAGACACTAGAAAAATTTTGTGATAAGGCAACGATCAGGAAGTGGAAGGCATGATAAAGAACGCAGAGAAGGCGCCCGGCCAGGTGTGGTGGCTCATGCCTGTAATCCCAGTATTTTGGGAGGCCGAGGTGGGTGGATCATGAGGTCAGGAGTCCAAGACCAGCCTGGCCAAGATGGTGAAACCCCGTATCTACTAAAAATACAAAAATTAGCCAGGTGTGGTGGTGGGCACCTATAATCCCAGCTCCTTGGGAGGCTGAGGCAGAGAATTGCTTGAACTTGAGAGGTGGTTCAACCTCACTGGGAGGTTGCAGTGAGCCAAGATGGTGCCACTGCACTCCAGCCTGAGTGGCAGAGTGAGACGCTGTCTCAAAAAAAAAAAAAAAAAGATTGCTTCCAGGAGGTCATGGTGCTCAAGTTGAGACTTGAAGGATGAATAAGAGTTGGTCAGGTGAGAGGTGGGGTGGAAAACTGAGGGAGAGTTCTGAGCAATGGGAATTGCATGTGCAAAGGCTGCAAAGTGGAAGAGAGCATGATTCTTTGGAGTAACTGTTCAGGCTAGACAGGTAAGCAGATGCTGGATCAGAAGGGTCCTTGAACGATGCCTCTAAAAATTTTTAGAGGCATCTGGGCATCCTTTGTTTTTGGTGGTTAATTTTGTGTGTCACCTTGACTGGGCTTCAGGATGCCTGGCTATCTGGTTATACATCATTTCTGGGTGTGTCTGTGAGGGTGTTTCCAGAAATGATGAGCATTTGAGTTGGTGGACTGAATGAAGAGGACCACCCTCACCAGTGTGGGTGGCCATCATCTGGTCTGTGAGGACCTGGATGAAACAAAAGAATGAAGGAAGGTGGAATTTGCTCCTGACCTGACTGCTGAGCTGGAACACTGATCTTCTCTTGCCCATAGTGCTCCTGGTTCTCAGGTCTTCAAACTCAGATGGGAATCTGCACCATCGCTCTCCAGCTCTCAGGCTTTTGAATGGTACCCCCATGGATTAGTCTGTTTTCACGCTGCTGATAAAGACATACCTGAGACTGGGCACTTTACAAGAGGAAGAGGTTTATGGGACTTACAATTCTACATGTCTGGGGAGCCCTCACAATCATGGCGGAAGGTGAAAGTCACATCTCACGTGGTGGCAGACAAAAGAAGAGAGCTTGTGCAGGGAAGCTCCTATTTTTAAAACCATCAGATCTCATGAGACTTATTCACTGTCACGAGACCAGCATGGGAAAGACACACCCCTATGATTCAATAACCTCCAACCAGGTTCCTCCCACAACACGTGGAAACTGTGAGTTACAATTCAAGATGAGATCTGGGTGGCGACACGGCCAAACCATATCACACCATCTTTCCTGGGTCTCTAACTTCCAGATAGCAGATCACTGGACTTCTCAGCCTCCATAGTTGTGTGAGCCAATTCTTGTCTACGATCATATTATTTATATACACCTATCTCTATGTATCTATATCTTTAGGTATTGCATTCGCTGTTTGTATCTCCTGTTAGTTCTGTGTCTTTGGAGGACTCTAAAGCCTCCTAGGCATCTCAGACTCATGTCTGACCTGAACTATTATTTTCCCCCAAGCTGCTCCTTCTGCACTAGTCTTGATCTTACTGACTGACGTTCAACCAGTTGCTCACATCAGAAGTCTACATGCCATCCTTGACTCTTCTCCTCGTTCATGTTCTATATGCAGGCAACAGTGAATGGACTCAAGCCCCGTGACAAAGAAATCCTCCTTATCCTGCCACCCCAGCATGGAAAGACTGGCTAGAAGTCTGTACACTGGATTTGTGTTTGGGCCCAGACTTCCTCTGATTTCTGTGGATCCCCTGATGGCTGCCTTTACAGCCACATCTCCCATCCCTACTGCTCATGCCTTAGCACACCCACCATCACGGGCCATCTGAAATTTGTCAGTGGTCTCCCACCTGAGGTCCCAATATCTATTTAGTACCCTGCCCCATCCGTCCTCCACTCTGCAGCTCAGGTGATCTTTCTTTCTTTCTTTTTTTGAAAAAACTTTTTTTTTGGAGGGGGGACAGAGTCTTGTTATGTCATCCAGGCTGGAGTGCAATGGTGTGATCTCATCTCACTGCAACCTCCACCTCCCAGGTTCAAGCAATTCTCCTACCTCAGACTTCTGAGTAGCTGGGATTATAGGCGCGCACCACCACGCCCAGCTAATTTTTTGTATTTTTTAGTAGAGACAGAGTTTCACCATGTTGGCCAGGTTGGTCTCGAACTCCTGACCTCGTGATCCACCCACCTCAGCCTCCCAAAGTGCTGGGATTACAGGTGTGAGCCACCACGCCTGGCCTCAGGTGATCTTTCTTAGCTGCCAATCTGTTTGGTGACTCCTTCCAGAAAACATGCCTGTGGTTCTTCACGGCACTTAGAATTTAGTCCAGACTCCTTCATCTGGGAGCTAAGGTCCTTTGTAACCTGATCTCTGCTGCCTTTTTCATGCTCACTTCTAGACACTTCCTGCGTGGCATTTTTTGCCGCCAGCCCTGGCCATCTCCTCACAGTTCCTGGGAGCCCAAACTATTCTCTTGTCTCTGGGCCTTTCTGTCTCTGGTTCACTCCAGCAGGAATGCCCCTCTTCCTCTCTTAGGGCTGAATCTGAGCACTCATAACAGCCTTGGGAATGCTCCCGACACAAGACAGACCCCAGTGTGCTGAGGCTGCCTTCTTGGTGTCTGCCTGCCCTGGCTGGCACACTGACTGAGAACACAGACCGCATCATGTTTGTTACTGAGTCATCGCACTGGGCACCAGCCTTGGAACAGGGTGAGCACTGGGTACATTCATTTGCTGAATAAAGAATCATGCAAACATATGAAATGATGTTGAAAGCTAGGTCAGTGGGTCAAAACAACTAACATGCGAATTGTGAGGATCTTATACAGTCTCATCTTTAAGCAAACATTAAAAACCAAAAATTTAAAAACCCTTATGTGGTGGGTTGACCGGTGCAAATGAAAATGACTCGAAACTACAAGTCAGGAATGGGCAACCAATGTACTGAGAGAAAAATTGTTTTCTTTCACTAGTCTCCCAAACACTCATTCATTGATCCCCCAAACCACCTTCTTTGGGCTCAGGAAGTGGCCATTTATTACATTACCACCATCATCATCACCATCGTCCTCATTCTCCTCCCTCTCGGTATCTGGCTGTCAAGCATTTATTGATCATTGCTGTGTGCTGGTCTGTGTTCTAAGCTCTTGAATTAACTCATGAATTATCACACCAGCCTTTGAAGCAGATACCATTGTTATCCCTATTTTATAGATGAGGTAATTGAGGCTCCAAGAAAGGTAAGAAAATGAATTTTCAGAGCATTGCAGATAGAAAAGTATCTTAGAAAAGAACAAAGTATCCCCCAGGTTATGAGGCCTGCCCTGACATCCTCTCTGTCGCCTCCTAATTCTCCAACTCAGCGCCAACTCAATTTAGAACTCCAGGCTCTACTCAGGGGATGCCAGTTCATCAAGGCTTGGGTGGATCTTGGCTTGAGAGCCATGCTGGGGACCCTGCTGCACAGTGTCACTGAGATTGTTGCAGAGGAGGTGTGAGAGGGGAGCTGTCAGCACAGCTCCAACCACAGCCCTGGGGACAATGACAGCAGAGAGTCACAGGATTTTTAGCAGCAGAACATCTTTCCCACACTCTCTGGAGGAAGGCTCAAGGGTGGAGCATGTCCTTGGTGCCACCCTTCAGGTGAAGAGTCAGCCTGATCTGACTCTTGTTGGTGACAGGCCAATTCTTTCTGTTCAAGAGCAGCACAGGCCATTGGAGGGACATGTGTCCTGAGAACTACTTCCTTTCAGACTGTGCCCAGGGTCACCTTCTCTCTGAAGACTTTCCTAATCCCTTCCCACCCTCACCCCCAACCCAGGCAGCACTGGTCACTCTGTGTTGTGGGTTCTGCTGAAACCCTACATTTGCTCCCTACAAAGAAATTTGCCATACTTCATCGCACCTATTTATTCACATTTTGGACTCTTCCAAATAGACTCTAAGTCACTTGAGATGAAACTGACAGAGTAGGCATTCAATAATATTTCTAGAATGAGTAAATGAAAGTTAAATGAATAGTAATCATTGGGGTGAAATATTAGAGGGACAGAGGAATGTTGAAAGAGAATGGGGCTGGGTGTGGTGGCTCACGCCTGTAATCCTAGCACTTTGGGAGGCTGAGGCAGGTGGATCACTTGAGGTCAGGAGTTTGAGGCCAGCCTGGCCAACATAGTGAAACCTTGTCTCCACTAAAAATACAAAAATTAGCTGGGTGTGGTGGCGCACGCCTGTAATCCCAGCTACTTGGGAGACTGAGGCATGAGAATCACTTGAACCCGGGAGGCAGAGGTTGCAGTGAGCTGAGATCATGCCACTGCACTCCAGCCTGGATGACAGAGTGATACCCTGTCTCAAAAAAAAAAAAAAAAAAAAAAAGAAAAGAAAAAAAAGAAGATGGACTTTAGAGTGGTGCAAAGGCAGCTGGGCATGGTATCATGCACCTGTGGTCCCATCTACTTGGGAGGCTCAGGCAGGAGCCCAGGAGATTAAGGCTGCAGTGAGCTATGGTTTTATTGTGAATAGCCACTGCACTCTAGCCTGGCCAACAGAGCAAGACTTTGTCCTAAAAAACAAAACAACAACAAAAAACCAAAGAAACACAAAAAGAATAGAAAGGAAGAAAAAAAAAAAAGAAAAAGAAACAAAGCAATATACAGGCTCAAGGACTAGCCATCCACAAGCTGATGTTGAAGGGCTCCATGTGTTCCCATCTGTGACAGGGACTGTTGGTTTCCTACCCCAAAGCTATTTTCCTCTCCTTTTTACCATATAATGGAGCACAGCTTGCATAATACTGCCAGGAAGTACAGGGGCAAAGCTTATAAAACAAACAAGGTTGATAACTTTGGTCCCAAGTCGGTAACTTATTCTTTCATGGCATTTCTCCGCTAATAATTTTTCAAATGGTTTCTAAAGAGTTACCTTAGAATCTTTTGTAAACTTCAGTTCATTTTAGACTTTTTCTTTCTCCATAACATTCATGTGTGTATTAGTTACAGTTGTCTTGATAATAAGTACTTCCACTGTCTCAGGGGCTTAGCACATAGAACACTCACGCCACAGTTCAATGTGGGTCTCTGATTGCCAGTCATTTAGGAACTCAAACTTACAGTCTAGTGATTCCATCATCCTCTAAGGCCTCAAAGTCCCTTTCTGGGCCCTAAGCTCTTGTCATTTGAACTATAGATGAGGCAAGAGGGAGACCATTGAGGACTAACTAAGTATTATGGGCTAGGTCTGAAAATGTTGCACATCACTTCGGTCCACGTCTCATTGGCTGACACTCAGTCAGGAAGACACACCTGGCTAAAGGGAGGCTGAGTGAAGTGATCTGATCTGTGTGTCTGCTGGTTATTCTGCACCTGCCACACAGTTTTATTCTCCATTCTCCTTTGCCCTGCTCTTTGACACAGAAGACTGACACTGTGGATGAAATTACCCAGAGTCTCCTACCTTCTGGCTTCCAGATAGGTTCAGTGTGGGAGGCACAGTTAAGAGATTGGAGAGCACGAGTTTGGAGTATTTATGCCTTTCTCCCTTCCTGCATTTGGCTGTGCAGTAGAGTCTGACTCTGTTTGTAATGTTTGACTGTTCACAGCATTTAGGCCTCCACCCACCCTTGCCCTGCCCACCATCATGCATCTGGGACTTCATGTAAGGAACTCCCCATCCCCAAGCTCCTGAGCTCTTGATGCAGTGGTGTGTTTGAACCCCTCAGCTTCATCCAGCTTGCACCTGCCCTTCCCCAGAAGTCCTCCGTATGTTAGTAATAGGCTTTCTTTGTTACTCTCTTGGTGCATGAAGGAGGGTCATTAGTCTCCACATCTGATCTATTGATTGGGAAGAAGTCCGTTCCCTGTTGGTGGAATGACCAGAAAACAGGCTGTGTTATCTGAGAGCAGCTGGTAACCTAGAAGTGGTCATGGCTTTCTATTCTTGCGAGTCCATGGGCACCTCAGCTTCCCAGATTGATTTTCTTAATGCTTTCCATGCTTCTGTATCTAGTACTTTCTTTAGAGTGTCTTGGAGCATCAGAGTCAGATTCTGTTTCCTGCAGGAAACCTGATGGTATGGGAAGAAGAGGGAACTGGTTTGGTGAGCATTTAGTCAGTTGCTGCCACATTATGGTCAGTGCCAGTTTTTAAGTTTTATCCTTGGTTTGCAGTGAATATGGATATATATGGTCAACATCATTTGTCTAATATAAATGTACTTATATATATATAAAATACATGTACTGATGAAAGTAGATGGACTTTTATGAGGAAATTTAGTAGATGAGGGTCTTTATCATATTGAAAAATTTTACTTTCAGATGCTTTTTGACATTAAAATGGCATTTGAACATTGGGATGAAGACTACTCATCTGAAATTGGGCTTTGGCTAACTGGGGACAAATATGCTTTGTATAAATTTTCACTGTAGGGTCCAAAGTAATTCTTTTCTTTTTTTTTCTGAGACAGGGTCTTGCTCTGTTGCCCAGGCTGGAATGCAGTGTCGCAATCTTGGCTCACTGCAGCCTCCGCCTCCTGGGTTCAATCAATTCTTCCACCCCAGCCTCCCGAGTAGGTGGAATTACAGGGCCATGCCACCACACCAGGCTAATTTTTTTCATTTTTTGTAGAGACGAGGTTTCACCATGTTGGCGAGGCTGGTCTCAAACTCCTGACTTCAGGTGATCCACCCTGCCACTCCTAACCTCAGCCTCCCAAAGTGTGGGATTACAGGCGTTGAGCCACAGCTCTCAGCCAGCCCAAAGTAATTCTTAGCGAAAGAGTACTGCTGTAAAAATAAGTCTGCAAACTAGATGCATTTCCCTCTCCAATTCATCCTGCTGAGATGCACATAGATGTGTGTGTCTCAGAATCAGCTGTTGCTGGGAATAGATTCCTTGTCATTAAGAAGGAAGATGCCAAGGGAGTCAGGAGGAGAGGTATGTGTTCCCACAGTGCTGCGTGGAATTCCACAGATGACCCAGCTGCTCGTGTCTTGCTGTCAGTTTCTGTAGTTAAATCAGGCAATTGTAACTTGTGTTTCTCTACTTTGTTTGATTTCATATCACGCATCCTGCAAATTGGCGGGCATTTTTCAAATTCCCTTAAAGTTTGTGAACAAGAATCTCCAAGGAGCACTTGCCATCCCTGTGCCTGATTTGTGTGTGCTCACTAGCTTACAGCTTTTTCCAGGCTCTCTGGTGTTAAATTAATAACAAATGATGTAGAGCTGACAGGCAGGTGAAACTGGAGAGAACCGTGATATTAAAAAAAAAATCTCAATCTATTATGTAGCACAATGTGCAACACTTTGTCAGATTTTGCCTGTAGGTATCTTAATTTTACTTAAATATTTTGCTCATATCTTTTTAACCCAGAGGATGGGAACATAGCCCTTAGCATCTCTCAAGCAGACTGTGTAGCATATGTTAGTGTGATACAGAATACCAAACTCTGCCAGTTATTTGGCATTCTTTGAAAAGGCACTAGATAAAATAAAAATAAGATAAAAATACTTGCATGGTGGAGGAATTGTCTGATTCTCACTCGAAGTTATAAGGGGCATATTTTGGATCAATATAAACATTATTTTCTCACAGGCAGAGCCATCCAACTATGACTGCCTCAAAGTTAGTGTACTGTTTGTCATTGGAAGTATTCAAGCAATTGGAGATCATCTGCCAAGATTCTTTGGAAATGATTCGTTGCAAGTATGCAGAATATTGGAAGAATACTTTGCAGTTTTTAAACTACATATATTAATCTGTTTTACATATTAAATATAAACATAATCTTTTAAAAATACTATGGAAAATTAATATACACACAAGTAGGGATAACAATATAATGAACCCTTATTACTGATCACCCAATTTCAGCAATGAGAACATTTCTTTTAAAGAACAGTGCCACTGCTAAAAACAAATTTAGAAGCTTCTGGATTGGATGATGCCTGAAGTCCCCCAAATTCTATTTTAGAGGCAATGTAAGGGTCAGCTTTTCCGTCTTGCAGGCCATTTTCTTAGTGTAAATTGAAAGATATTTTGATTGTTCCTCCTGTGCCCCAGAGCTGTCCTCTCGGTCACTGGTCTTCTTAGTCTCCACTCCTAGCTTTGCCGGGGACAACTACTTGTTTCCCTGCTGGCTCATGTCTAAAAGTTCTAGATATAACTCCTGGATAAATATTGCTCCTTCTCTATGGTGACCATGGAGGGTGAAGATGGGGCAGGCTTCACGCCCCTTTTCTGCTCTTTTCCTTTGTTTCCTTCCACACCACCAGGCTTTACTTTTTTTTCTATTTGCAAATCATTTATCTGCAAAGGGTCTAGAATACAGAATCCAGAACTCTTACAACTCAATAATAATAAGACAATAACCCAACATAAAAGTGGGCAAAGGATTTGAACAGACATCACTCCAAAGAAGATATACAAAGCTGGACATGGTGGCTCACACCTGTAATCTCAGCACTTTGGGAGGTTGAGGTGGGCAGATCACTTGAGGCCAGGAGTTCGAGACCAGCCTGGCCACCATGGTCAAACCCCATCACTACTACACATACGAAAAAAAAAAAAAATTAACTGGGCTTGGTGACACACCTGTAATTCCAGCTACTCCGGAGGCTGAGGCACGACAATGCTTCAACCCAGGAGGCAGAGGTTGCACTGAGCCCACATCGCCCCACTGCACTCCAGTCTGGGTGACAGAGTGAGACTCTGTCTCACATAAAAAAAAAAAAAGATATATGAATGGCCAAGAAGCACGTGAAAATATGCTCCACATCACTAGTTGCTTGGGAAATATAAATGAAAATCACAGGTGTACTTCGCAGTAACTAGGATGGCTTTGATTATTTTAGAGAGGCAGAATAAGTATTGTTGAGCATATGGAGAGATTGGAACACATACATACTGTTGATGGGAATGTGAAATGGGGCAGCTTCAGTGGAAAACTGCTTGGCATCTCCTCAAAAAGTAAAACATAAGACCATAAGCCCCAGCAGTTCTACTCCTGCACGTATACCCAAGAAAAACAGAAGACGTATGTCCACACAAAAACATGTACATGAATGTTAATAGCAGTATTATTCACAGTAGCCAAAAAGTGAACACCACTCAATGTCTATCATCTGATAATGAATAAATGTAGTATGTCCATACAATAAAAAAAAAAAACCCACCAAGCTTTACTGAAGGGTTGAGGCAACTGCAGGGAATGACAGCAAAAGGAAAAAGCCTAAAATTTCCTTCCAGATTTGACTGTCCCTTTCACTCAAGAACTGGCCCCATCCAGAAGTTATACCTGTCCCTAGGGGTCCCCTCATGGACATTCACAGACCCCAATTTCATTTCTTCTGTCCACAGATTGGCACAATTTCATAAAGGTGCTTCTTTTTGCTAAACTTCCATGATGTGGCTGTCCTTTGGTCTTTCAGAAAACCACCTCTTAAGCACCCTAAGACTGATCTCTCTCTTCCAGTCAGTTCATTTCCCCAAGGCTGGTCTGACTTATTCAGTTTAGGATACCATTCCGGAAGAAGGGTTCCAGGATGACAGTCGATTTTGGCCTTGTCTTGCCAATGACATGGAGTAGTTCAAGGAGATATGAATGTTCCAAGCCCACCCTCACCAGCGGGGCCACTATCTCCCTTTATTCCCCATTTTATTCAGTGAGTAACTGTTAAAACAAATGTAATCACTCATTTCCTAAGGATAAACAAATGTAATTACCCATTTCCTAAGGAGCGTTGAAGCTGTACACTTGAAACTGAAGGTCACAAACTCTGTAGCCGGCAAATTGGACCTAGTACGTGGATATGTTTTGTTTATCCAGTATGATGTTGGCTTATATAGTTAAAAGAAATTGGAATAGCTGGCAATCCTTAAAGTCGAGAGATTTTACATAAAAATCCAGATTTCTGGCTTTGCTTGAGGAATAGGAAAACCTGGCAACTGAGCGTTCATTCCTGCTTTGGAACCAAGTGTCTGGAGGTGAGCGGGTTCTGCTTCTCCTGGAAGAACGGTGATCTCTCTTTGGTTCGACTCAGACCTCATTTTCTCCTTAGTATTCCCCAGAAATAAGGCAGTGAATTAGTTACTTTTTATCATCTTGCACAGGCCCATTTCTCTTTCTTACCTGGCCCCTTAGGCATTTGAATTTGTGAGCCTTGATTTAAAGCCATAAAGAAGAGCAATATTTTCCTGACTGCTCTGTTAGCACCCCAATGTTATTGTCTGCTTCTTATGCTAAGAAGTGTAGGTCCTTTTTAAAAAATATCCTCCCCATGCATTCAAATTTGTCTTCCCCAGTTCTGCAGCTATTTTTTTTTTTTTGAAAGGCTCATTACTGAGCAGACATCTCTTTACAACCCACCTCTGTAAATCCCTAAATGAATAACGAACTTTGAAATGACTTCATGAGGTTCTCAGCTAAAGTAAACTATCAACTGTACAATCTGGGGAGAAGAGACTAAGGGGAAAGAAGTGACTTTATTTTTTAGTAATACATGACTCAAAACCTCTACTATTCATGATATCACCCCTACCCATGCATGGCTTGCTTCTGGGGTCTCTGAAATAGAATGAATTAATATTTCCATTTAGTTTTATTCTTGAAAGGGTGAGTTTCTCCACACGCAGCATGACTTTGTCTTCTGGATAGAGGCAGTAAATAAGCAAACAGTAAATAATTTAAAAGATTCAGTAGTGATAAGTGCTGTTGAGAAAATAAAAGAGATTTATGTTAGGAGGTGGGTTCAGGAAAGGTCTCTCTAAAAGGGTGGCACCTGAAGTGAGATCTAAATGACATGAAAGAAGGTTTCTGTGGTATAGCAAGTACAAGATTCTGAAGCACAACAGATATTGATTGAAAAGGGGTTGAAGAGAACTTGGTGAATAGAGAGGGGGAGAGATAGGGGATGAGGTCACAGTGAAGCATAAGGACTAGAACATCAGGGGCCATGATAGGGTCTTTGGGTTTTATTTCAAATACACTGGGGAGCCTTCAGAAGCTTTAAGCAGGGGCATGATGTAATTTGCTGTACACTTTTAAAGATCATACTGGTAGTCATGTGAAGAAAGGATGGTGGGGCAGAATGAATGGCTGCAGGGAAATGAACTTGCAAGCCATCTACGGGGTTCAGGTGTGGGATTACACAGCTTGGTCTATTACTTAGGATTAGGATTGTGATACTAATGGGTGATTATGTCATAAACTCAACTACATTGGCTTCATCAAAGGGGTTTCTCACATAATAAGAAGTCTCTTGATGGCAGTCCATGGCAGTCCATGGTTGCTTTTTTTTGCCTTTAGAGTCCAGGGTCTTTCTGTTTTCAGCCTCTGTCATTCCAACATGTTGCTCTTGTTCTCATGGTTGACAGATGGCTGCTGTACCTCCATTGCATGTGCCTTTTTAGGCCAGGAGGCCAAAAGGGAAAAGGCACTTCCCTTTTATCAGGAAAATATTGTACTGGCTATGGTTATCTGCAGAAAACTGAATTTACTCTAGCAATACTACTGCAATCCTACTTGGCCCCTGTGATGTTCAAGACCAGATGCTAAAGCTTCATCACCACTGCTCCTGGAAGATCCAGATCAGACTGAGTTCCCAGCACAGCTACCTCCCCTATTCTCTTCTTCTTCCCTAGTAATGGAAACCCTGATTCATACATGGACTCATGACTGTCCACAAGAAAGACTACATTTCCCAACTCCATGCATCTAGGTGAGGCATATGGCTCGGTTCTGGTTAGTGGGATTTAGGCCAAAGTGTCATGTGAATGAGCCCTCCCTTGTCTGACCTTCTTCCTTTTGCTGACTGGAAAGCAGATGTGATGGCTTGAGCCACAACAGCCATCTTGGATGATGAGGAGGAAGCCGTACATGAATGTGGCAGAAAAACAAGAGAAGAAGCCTGGCTTGCTCATGACTATGGCGTTGCCACATCTTGCTTTCTTCAAGAAAAGTGTCTAAATGGCTTTCTTTCTAGTCTCCAGTGAGAATCCGAAAATCTCTATTGTTAGGAAAAGCCCCATCTAGAGGAAGGGCAGAAAGCAACTGAAACCTAGCTCCCCTCCTCACCCCTGTCCCTGTTCCCCAGGGACTAAAGGTTGGATGGGCCTGGGTGATATGATGAAATATGCCAATCTTGATCATGTGCCAGATGCCTCCATGTCAATCTCCTGGCTCCCCTGGGTCATATTGGAAGAAGGATTGTCCTGGGCCACACATAAAATACACTAACACTGACAATAACTGATGAGCTAAAAAAAGGAATTGCAAAAAATCTCATAAGTTTTAAGAAAGTTTATGAATTTGCTTTGAGCCACATTTAACGCTGTCCCAATGCATCCTGAGGGCCATAGGTTGGACAAGCTTTTTCTATGTAATCAAGAAATAAAATTTGTTTTGCTTATGCCATTTAGTTTTGTGGGGTTTTTTTTTCTGCCACATATGTAGCTAAACCTAGTCCTAATTATGTCAAAGATTGTATTTGAATGTCTTTTGTCTACCTGGCAAAATCTTATTTATTCTTCAACACTCAACTCAGTATAAACTAACTACTTTCTTGTCTTCTCCACGATAGAACTATTCACTCTCCTATTTCTTGTTTAAAGTATTGTTTGCAGCCATCTTTTCCAGCACATATATATCTATACATTTTTTTTTTCTGATGCAGTCTGGCTCTGTTGTCTAGGCTGGAGTGCAATGGCACGATCTTGGCTCACTGCAACCTCTGCCTCCTGGGTTCAAGTGATTCTCCTGCCTCAGCCTCCTGAGTAGCTGGGATTACAGGTATGCACTACCATGCCCGGTTATTTTTTGTGTCTTTTAAGTAGAGACAGGGTTTCACCATGTTGACCTGGCTGGTCTTGAATTCCTGAACTCAGGTGATCCACCTGCCACAGCCCCACTTACAGGCGTGAGCCACCATGCCCAGCCTCCAGCACATCTTATATTATGTTATATTAATGGCTTATATCATGTCACCTTTGCCTGTCAGTGAACTACATGAGGATAGAGACGTTATTTATCTGTGTATATCTGGTCTTACAACAGTGCCAGATAAATGGTAGATATCCAAAGCTAACTTGAACGTTTACTTTTTTTTTTTTTTTGAGACAAGGTCTTGCTCTGCCCCTCAGGCTATAGTGCAATGGCACCATGATGGCTCCCTGCAGACTGGACCTTCTGGCCTCAAGTAATCCTCCCACCTGGCCTCCCAAGTAGCTTGGACTACAGGTGCGTGCCACCGTGTCTGACTACTTTTTAATTTTTTTTTGTAGATATGAACTCTCACTATGTTGCCCAGGGTGGTCTTGAACCCCTGGGCTCAAGTGATCCTCCTGCCTTGGCCTGCCAAAGTGCTGAGATTATAGGTGTGAGCCACTGTGCTAGGCCTGAACTTTTAATGTTTAATTTTTGTCTTTTTCACGTTTCAATCATGGTTGTATGGTTTTGATTTTTTCTTTCTTCTGGTGGGGATTACTGGGGGAATCTGAAAGCTTTATGCATGAGAAAAAAAGTTGCTGTTTTATACAGATCAATGACATTTTGCAAAATTTATTTGTAAAATTACCCAGAAGTGGAAGTCTTACAGTGTCACTTCTGTCACACACTGTTCACTGGGGCTGCCCAAATTTAATAAGAAAGGAAATAGATTCTACCTCTTGAAAGAGTGGTGGCAGCCAGGTGCGGTGGCTCACGCCTGTAATCCCAGCACTTTGGGAGGCCGAGGTGGGTGAATCACTTGAGGTGAGGAGTTCGAGACCAGCCTGACCAACATGGTGAAACCCTGTCTCTACTAAAAATACAAAATTAGCTGGGCACAGTGACGGGCACCCATAATCCCAACAACTGGGAAGGCTGAGGTAGGAGAATCGCTTGAACCCAGAAGGCAGAGGTTGCACTGAGCTGAGATCATACCATTGCACTCCAGCCTGGGCAACACGAGTGAAACGCCATCTCAAAAAAAGGAAAAAAAAAAAAAAAAGAAAGAAAGAAAGAAAGAAAAAAGAAAGAGTGGTGGCAAGATTCTGGAAGGGCATATGGGACTAAAACTATTGTTGCAGCCAGTTTTGAAAAATGCAATCCGCTACCATCTACCTTCTGGCCACAGCAATGCATATCCCTCACACATTCAAAATACATTTGCCCTAAAGCTTCATCCCATTTGGACTTCAGGCTGTGTCTCAAGGTCTAGACTCCCAACACTTAAATCAGGTCCAAGTGAGGATGAGGTTCTTCAAATATTGTTCCTCTCAAGCAGCTCCTTGAGAACTGTTCCTTTTGATAGGAAGACCTGTAACTAGAGGGACACATTATCTGGGTCTCACTTTCTCAACATGCAGTGGTGGGATAGGTTTGGAATGGCCACTAGAGATACTCCTGTTCAAAAAGAGTGAAGGGACTCCCTTTAAAAGAAGTATCTGAGTTTAGAGGGTTTATATTTAATCCAACCTTAGCCATCTTATCTTGTTTTCTTCAGGAAATGTTTCTAACTTGCTTTTTTTTCTAGCCCTCAGTTGGAATCCTAAAATCTCCATTTCCAGGGAAACTCTTGTCTAGAGCAACAGCAGAAAGTGACTAAAATCTGGCTCCTCCCGTTGCCCCATCCCACCTCCCCAAAGACTAAAGTCTGGGTCAGGTTGGATGAAAACCATGGGAGTGGAGGGTAGATAATTTTTGAATTAGATTTCTTTGAGGGAAGGAAATGTCCTTGTAATGTGCTGGTGAAAGAGAGAACTGGCTGGGCGCAGTGGTTCATGGCTGTAATCCCAGCACTTTGGGAGGTTGAGGCGGGTGGATCACCTGAGGTCAGGAGTTCAAGACCAGCCTAGCCAACATAGCCAACATGGTCTCTACTGAAAATACAAAAATTAGCCGGGTGTGGTGGCACACGCCTGTGGTCCCAACTACTTGGGAGGCTCAGATGGGAGAATCGCTAGAACCTGGGAGGTGGCAGTTGCAGTGAGCCAAGATCACACCATTGCACACCAGCCTGGGCAACAGAGTGAGACTCCATCTCAAGAAAAAAAAAAAAAGAGAGAGAGAGAACTAAAGTGAATGTTAGTCATTATGTGGCTTTAAGCTTCCTCACCAGGGAGGTAAGGTCCTAACCACATTCTTTCCAAAGCAGCTGTCTGATTTGAAGACACTGTAACATCTGTGGGCTGAAACTCACCTTTCACCTGGATGCAGAGATGTGAGGGAGGTGTTACCTTATCTCAGTGTTAGACTCAAGGAAAGTACTTCTCTGGCAGGGGAGTGGGCAGGTGTGGGGTTCTGCAGTATGGTGAGGAGACTTCATCCAGTTGGACAGATTGTGGATCTGGATCACTTGGAAAGGATGATGAGGCTTCCTTGGGCTTACTAGCAAGACAAAAATGATGGCTGCCATATGAAAGGATGTATTTGTGACAAAGACGTGTTGACAGCACACGATGAGGGAGACATGTTCATTATCTTGATTGTGGTGATGATTTCACAGTTGCCACTTATCAAATTGTCCAATTTAAGTACTGTAGTTTTTTTATGTCAGTTACATCAACAGAACTGTTTTCTAAAATGTGAAAATAAAAAAAAAGAAAAAGAAAAAAAGGGTAAGGGCACACAGCAGTTTATAGGCACACAATTCTGAAATCCAGCATGTGCTGCCAGCTCTGTGATTAGGGCTCAATCCTAATGTCTAGGTCGAACACTAGGCCTTAGGATTCAATGTGGCTCTTGGCTCCATCTTCTGAAATCCTCTTTTTTTTTTTTCCATAAAATGTGGCCCCTGTGCACACTTGAGTAATTTTCTCACTCTGTTTCTTACTCACAGAAATTTGAGGTTTTAAAAGCTTCATTTTATTTTTTTACTATCTATCCCTTTTACTTCAAGTAATGGTATTCCTTTGAAAGTGTTGTATTTTATTGTGTGAATCAATTTGTAATTCATTCCGTTAGAAAAGCCACAAATCTCTTCCCAAATATCTCTAGCTTAGACTCCCTGTAAGGCATCTGAGGGACAATGACATGAAGACTCATCTTACAGGGACTTTTTTTTTCTGTTTGGAAGGGCAATGCCTTCCGAGACCATAACACATGGTTTTACAGTTACATCCTTGACTTCATCCTTAGTTCATGCTTCCCTGATAGTGCCCTGGAGGTCTTTTTTTTTTTTTTTTTTTTTGCATAGGGGAGGGTTGGGTCTGGAAGGTGTTTCTTACTTTTTGTATTTTTTGTATTGTTATGTGGAAAGCCAAGGAAGGAAAACAGTTTTATTTTTAAACCTAGCAAGACCTAGCTGCTTTATATTAACAATTCTTTCTTTATTTAGTTCAGTTCGTTTCTCTGCTTACATTTTACTGTAAGTGGCAAATAGAGTCAGGCATCACCTTCACCACTTTGCTTAGAAATCTCCTCAGCTAATGTATAGTTCATTCTTACATTGCTATAAAGAACTACCTGAGACTAGACCATTTATGAAGAAAAAGAGGTTTAATTGACTCCTGGTTCTGCAGGCTGTACAGGAAGCATAGCTGAAGAGGCCTCATGAAATTTACAATCATGGTGGAAGGGGAAGGAGAAGGGGAAGCAGGCATGTCCTACCTGGCTGGACCAGGAGGAAGAGAGAGAGAAGGGAGAAGGGCTACACACTTTTAAACAACTAGATCTTCTGAGAATTTATTCACTCTCATGAGAACAGCAAGGGGGAAGTCTGCCCTGGTGATCTAATTATCTCCCACCAGGCCCCACCTCCAGCACTGGGGATTACAATTTAACATGAGATTTAGGTGGGGACACAACTGCAAATCATATCAGTTAGATTGTCGCTTTCAGAATAACGTTTTCTTTTCTTCATATTTTTGAGACAGAGTCTTTCTCTGTTGCCTAGGCTGGATTGCAGTGGCATCAACTCAGCTCACTGCAACCTCCAGTTCCCAGGATCAAGTGATTCTCTCACCTCAGCCTCCTGAGTAGCCAGGACTACAGGGGTGTGCAACCACACCTGGCTAATTTTTTTTTTTTTGAGATGGAGTCTCACTCTTTTCCCCAGGCTGGAGTGCAGTGGCGCGATCTTGGCTCACTGCAAGCTCCACCTCCCAGGTTCACGCCAATCTCCTGCCTCAGCCTCCCAAGTAGGTGGGACTACAGGTGCCCGCCACCACGCCCGGCTAATTTTTTTGTATTTTTAGTAGAGATGGGTTTAGTAGAGATGTTAGCCAGGATGGTCTCGATCTCCTGACCTCGTGATTCGCCCGTCTCAGTCTCTGGAAGTGCTTGGATTACAGGCGTGAGCCACCGCGCCCAGCCTAATTTTTGTATTTTTTATAGAGATTAGGTCTCTCACCATATTGTCCAAGCTGGTTTTGAACTCTTGGGCTCAAGTGAGCCTCTCACTTCGGCCTCCCAACGTGCTAGGATTACAAGCATGAGTCACAGTGCTTGGCACTCAGTGACATTTTCTATTTCCATGTTCTCATAGTGCTGGAGTTTAGATATTTGTCTGCTCTGAATCGCATGTTGAAATTTGATCCCCGAGGCTGGGAGTGGGGCCTCAACAGAGGTGACTGGGTCATGGGGCAGATCCCTCATGAATAGATGAATGCCCTCCCTTGGAGGCGAGTGAGTTCTCACTCTGTCAGCTACTGAGAGAACTGGTTGTTAAAAAAAGGCTGGGACCTCCCTCTTTCTCTCTCGCTCATTCTCTCGCCATGTAACCGCTGCCCACACTGACTTTCCTTCACCTTCTGCCACGAGTGGAAGCAGCCTGAGCCCCTCACCAGAGGCAGGTGCTGGCATCATGCTTCTTGTATAGCTTGCAGCATCGTGAGCCACATACAACATCTTTCTTTCCTTCCTTCCTTCCTTCCCTCCCTCCTTCCTTCCTTCCTTCCTTCCTTCCTTCCTTCCTTCCTTCCTTCCTTCCTTCCTTCCTTCCTTCCTTCCTTCCTTCCTTCCTTCTTTCCTTCCCTCCTTCCTGCTTGCTTGTCTCTGTCATCCAGGCTGGAGTGCAGTGGCACAATCTCAACATACTGCAGCCTCTGCCTCCCAGGTTCAAGAGAATCTCCCTGCCTCAGCCTGACAAGTAGCTGGGATTACAGGCATACACCATCATGCCCAGCTAATTTTTTTTTTTTTTTTTTTTTGTAATTTTAGTAGAGACGGGTTTCACCATGTTGGCCAGGCTGGTCTCAAATTCCTGGCCTCAAGTGATCCACCCACTTTGGCCTCCCAAAGTGCTGGGATTACAGGCGTGAGCCAATGTGCCTGGCCGAAACATTTTTCTTTATAAATGACCAACTCTCAGGCATTCCTTTACAGCAGCACAAAATGGACTAAGACACATAGGCAACAGTGTTACTAGATTTTTTGCTACTAAATAACAAGGATCCCCTTTCCTTCCTCTAGCTTCTGGTAACATTTTCTTAACTTTTTTTACGAGCCCTCTATGACTACCTCTTAGGGGCCATGATCAATTCTGTTAATGGTCTCTTCGGGGTCCTTAGGACTTCTACTGACGACTAGTTCGTGAAGCCACTAGCATATATTCTACGGTCTTACTAGAGCAGCAGCCCACTTCCAGGTACCAAAATCTGTTGTTTTTTCTTTTGAGACGGAGTTTTGCTCTTGTCCAGGCTGGAGTGCAGCGGTGCAATCTCGGCTTGCTGCAACCTCCGCCTCCTGGGTTCAAGCGTTTCTCCTGCCTCAGCCTCCCAAGTAGCTGGGATTACAGGCACCTGCCACCACGCCCCGCTAATTTTTGTATTTTCAGCAGAGACGGAATTTTGCCACCTTGGCCAGGCTGGTCTGGAACTCCTGACCTCAGGTGATCCGCCTGCCTCAGCCTCCCAAAGTGCTCGGAATACAAGCGTGAGCCAGTGTGCCTGGCCCCAAATCTGTTTTTAACTTATCTATGTAGTCCGTAGCACAGCACCTGGTAGACGCGGATATTTGCTGTAGAATTATATTTTTCAGTTCTTTATTTTTGTCTTTTTTCACATTTTAAATGATGGGCATAGGTAGTTATGGTTATTTTCATTTTTTCTTATTAGATGGGGTCCAGTGGGGAATCTTAAAGCTTTCTGCATGAAAAGAGAGTCGTAGTTTTTACAACAGATCAATGACATTTTGAAAAATTTTTCTTTTAAAATTACTTGAGCACACAGTTTGAGACACTGTAATTTGTTTCTATTCCACAAGGACATTCACAGGGGCCAGGTAACAGTTTATCAAATAAACACAGAGACCAAAGTCATTTGAAATTCAGACTGATTTTCTATCTTTTTTGGGGGAGATAACGGGAGGTTGTTGAAAAAGATAAACCTTTCATTCATTTTTATTTAGGGCCATTCTTGCCAGCAAGGGAAATTTAATCCATTCCAACCACCAAATCATTGACTGTACATTTATTCATTAAAGTAATCAATCAGCAGGAACAGGGTTTTCTTTCTTTTAATATATTAAATGGTAAAAATGATGGGTTCATAAAAGTGTCTAGGAATTTTCATTTCTTATCTTAAGTCAGCTGTCTGCAACAGTGTAATCCCAACAGTGGGACTTTGACATAGCTTGCCTGCCTTTTCAGTTGTTTGATGTGCACATGTGCCATTTGTCCATATATGTAGCTTCCCATACGCCCCTGTGCAAGAAGAGAGTGCCGGCAACAGTAATTCAGATTAAGGGCACAAGAGAGAACAGAAGCATCAGAACTGGCACATATCTGGAGACAAACACTGGCACCTTAGTCAGTAGTTGATGCACTTCTCCAACTGTCCCTGCAACTGCTCAGTCCTGGTGTCTATGACTGACAAGCCCTGTGGTCTGTCCTCTGTCATAGACCCTGGCAGGAACAAATCCACTCACAGTCTTTGAATTTCAAAAGCAGATCATAAATGAATGCAATCACACAATCATTTTTCTGTCATCATAAACAATTTATGAGGATGGTCTTTGATATTTTTTAAGATGGTTGATATTTTAAAGAAAATAGCACATTTGGCCAGGCGTGGTGGCTCATGCCTGTAATCCCAGCACTTTGGGAGGCTGAGGCGGGTGGATCACCTGAGGTTGGGAGTTCAAGACCAGCCTGACCAACATGCTGAAACCCTGTCTCTCCTGAAAATACAAAATTTGCCAGGTGTGGTGGCAGGCACCTGTAATGCCAGCTGCTCAGGAGGCCGAGGCAGGAGAATCGCTTGAACCCAGGAGGTGGAGGTTTCGGTGAGCTGAGATTGCACCACTGCACTCCAGTCTGGGCAACAAGAGTGAAATTCCATCTAAAAAACCAATAGCACATTTAAACAGTTTTTATTGCTGCACAACTTGCACACAGAAAAGTGTGCCGGTTGTAAACATACATCTCAACATTTCACAAAGAGAACACACCTGTGTAACCAGCACCCAGATCAAAAAGCGCCCTCTCATGCACCCCTTTCTAATCCTTCCAGTTACTGATCCTAAAAGTAACCACCACCTTGACTTCAAATACCATAGATTAGTTTTGCCTGTTGCTAGAACTTTATATCAACATAGGTATATGGTAAGTAGCTTTTTAAAAGCATTTATTTTTAAAGCTTTGTTCAGGCATGATGTTGTATGATACATTCCACATATTTAGAGGATACAATGTGATGAGTTTTGACATGTGAATACACCCATGAAACCATCACCACAATCAAGATAATGACCATATCCATCATTCCCAAAGTTTCCTTATCTACCCTCTCCCTGCCCCTCCTCTACTCTCCCCAGGCCACCACTGATCTGCTTCTGTCACCATAAATCAGTTTTCATTTTCTAGAATTTGATGGAAGTGGAATCATAAGGAATGTATTCTTTTTTTGGTCTTTCACTCCCTATAATTATTTTGAGATGTACCCATGCTATTTCGTGTATCAGTAGTTTGTATTTTTATTGCTCTTTAGTATTCTGTTGTTTGGACACACCACAATTTCTTTATCCACTCCTCTGTTAGTACTTTTTTGCATGTGACTGCCTTTGCTTAACATTATGCTTGTGAGATTCATTCTTAGTAGGACATTTACGGAAGAAAAGGGAAAGTTACTGAGTAACATACCAGGGGATAAAACTCTGCACCAGAAAAGATGAATCAATCTACATTTGTGAGGCTATGGTCAACTTAAGTCATTCATATATTAGTTCAAAGCATTTATTGAACATCTACTTTGTACAAGATGTGTGAGACAGTGAGTATATAGTGGAAGGGTAGATTGTATTACTGTTCCTACTTGTTTTCTGCCTTCCCTTGTGAGAAGATGATAGATCCCTGTCTCTAGCCATGTGGCTTGCAGTACATCCCTAAGTGAGGATTATACTTTTCTGCCCTACTTATGTCAGGGGTGGGCATTTGACTTACTTTGGCTGAGGAAATATGAGAAGAAGCTTGAAGAGCTATTGGGTGGTTTGGCCTTAACCCTTTTTTCTCTGCCACAAGATCATTATGCCCTCAGATGGGGGTTGGGGTGGGGGTTCTTCAGCCTGTATTTGAAAGAAGGCACACAGATCAGAACAAATGTTGACCCGTGGCTGATACAGGTAGTGAGCAGGAAATCTTTGCTGTAGGCAGTAGTTACAAATAAGAGTGTGGTCACTCCACACAAGAGAAAATAAATTCTTCAATTATTCAATAATGTATTGTGTTTTGATGATAATACAACATGCCAATGCACTTAAATTTGTTATTTTATTTTATTTATTTATATTTGTTGAGACAGAGTCTTGCTTTGTTGGCCAGGCTGGAGCGCAGTGGTACAATATTGGCTTAGTGCAACCTCTGCCTCCTGGGGTCAAGCCATCCTCACACTTCAGCCCCTTCCTGAGTAGCTGGGATCATAAGCGCATGCCACCACGGCTGGATACTTTTTGTATCTTTTTCCAGAGACAGCATCTCGCTATGTTGCCCAGACTGGTCTCAAACTCCTGGCTTAAGCGATGCTCCCACCTAAGCCTCTCAAAGTGCTGGGAGTACAATTGTGAGCCACTCTGCCTGACAGCCCTTTACATTTTTAACACTTTTTGAGTTTTAATCATCTCCCCCCATTTTTCCTTTACCAGTATATTTTCTTTACCTTTAAAAGCAAGTTTACCTTTAATTAAGAAATAAATAATTTCCTGCATGCCTCATTTATCTCATTTAATACTTCGCTGCCTATACAAGTGACCAAAAACATATGAAAAGTGTTTAACATCAGTAATCATCACAGAGATGCAAATCAAGACCACGATGAGATACCATCTCACACCAGTCAGAATGGCTATTATTAAAAAGTCAGAAAATAACAGATGCTGGCAAGGTTAAAGAGAAAAGGGAATGCTTATACATTGTTGATGGGAATATAAATTAGTTCAGCCTTTGTGGGAAGCAGTTTGGAGAATTCTTTCTAAAACTAGAATTACCATTCAACCCAGCAATCCCATTACTGGGTATATACCCAAAGGTAAATATATATACCCCAAAAGAGACCTGCACGTGTGTGTTTATCACAGTGCTATTCACAATAGCAAAGACATAGAATAAATCCAAGTGTCCATCAGTGGTGGACTGGAGAAAGGAAATGTGGTACATAGACACCATGGAATACTACACAGCCATTAGAAAGAATGAAATCATGTCCTTTGCAGCAACATGGATGTAGCTGGAGGCCATTATCCTAGGTGAACTAACGCAGAAACAGAAAACCGTATACCACATGTTCTTACTTATAAGTGGGAGCTAAACATTTGATATACACAAACACATAGATGAGAACAATAAACATTGCAGATTCCAAAAAGGGGAAGGGAGGGCAAGGGTAGAAAAACTACCTATTGGGAACTAGGCTCACTACCTGGACGATATCAATCGTACCCCAAACCTCAGCATCCCACGATATACTCGTGTTGCAAACACGCACATGTACCCCTGGATCTAAAAAACCGAGAACTTGGTCATCTGATTTCTTCTCCTCAGGATACTAGGAGGTTTTAGGGCATGCATGATGGTGTATGCCTGTAGTTCCATCTACTTGGGAGGCTGAGGCGAGAGGATCGCTAGAGCCCAGGAGTTCAAGGCCAGCCTGGGCAACATAGGGAGATCCCATCTTTTAAAAAATATACTAGGTGGTTTTAGACTGTTTCTTGGGATCCAATGAATCCAATGATCCCAACAATTTTCCCCCATCCCCTCTCTGCCTGCCTCAGGGTATAAGCATGATACTCTCCATTTTTCTTTCCCTACCTGTCAGCCTCCTGTTCCTGCATTTATGTTCTACTTCAATCAGACTCTCCCATATTGTTAGGACAGTGGGCCGGGCGTGGTGGCTCACGACTGTAATCCCAGCACTTTGGGAGGTTGATGTGGAAGGATCCCTTGAGACCAGGAGTTCAAGATCAGCCTGGGCAGCATAGCAAAACCCCGTAAAACCCCGTCTCTACAAAAAATTAGCTGGCCGTGATGGTGCACACCTGTAGTCCCAGCTACTTGGAAGGCTGAGGTGGGAGGATCACCTGAGCCTGGGAGGTCAAGGCTGCAGTGAACAAAGATCGCGCCACTGCACTCCAGCTTGGGTGACAAAATGAGACCCTGTCTCCAAAAAAAAAAGCAAAACACAGGGTTAAGAAACTATCAGCACCTTGTCAAAATTTCTACCAAAAGGTCTTCCTCTGTTAAGCAGTGAAGGAGGACATCTGGACTAAGGTCGACTCAGCTATATTTTCTTATGACCACACTACTGAATGGTTAATTTTCTTGTATTATTAGTTTACACCGGGCCTAACTGGCATAGCTGTGCATCTCTCTAAAAGGAGCCTTTTATGTCTCAATATTGTCTGAGAATCCATCTACACTGTGCTGCAGTCTCTACCTTATATTGTAAAATTAAAATTTACTCATGAACTATGAAAGTCATGCTCTTTATTTGGGCTCATGATCATACTTGTTGTCCCTGGAAGGTTTAAAAATTCCCATTTCTGAGAGCTTAGTTCCAACTTGCACTGACTACCAACTACCAGTATTACCTGTTTGAAGGAATCATTACAAAATACTCTGAGAACGTAGCTTATGTGAAGGTTGGAAAAATACATTTACCTGGTGATTCTTGGCTGTAGTTAGCTTCAGGTGTGGTTGGATGTGGAGTGATTTTGTGTACTTGAGGCCCTCTATCTCTTTTTTTTTCTTTTTTTTGAGATGGAATATCGCTGTGTCGCCCAGGCTGGAGTCAGTGGCACTATGTCGGCCCACTGCAACCTCTGCCTCCCGGGTTCAAGCGATTCTCCTGCCTCAATCTCCTGAGTAACTGGTGTCCACCACCATGCCTGGCTAATTTTTTTGTATTTTTAGTACAGATGGGGTTTCACCATATTGGCCAGGCTGGTCTCAAACTCCTGACCTCATGGTCTGCCCACCTCAGCCTCCCAAAGTGCTGCGATTACAGGCATGAGCCACTGCGCCTGGCCCAAGGCCCTCTATCTTTTTTTTTTTTTTTCTTTTTTTTGAGATGGAATATCGCTGTGTCGCCCAGGCTGGAGTCAGTGGCACGACGTCGGCCCACTGCAACCTCTGCCTCACAGGTTCGAGCAATTCTCCTGCCTCAGCCTCAGGCAGGAGTAACTGGGGCTACAGGTGGCCACCACCATGCCTGGCTAATTTTTTTATATATTTAGTAGAGATGGGGTTTCACCATATCGGCCAGGCTGGTCTCGAACTCCTGACCTTGTGGTCTGCCCACCTCAGCCTCCCAAAGTGCTGCGATTACAGGCATGAGCCACTGTGCCTGGCCCGAGTCCCTCTATCTTTGCGCTACCCTTAGCTAGGACCCAAGAGCGGCATGGCAGATGGGGAAAATCCAGGTATCCAAGGCCAGGCTCCCCGTAGCATTCCCTTTCCTACCACTTACTAGGAGTATAGCCTAGGTGAAGCTACTTCACATCTCTGTGTTCAGAGTTTCAACTGTTAAATGGACTATTTCTAAAATACTACTACATACCTCTAAAGTTAGTCATGAGGGCTAGCTAAAGGAGCTAATGTAAGTAGAGCACTTAGAACAGAGCCTGGCACCTAAGAAAGCGCTATAGAAATGTTAGCGTTATTACTTGGCTGGATCAGCCCACCCTGTCCCTCCATGGGGTGAGCATCCTGTTGGGATCTGCTGGGGCATTCCGGTCTGCAGATGGAATTGTGAGGTGGTTCACTAATGCTGCAGTTTCATCTAATTCCTGAATAGGACTGGCACCAGGCCGCTTTGAGCACTGAAGTTGGTCTTCAGGAGTATTTGGTTCTTCCCGTCAGTGTTTGAGTCTTATTCTTCTCTTTGTCCCAGTTGGCCAATGTCTTGCTGAACCAGATCCTGACAACAATGGCAATGGGATGGGTCCATTCCTATCAGAACTGACACATACATATTTCCAATTTCTCATTATACTTTTTTTTTTTTTTTTTTGAGGCAGATTCTCCCCGTGTCTCCCAGGCTGGAGTGCAGTGGTGCGATCTTGGCTCACTGCAACCTCTGTCTCCTGGGTTCAAGCAGTTCTCCTGCCTCAGCCTCCCAAGGAGCTGGGACTACGGGCACATGCCACCACACCGGCTGATTTTTTGTATTTTTAGTAGAGAAGAGGTTTCACCATGTTAGCCAAGATGTTTTATTTTACTTTAAATGTATCCAACAGAAGATGCATCCATCCACCCACCCACTCACCTATCCATCTATCCGTCCATCCAACAAACATTTATGGAGCACCTCCTATGTGCTAGGCAAATTCAAGGCATTGGGATATGCTAGGAAATGGCATCATTTCTGTCTTCAGGAAGCTTGACGTTTATACTGGGTTAACCCACGGGAAATGACACGAAATGCTGAGAAGTCTGGCATTTTGATAGGCTACTAAGAGAGATATTTACATTTTCTTTAAGGGACTATTTAAAAACCTTTACATGGTAACATGTAAAGCACCCTCTACTTATTTAAAGGCATGATTCCTTATACAGGTATTTAAAACGGGCATGAAGCTGGGACATTCTAAGAGCCAAGAAGTTAGGAAGGCTGTGAAAGGGGAGTAGGTATCATGGATAAAAGTAGAATTTTAGGTAAAAATTGTGCGTCATGAGCTCTGTAGCTGGGACTTATCTGCCCTGCCCAAAACGGGTCAGTAGTTGTGCACCGAGGCTCATCAGCACAGCATGAGGATGAGGTGATGATTGGATCCTTCCTTCTGGCTGCAGGATCCAGGTTGCTATTGCCGCAGCTGGCGAGGATGATCACAGCACTGTCCAGACATCTCCAACGAGTCAGGCACCCGTCTGATGGTGCTGCAATGCTCATTCTATTTCCAGCAAGTTATGAGAAAAATGTGCATAAGCATTGTGTAAAATGCCAACAGAGTTACCTTTGTTGGTTTTTCTCACTTGAGATCTCAAAGTCAAGTCAAAATTCTTGAGGGGCTGTCCCTGTCCTTGGTAACTGGATTCCCACCTCGTTCAGCCCAATGTCTCCCAGGACTTCCTAATGTGCAGCTTGGCTCTGTCAAGCTGCTCTCATTCTTGTTCACTAAAAATGACCTAATTCCCTTGGCCGGGTGTGGTAGCTCACGTCAGTAATCCCAGCACTGGGAAGCCGAGGTGGGCGGATCATGAGGTCAGGAGTTGGAGACCAGCCTGACCAACATGGTGAAACCCCATCTCTACTAAAAATACAAAAATTAGATGGGCGTGGTGGCATGCACCTGTAATCCTAGCTACTCAGGAGGCTGAGGAAGGACAATCGCTTGAACCCAGGAGGTGGAGGTTGCAGTAAGCTGATACCGCACCACTGTACTCCAGCCTGGACAAAAGAGCGAGACTCTGTCTCACAAAAAAAAAAAAAAAGAAAAAGAAAACAAAACAAAACAGCCTCATTCCCACATCAAGGCTTTCACTTCCCTTCTCCCCCTTGATTAGATACTTTTTACTTTCTCCCACACTTTTCTGGTTCCACTTAAAACTTCTTCAATGAAGCATTCCAGAATTGCTTCACATCCTTTAATAATCTCTATTTCCCCCTGTGAATTTCCAGGCTACTGTGCACATAATTTGGATTACACAATTTAGTCTTTAATTACATATTGCATTGCAGCGCTGGCTAGTTATTTTGTGTGCTGATGTGGTTAACTGATCGAGTAGGAAGCTTCCTGCTCCTTCCCTGGGCATGTCCCGGCACCTAGCACAGTGCTGAGGATATAGTAGGTATCCAACACTTGTACCAGTACATCCACTGTATACAGTATTGCAGTTATGGACCCCAGCTTTTCAAAGTCTGAAGCTTACACAATTTGCAGGAGCCTTTTCCTTAAAGGAAAAGACTACAAGATTAAGAACACAAATCAGGAGCCAAAGTGAATATTTAAGTGAATACATCCCTAAGGCCCCATTTTGGGGAAGAAACTTTCACAGGAGAGAGACTCCGGAGCTCCAGCAGCCCTGAAATGGACAAATCTAGAGGTGCTTTTGGCCTTCGCAATCCACATCTGTCACATACAATCTGAACTTCAGGCCTCATTCTCTCTCCCAAAGGCGCACTTTCCCTACCTTGGTAAACCGGCAAGGACCTCCCCCTATTTAGTCTACACCAGCTCATAGGGCTGGGCGTGTAATTGCTAGGGAGGAAAACGGTGGTTGACAATTAAGGATCAACAGTGTCATTGATCTTTTGGGGAAGAGAAGAGGAGCTTGTAACAGCCAAAGTATCTACACATTTATGTATTATGTATTTATTCTATAAATGTATTTATGCCTTATACGGCATATGTCATTTAAATTGGAACGGGCAGAGTGTCAAGAGGCCAGGGCTGTATATTTATCACCTGAGCACAGTGCGGGGGGGGCTGAGCCATTTCCTCTCCATCTAAGCTGTTGTTTGGAAACTGACCAGCTGGTGTCACTATGGGACCGTGAATACAGGCATCTTCAAGAGCCCTTGGATTAGAAGAATTTTGGATTGGCGTTGTAGGCCTGGGAAAGATACCCTTCCTCCCACCAAGCGCCAGCTTCCGCCCGACCTCCTCTCTCCCCCTGCCTGCATAGTTTGTAAAATTGAGAACTAGCTGACGGATTTAATTTTGATGGAGAATTACCTGTAGGCAAGAGGGCAATCAAACCCATACTGTTAAGGGGTGGGGGAACAAAGGTAATGAATCTGTTCTGTACATTTAGCAAATGGAGAGTGTCAGGCTAATAATCCATCAGTTCCTTTTTCCTATGCAATAAGCTTCCGTTACATCTTGTTAGGTACAATGAACTCAGCACTGTCTATAAGGGGCTGATTAACCAAGCAGTGCCTTTTCCAAGCTTCTCATTTCCCATATCCTTTCTGCCACCTGCCCTTCATCTATTTGGACCATCAGGGAGTCCCAGGTGAAATGCAGATTTCAAATCAGTCTCTCAGTCACCAAGTGTTAGCAAATTATGGAGGTTTGATATGGGAGAAGCTTGAGAATAAAAGTAAGAAGTGCTTTGGAATTCACTGCAGGTGGAAGGCATTTCTGCCTGTGTTTCCTGTCGCTACTGAGAGCCATGCACAGTCTTTCATGGACCACAGGTGATCAGATAAAGCTCTCTGAGTTTAAATTTTGTTAAAAGAAGAGTCCTGCTGACCCAGGGTCATTAACTGGCTATCCCCAGTTTGCCAAGGCTGCCATCGTAAAGTACCACAGACGGAGCAGCTTCAACAGCAGACATTTATTTCCTGACAGTTCTGTAGGCTGGAAGTCCAAGAGGAAGGTGCAGGCAGGGCTGGGTTCTGGTGAGACCTCTGTCCTTGTGTTGTAGGTGGTGCCTTCTCACTGTGTCCTCATGCCGTCTTCCCTCTGTGTGTTCCCACCCCTGCTACCCCTTCCGTGTCCAAATTTCCTCTTCTTATAAAGACACCAGTTAGTTTGGATTAGGGCTCACCCCAGTGGCCTCATTTAACCTAATCACCTCTTTAAAGGCTCTATCTTAAATACATCTCATTCTGAGGTACTAGGGGTTAGGGCTTCAACATAAGAATTTGGGGGAAACATAATTTAGCCTCTATCCCTGTCCCCATCCCTTCACTGGTCTGGATTGAAGTTGACCAGTTTGAGATGCTGATTCTCTGACTGAAATGTGTCTCCTCAGCTTTTATTTTTTTTTATTATTATTTTTCAAGACAGGTTCTGGCTCTGTTGCCTAGGCTGGAGTGCAGTGATGCGATCTCAGCTCACTGTAGCTGCTACCTCCTAGGTTCAAGTGATTCTTGTGCCTCAACCTCCTGAGTAGCTGGGACCACAGGTGCACACCACCACACCTGGCTAACTTTTTGTAATTTTTGTAGAGATGAGGTTTTGCCATGTTGCCCAGGCTAGTCTCAAACTCCTGGGCTCAACCAATTCACCTGCCTCGGCCTCCCAAAGTGCTGGGATTCCCTTCAGCTTTTATATGCCATTTTGAGTAGCATGGTTCATACTCGCCAACAGCCCATGATCCTCCTCTTCAGAACCATGAGAACATAAAGAATTTCTTTTCGATGCCCAGAGACCCTCCCTGAAGACCACAGAACCTGGGAGGACAGAGGGACCTGTTCAGGTGACAGGACCTAGGGCCTTGCCCAGGGTCCCTAAAGAGTTTTTGATTGATCTCAGGGTTCCCTAGCTTGGTCTTCTTTCTTTTGTCTTCAGGTTTTTGCTGGAGTGCAGTGGTGTGATCTCAGCTCCTGCAACCTCTGCCTCCTGGGTTCAAGCAATTCTTGTGCCTCAGCCTCCCTAGTAGCTGGGATTACAAACATTTGCCACCACACCCGACTAATTTTTGTATTTTTAGTGGACATGGGGTTTCACCATGTTGGCCAGGCTTGTCTTGACCTCCTGGCCTCAAGAGATCTGCCCACCTCAGCCTCCCAATGTTCTGGGATTACCGGTGTGAGCCACCGCAACCAGTCTTCAGGCTTTAGATATGCATTTTAAAGAAATTCTTCTGCCAAGATGTTGTAAAGTTAACTTATTGAAAATAGAATTGATGCAAAAATAATTGAATTCACAATGTATTTTTGCTATGCAGTACAGAAAGCTTTCACCTTTTACCACATAAAAATAAAGCAATACGCATTAAAATAATGTGCCGATGTTATGCTCTTATCAAATTAGCAAGTAATAATGTTCATGCTAGAAAATTTAGAAAGTATAAACAAAAGGAAGAAAAATCAATTATATGCAGCTCTTAATATAGAGTTATTTATCTCTTCTTTACTTCTTTTTAGGTGTAAACATATTTTACCAAAAAAAAATATAGAGAGAAAGATTATACTATAATACTGCTTTTTTTTGGGGGGGGGGAGGTGTGTGGAATCTTGCTCTGTCGCCCAAGCTGGAGAGCAGTGGTGCCAACCTCCGACTCCCATGTTCAAGTGATTCTCTCACCTCAGCCACCCGAGTAGCTGGGATCACAGGCACGTGCCACCACATCCAGCTAATTTTTGTATTTTTAGTGGAGACGGGGTTTTGCTACGTTGGCCAGGATGGTCTTGAACTTCTGACCTCAGGTGATCCGCCCACCGCGGCCTCTCAAAGAGCTGGGATTATAGGTGTGAGCCACTGTGCCCGGCTTATAATACTGCTTTTTAACAAAGGGAAAAAAATTACCTCCCCCCACCCAAATTAGCAACTTAATGGAATTAATGAATCCAGTCATGTATACAATAAATATTGCTTGCCTACCATACCAGCACTGTTCTAGGGCTGGAGACATGGGGGTGAACAAAATAGACACAGTCCCTGCACTCACATTCTAGTGGAGAGACATAAACAACAAGTAGCAAATCAATATGCGCAGCATTCCATGGATTCCAAATGCATATACATTTTTAGAGTGTGTCTGATATTGGGACACATCTTAGGGTCACTGTTGGTCTGTAGTGGTCACTGCCTGAAAATGTGTGACATCAAAATCTTCAGGATAGGTATCAAGAGCCTGGAAGAAAATCCCAGAGACAACGTGGCCCACTCTCTTAGCATCTATGAACAAACGGCTCTGGGGTGGAAGTCAGGGCTGCAATGAATTAGCAGAAGGTAGCAACCTCCCGGAAGTGGGAGTTGAGTTGTCCTGCACTGCATCGTGTGGAGCCGGCCAGGAGGCCAGCACTGGTGACTTTATGGTCTCTTAGGAATTTATTTTAAGAAATGCTGCAAAACCAATGATCTTAAGGCACCGAAGATGACATTGTTTGGCAAAATGTAAACATAAGATGGCTTTAAGTCAAAAAATGAGTCACATGAGTGGGATTCTGTGAGAAAGTTTTAGGAGTATCTTTTTTTTTTTTTTTTTTTGAGACGGAGTTTCGCTCTTGTCGCCCAGGCTGGAGTCAGCGGCATGATCTCCGCGCACTGCAACCTCCACCTCCCAGGTTCAAGCAGGTCTCCTGCCTCAGCCTCCCAAGTAGCTTGGATTATAGGCATGTATCACCACGCCTGGCTAATTTTTGTATTTTTAGTAGAGTTTTCACCATGTTGGCCAGGCCGGTCTCGAACTCCTGACCTCAGGTGATCCACCCGCTTCGGCCTCCCAAAGTGCAGGGATTAGAGGCGTGAGCCACTGCACCCGGACTGTTTTAGGAATATCTTAACTGATCTATTTCATGTCTTCAACATGCATGCACAGGGGTGATACATGATAAAATCTATCCCCAGTCAGGTCTAAAAAAGCTCTTTTAATGAGCATAAAATGATTGTCTATGTAGTAAGAAAGCATGGTGTCCTTGTAGAGTTAGTAGTGGTTTTTCTCTTAGTGGTATATAAAATGTGGCTGCGTGTCACAATCCACAGTGTCTTAGATTTTATGAAATATGGTGGTCTATTAGGCAGTGATAAGTGGATCAGATAAATTTAAGGTAAACTTGGAAGCACCCAGCTGGACAAAGTGATTTGCATGGTGGGATGTGGAACTCAGTGTTTTCGTCCTGGCTCTCCTGTGAAGTTCCTGTGTGATTCTGGAGAAATCCTTTAATTTCTCCCAGTCTCAGCTTTCCCTTCGGCCAAATGATGCCATCCTGCTTATTTGGTAGGGGGTGAAATGATGGTCAGATGATTTATGGGTAACGAAGGTCACCTAAGACCATCCTGCGGGTCTGTGCTTGGCGCTGGGAGTATAGCACTGAAGAAGGCAGAGATGGTACCACTCCTTCAGGGGATAACATTTGATGACATACCGTTCCAGTTTTCCTCACGTATCCAGGGGACTTTTTCTGGTTCTTTCTGCTTTCTCTGCCCAACTAATAAAAAGTAATGTGCAATGTGTCAGGAAGTGTGTGAGCATTTTTCATCACTCATTTAAGCCATATTTGAAAAAAATAAGTGGACACTATTAAATTGATTTTTAAGACCTGAGAATTGTTTAATTCTTTTAACATTTGTATTGGGCCTTGGCAAAAATGTAAAACTAAAGAAGTTGACCTTCAGAAGGCCAAATATCATTTTGGATAAATTTCCTCTTAATGTTGTGGATATAACCTTTTAAGGAACTAGTGTATCTAATTCCTTCACCCCATTCTTTCCCTGCTCTCCCCCCATCTATACATTTGTGTTTTTTTTTTCTTTTCTTTTCTTTTTTTCTTTTTTTCTTATTTTTTGAGATAGAGTCTTGTTCTGTTGCCCACGCTGGAGCACAATGGTGTGATCTTGGCTCACTACAACCTCTGTCTCCCAGGTTCAAGCGATTATGTTGCCTCAGCTTCTCGAGGTGTCCACCATACCCGGCTAATTTTCACAATTTTTTTTAGCAGAGATGGGGTTTTACCATGTTGGCCAGGCAGGTCTCAAATTCCTGACCTCAAGTGATCTGCCTGCCTCAGCCTCCCAAAGTGCTGGCATTACAAACATGAGCCACCATGTCAGGCCCATTTGTGTTTTCAAATTTTGCTTTTGGGAGCTAGCTTATATGAAGTGGTAAAAGACTAATAAAAACCTTGAAGTACAACCCTTCTGAAATGTTTGCATTTTAACTGGGATCAGTGCTTTGAGGTGAAAAATATATAATATTTTACACATGGATTTCAGGTCATTATCCTTAAATGAATAACTTGATTTCCATCCTCCTTCCCCATCATCCTTCTCCTCTCCTGAGGGCTGTGTAGGGATACTTAAACCATCACAGTTATGATTGCTTACTTTGCTTTCAGTTAACATTGCTTCTACTTAGGAGGAAGTTTTGTTGTTCTATTTATTTCTTATTACAATTATCAAATATCTCTGAAACTCAAACACATTTTTAAGGAAAACCTCTTCCTTAACTCTTTTTTTTTTTTTTTTTTTTTGAGACGGAGTCTCGCTCTGTCACCCAGGCTGGAGTGCAGTGGCGCCATCTCGGCTCACTGCAAGCTGCACCTCCCGGGTTCACGCCATTCTCCTGCCTCAGCCTCCTGAGTAGCTGGGACTACAGGCGCCTGCCACTGCGCCCGGCTAATTTTTTTTTTTTGTATTTTTAGTAGAGACGGGGTTTCACTGTGGTCTCGATCTCCTGACCTTGTGATCCACCCGCCTCGGCCTCCCAAAGTGCTGGGATTACAGGCGTGAGCCACCGCGCCCGGCCTATTCCTTAACTCTTAACAGCAAAGGCCCTACGTCTAACCCCAGAGAGTTTTATTTAAATTTAATTTATTTGAGTGCTTGTTATCTACGTGTTGGAATACACCCTTGCATTTTCTTGAAAAAGTAAAAATAATACACATGTAAAATAACATATTTTATTGATAGTCCTAATTCTCACATCTGATTCATTTTATTGAAGGACAAAATATTGTGATTCCTTGATTTAACCATAAGAGTGGCCTTTTATTGACTTTAAAAGAATTTCTCTCTCTTTGCTATTAACACCAACTGACAGGACTGTAGCCAACAAGCAGCGCCCGTCATCTTGAACAGTGACGGATGTTTGTTATAGCCCAGGCTTGACTAATATTATCTGTGCAACTATGTTTTTATCATCAAGTCAGCCTAATTTGATGTGAGTTTTGGGAAAGAATGTTCTCAACACTGAACAACGACCAAATAAAACCACTTTTATTTGGTTAACCAAGGTTTAATCAATAAACCCATCACCATTAAATGTGCTGCACTGCCCTGTGTTGTAATGTGGTTGTTCTCTCTCTCTGGTCATGCATTTTGTCACTTATGGGATGGAAGTTCACTGTGCACAGCAGTTTTGGCACCTGGGAAACAGAGGCACATGGATAAAGGACTCTTTTGTAGCTCGAATTCTAGAGACATTTAGCCAGGTTCTGTCTTTGCTCTATGGGCTTCAGTAAAGAGCAGTGGTCGGGAGAAATAGTCCATCTTCACTCATCCTGCAGCTGAAGAGGGATGAGAGCAGGGAGAAAGGAATCAAGCACTGCCTTTTCTATGGAAACACTAACCATTTCAACAACATGAGCGTCACAACATGCAATCTGGATGGAAGAAGCCACTGTGTTAACAGATCCACTTCCATTCTCTTCAAAGCGATTTCTTTTTCCTCTTGGACTCCCACTGGGGACCAAAGAGTGAAGAGCCTTCAGGTTCATTTAATGTTTACTATGCCTCAAGCATTTCTTTTGATGTCTATATCATTCCTCTCATTTTACAACTGAGGAAACACTGGGCTCAAAAGGGTTAAATCACTTGTCCAAGGTCACACACATGTCAATAGAAGAACTAAGCTTTTGATTCCTAAAATATATAAAATTTAAAAATTATTATATATCATTATATACATATACAATTATACACATATTAGAAAATCACACTGCTTATTTGTATAGATAACAGTCCATATTTGTAGAACTTTAAATCTTGTATTATAGGCTTTTTTTTTTCTTTTTTGAGACAGAGTCTTGCTCTGTCGCCAGGCTGGAGCGCGGTGGCGTGATCTCTGCTCACTGCAACCTCCACCTCCAGGGTTCAAACGATTCTCCTGCCTCAGCCTCCCAAGTAGCTGGGACTGAATACAGGTGCACACCATCACACCCGGCTAAATTTTGTATTTTTAGTAGAGACGGGGTTTCACCATGTTGGCCAGGATGGTCTTGATCTCTTGACCTCATGGTCCACCCGCCTCAATCTCCCAAAGTCCTGGGTTCACAGGCAGTATTATAGGCTTTAAAAAAACAAATAAAAGAAAAACGCTTTCTGCCTTAAAGGTAGAAGCTACTGTTAGAAACTTTTGGAAAAGTGGAAGATGAGTGGCCTTTGTAATTAAACATTACTGGACTTGAAGCCCACAGCTAGTGGTGCGGCCTTGTGTGACAATGCTTTTCCCTCCCCCCACCTCATATTCTTCATTGATTTCAGGAGAATGCTTCTACTGAGAAATTGTGGACACTCTATAAATGTTACCTTGGGATAATTCTAAACATATCACATGAATTGATCACAATGAAAGAATTTTTTTAAGTATGTTGAATATTTCTTTAAGGTGTTATTTAATTAATCTCCATACTTTTATAATGTTCATGCATGATAATTTGGGCAAAGAAGTCGAGTTGATAATATGCCCTATTAATAAAACAGGGTCAAATTTAATAGACGATAATGTAAAGATGGGAACAAATTATAGTTTTCCTTATTGTTTTTACTTGAACGTGCGTAACTCAGCCTCCATTCTCATAGATGACAGAAAGACACTTACATTTGACAAGTAAAGATAATGGTCTTTTTCTTTTTAAAATAGTCCCTTCCAGATAAATTGGTTCAATTAATAGACTTCAGATTCCCTCTCAGGGTCTTTCCTCCCACTCATCCTTCCCACAATGTCACCTGAATGAAAGGAGGAGCTCATGAATTTCTGGGGAGCTGAGACACCCTCTCCTTCCTGGTCACTTTGTACCCTGCACAGGGACCTGCTGAAGTGTGTTAGGTCCTGTGTGGCATCCTTCTGGTGCCTGCTGGGGCATTCTGTCCCCTCAGACTCTGAGATGTCTTTGGACTGACCCCAGACCTCCTCAGGCCATTGGTCCCCTCAGCACTTTCATTCGAGAGTCTGTTGAGGGAAGCAGGGTAACTAAACAAACAGTGAGTACATAGCATAACAAATGCTACAATGGAGGAAGCACTTATTTTCAGGAAGCACCATTTCTATGAAAATGGAAAGTCCAAAAACAGTCATTACTTTGCTTTTGCCGGAATCCAGGTGACTTCCGGCATCAATGCAGAAATCAGGGGTGCTGAATGCAGACTCCACTTTCTGAGAAAGGTTACCTGTGAAAACTGGCTCTGGAGCTGCAAGCTGAAGGAGGTGCAGGAGGCAGCTGGCCAGACTAAGGGTTTTGAGAGTTGGGGATGGAAAGGAGGAGTGCACGTGTCCATTAGAGACTCAGGCATGTGAGAGGGCCCAGTGGGAGGCTTTTTCAAGAAACTGAAAGGTGGGGGCTGGTGCGGTGACTCACGCCTGTAATCCCAGCACTTTGAGAGGCCAAGGCCAGTGGACGGCTTGAGCCCAGGAGTTGGAGACCAACCTGGGCAGCACGGTGAAACTCTATCTCCAAAAAAAATTTAAAAATTAACAGGGCATGGCGGCATGTGCCAGTAGTCCCAGCTACTTGGGAGGCTGAGGTAGGACGATCACATGAGCCAGGAAGTCAAGGCTGCGGTGAGCCATGATTGCTCCACTCCAGCCTGGGTGACAGAGCAAGACCCTGTCTCAAAAAAAAAAAAAAAAAAAAAAAAAGAAAAAAGAAAAAAGAAAGAAAGAAAGAAAGGTGCAGTACCATGTGTGTGGGTGGAGCTGGAAGCATCACACAATCAGGCTGAAAGAGGAAGCTGGGATCAAGTTAAGGAGGGCCTTGGTAACCATGGTAACATTGGTCACCACAGCCAGTCACTGTCAAGAGCACTGGGAAGCCATAGAAGTCTTGGAAGCAAGGGAATGACATGATCCCATTTGTGGGAAGATAACTGAGCTGTATGTACATGCTGGGTCTGAGAACCGGTTGTAAGAGTCTAGGGATTTATTAGAAAAAATATATGATTAGCTTAACAAAAATCTAATTTTTATAGCATGGGTTGGCATCCAAGATCATGAAACAGAATTCCCACTTTTTTTTTCTGGAAAAGTAGAAGTCAACAACATACACTAAAATGTTATCAGAAGAGTACTCTAGTTTAACATATGGATACTTTTATATTCTATATATTCCACATAATATATTCTATAGTCCATGCCTCTTTCCATCCACACTCCATTGAAAATAAATTATGGAATTATTGAAAAATAAATTATGATACTAAAAAACTCAATGAATAATAACTTAAAGATAAAAATGCATACATCTAAAATCTTGTCAACTGGTCCATTACTGTGGGAGCTCTTATTAAGGTTCACATATATGCACCATCTTTCCTGGACCCAGATCATAATCTCCCATGTGCTTGTGACACATTTTAGACAATAAAAATGATCAGAAGAGACATGTGATGCTGTAAGACACTGAGATTTGGGGGACAGTTTGCTACCCTAGCATAACCTGGTCTATCCTGGTGAATATAACTCTATTACATCACAAAATAATATATCAAACATGGAATTTTTAAGTATCTCAATCTCTTATACAAATGGAAAATCTGAAAACAGTAGTTAACTTGCTTTGGCTGGCAATGAGGTCACTTCTTGAAGAATGCTTCCTAGGCTTTTAGGTGTGCCAGTGATGGGAAAACTGAGGATGATGAGGAAATGAAGGAAAAAAAGAAGAGAAGTCTTTCTCTAGATCTGACTTGGGAACTTCCCCTTATCTCATCCATCTCCCTTCCCCAGCTTCCTGTCTCAATCTCATTAAGCTCAGCAGGAGACACATTGGAAGAATTTCCCTTGAAGAAATATTACTCGTTACTTTCCAATAAGTGAACTAAATGGATTTAGCACCTGGGCAGTTTGTGCTAAGATGCTTATCAGCCCGAGCTGATGTGTTCACAAGTTCTGAGCACTATGCAGGGGGATATCCAAATCCTGTTTACAGGTGCTTGAATGATACAACCATGAACGATAATTTCAGTCAAAGTGTGCAAAAGTTGAGCCACCAAAATGCATCTTTTTTTTATAGTACTGTATCAGTAATTTTGCCCTATTTAAATCATTATAACACTTAAATTCTGGTGTCTTGTATCAAAATGCTTTGGATGCCTGTTCATTAAAATTCTCTGCATGTTATTCATCAGCATCTTGTGTGAGTTGGTTCTTGGTAGTGATTTTAACATGCTTCATCCTTATTTTGTGTTCTTTTATTACTTTCCCTGCATCCATGTGTTGCAAGGCTTTATCTCTAAAATGCTATTAGAATTGTTACTGGAGGAAGCAGCAGCTACAGAAACAGGCTCTGATCTTTTGGTACAGTTCCACTCTAGTTCCTATGCTAGCAACAACTGAAAAATTAGAAAGCAAGCTCTGCACGACTGATGGCTTGATAAGCAAAGTGCAAACACCTGCACAAAACAGGCCAAAACAATTGCTGCTTCAAGAATAGAAAAGAAAAATAATAATACAAAAAAAGAAAAAAAAGAAAAGATGTTGGGATCAGGGGTCTTTCACGTAAGGAGAAAAGCTTTGTCTTTTCTGCAGATTTCACCAGTCACCGACATTGTACGCGAATAGTGACATTTAGTAAAATAGTAAATGAAGGGAATAAAGTTTACGGTTGCATGTTACTTATGATTATGTAGATTAGAAGGGGAAGTTGGATGGTTTCCTTAGGTTCTTTGGAGGGAAGTCTACAGTCAAGTTTATGACATGGAAATATGGTCCACAAAGAATAACCTCTCCTACAGCACAGGGAGGCATGTGTCCTTCTAGAAATCTGCTTCCCATTTTTCATGTTTTTTGTCATTTTATCTAACTATTCATTTATCAAGCCAAAATTATTTGAAGCAGTTTATGAATATTTGGCTTTTAGATGAAAAAAACCCTATGTGGTCATGAAATGCAAATGATTATTGAAAGTCCTAGCTTTCCAGATTCATACTTACCCTACTAAGCTTTAGCCACTCAATTTATGTATAGAGATACATTTTTATTTTATTTATTTATTTTTTGGAGACAAAGTCTCACTCTGTCATCCAGGCTGGAGTGCAATGTCATGATCTCCGCTCATTGCAACCTCTGCCTCCTGGGTTTGAGCCATTCTCCTGACTCAGCCTCCCAAGTAGCTGGGACTACAGGCATGCACTACCACCCTGGCTAATTTTTGTATTTTTAGTAGAGACCGGGTTTCACTATGTTGGCCAGGCTGGTTTCAAACTCCTGGCCTCAGGAGATCCACCCGCCTCTGCCTCCCAAAGTGCTGGGATTATAGTCATGAGCCACCCTGCCCCGTCCAGAGATACATTAAATATCTCTTATTAATATCGTTGGTGTGGCCGGGCGCGGTGGCTCAAGCCTGTAATCCCAGCACTTTGGGAGGCCGAGACGGGCGGATCACGAGGTCAGGAGATCGAGACCATCCTGGCTAACACAGTGAAACCCCGTCTCTACTAAAAAATACAAAAAAAATAGCCGGGCGAGGTGGCGGGCGCCTGTAGTCCCAGCTATAGGGAGGCTGAGGCAGGAGAATGGCGTAAACCCGGGAGGCGGAGCTTGCAGTGAGCTGAGATCCGGCCACTGCACTCCAGCCTGGGCGACAGTGCGAGACTCCCTCTCAAAAAAAAAAAAAAAAAAAAAAAAAAAATATCGTTGGTGTTTGTCTAGGGTTGTCATCCACAAATGAAGCAAGTCAACCACCACCTTCAAAAGGCAGGATGTCTTAAAATTGATTCATCAGAGTCCCAGTTGGAGTGGCTTAAGGCTTTCGTACTTCTCTTTGTTATGTAGCATGAAAGATGAGACACTGGGCACTGCTTGAGATAAAATACCCAGGAAATGGTTTCGGCTTCTCCAGGCTGTGGGGGATCTCCAGTTCGTCTTTCTGTGCTGAAGAGAAAACATAATTACTGCGTTCAGGTTTATGTTTTAAAATCTCCTTTTCTTGAGATAACTCTATGTGACTGTCAATGCTCCTAATGGAGTTTGAAGCCCGGCCATATTAAACCAGGGAGCGATCGTGTCATGCTGGCCTCCGTGAGCGCACTGTCCCTGTCCAAGCCGATGTGGCATTAGACAGCCTTCCAAGTTCTGGGCTCAAGCTTTGGATGTGCGGTCATGTTTCCTTTGGAAAATGATTTTTTTATGACTGAAATAAGATTGATTTTCCTTCTGTATGTTAGTTGCACTTGTAAAAACAGCTTTAACCAAATTTTAGGGTCATTCTAACGTAAGTCATTTCTACAATTAAAAGTGTTGTGTTAACTATTTTGTAGATGAACACTTCCTTCATCATGTGTCCTTCCCTTCCTACATAAAAGCAAATAGAATCTTTTTTATTTTTTATTTTTTAGATGGAGTTTCACTCTTGCTGCCCAGGCTGGAGTGCAGTGGCGCGACCTCGGCTCACTGCAACCTCCACTTCCCAGGTTAAAGTGATTCTCTTGCCTCAGCCTCCAGAGTAGCTGGGATTACAGGGCACCCGCTGCCACGCCTGGCTAATTTTTTTTGTATTTTTAGTAGAGATGGGGTTTCATCATGTTGACCAGGCTGGTCTTGAACTCCTGACCTCAGGTGATCCTCCCGCCTTGGCCTCCCAAAGTGCTGGGATTACAGGCATGAGCCACCATGCCTGGTTGCAAAAAGAATATTTATATGTTCTCTGGAGAAAAAGTCAGAAGCTCTGTCTGGGTATGTGTGTGTTTTCCAGAACATTCTTTTTCATAGCAGTCTCTGCGAACTTCCAGATTTGTATAGCCTGTAAAGATGAAAGCAAACGTAAAGAACGTTGTTTGGTTTCCTTAGAAGAGAGGTGCAGAAAATTTGTCTGGTTCTATTACTTGGATAATAAAATAAATCTTAGGGATTTTGAGCCTTTTTTAGAACATGTTCTATGTTACTCCAGTTAGCAACTTGCCAATTTTTTATTTTTATTTATTTATTTATTGCAGTTTGGTACAGGAAAGTTTATCTGGTGTTAGAATAGACAAAGCAAAAATTCCCTCCTTTTTTGAGGTCCAGTTCCTCAACTGAGGTAATATGAGCCGCCTCACAATATTTTTGTGAGGGTTAAATGAGATAATGCATAAAAAAAATAGCATCACATCAAACATAAAATAGTCACTCCATAAATATCCATTGCTTTTCATCTTGTTCTCTGACATTCTCTTTCCTTAAGGAAAATCTTACATTAGCCTTATAGTCAATGAGACAAAATGAATGAAGAATGGAAAAAGGAAGGGAGAAAGAAAGAGAGGAGGCCAGGTGCAGTGGTTCACACCTGTAATCCTACCACTTTGGGAGGCCGAGCTGGGTGGATCACCTGAGATTAGGAGTTCAAGGCCAGTCTGGTCAACATGGCCAAACCCCATCTCTGCTAAAAATACAAAAGATTAGCGAGGCATAGTGGTGGGTGCCTGTAATCCCAGCTACTTAGGAGGCTGAGGTAAGAGAATCGGTTGAACCCAGGAGGTGGAGGTTGCAGTGCGCCGAGATCGTGGCACTGCACTCCAAACTGGGCAACAAGAGTGAAATGCCATCTCAAAAAAAAAAAAAAAAAAAAAGAGAGAGAGAGAGAGAGGAATAAAGAATAAAGGAATGGTATCAACATCACATAAAAACCAGTTCAGAAGCACAATTTTAGTTAAAATGATCACTTGGTATCATGCTAACCAAAGTAATTGATTCAGCCTTTAAAGAAAAATTGGTTGTATAACATTTACTCAGCACGTACTAAGTGCCAGGTACTGGGTTAGGCAGTAGGTATTAAAAGGTGAGCAGTTGGGTTCCAGCCCTCTAGGAGTTCAACTTCTATGGAGAAATAGACACAAAAATCAATAGCTCCAATACAATATGCCAAATTCTGTAACAGGGGAAAGGCTGAACATGGGTGATGTTCTTACACTGAAAGGATTACTTAGATTTAGAGCCACGAGCTCTGATTGTCTCTAGCACATTATAGATAGTTTGATGCAATGCTTTTCCCTTGTGAGAACTCCTTGTCATTGGATGGACAGTCAGGATAATTTGTTGCTTAGACTCAACTTCTTTTGGCTTCTGTAAAAATTATCTGAGTAGTGAGGCAAAATGCTTGAGTATTAGGGATAGCCATAGACATCAGTTTCCTCAAGGGGTAAGAAGTTTTATCATTTGCGTTTTCATCTGTAGCAAAAAATACAAATGCGTAAAAGATCAGGACCCACATGAAGTATTTCACCACCTGGGCCTCTAAAATAAGTTGGCAGCTCCAAAGAGAAGATGTAGATTGAAAAGAGGCCCCTATCCCTCATAGCTTTAAGCAGACCTGACAGTTTCTTATTTAGAGAGTGTTCCTTAGTTGACATGAAAAGTTTTGATGACACACCGCTCTAATTATCCCCTACCCTCTGGAAGAGCTGAATCCACAACCCAATTCTGGGTGACATGTTTTTGCCCTTCTTGCTATTATCAGTCTCCACTAACTGGTCATCACATCAAGTTAACCTGCAAATACAAACTCCTGAGCCATTTAATGAGACCCTGATCTATGGCCAACTTGAGGCCCTCCTTGCCCATCTCTTCCTCCATTGAACAACATCAAATAATGCTTCCAATAAAATTGATGCATCTTTGTTAGAGATGTCAGGTTTAGGGGTGTCTGGCCTCTGAAGCTGGCTAAGGCATGGGTCCTTTTCTAGACAAGGTAGAGAGCTCACTGGAGTGATTAGAGCAATTATTCAGGGTTACCTGTCATATTTAATCAGCTCAGGCCCATGTGGTGGGAAGAGGTGACCTAGACCTGCCTTTTCAGACCAACTATTGCTGTCGGATGGCATCTTTGCCTTCAGCATCTCCTTAGATATGCTCGAGTTCCAAACATCTATTGGCAAAACTTAACTTTCTTGCATTTATTTTTTTATTCTATTGTAGTAGCCCTCTTGCTCAGAGGAGGTCAGCTGAGGCTTGCTATGATTTATTTTTCTTCTGCAATTTCTCTTTTATCCTACCTGACATATTTTACTGCTAAATTTCCCGTGTGATAAAACAAGAGTCCCTCTAAGTTATGGAAAACTTCTTATTTCCTTTCATCCCATCAAATCATCCTGAAGAGCAGATAAAAGCCTTTTAGTGAAACCTGGTATTACTGAAAAAGGGAAGAAATTCTAAAACCATAGAAACATGGCTTATATCTGGTGCAGAAGTTATTGATGAAGTAGACTTTATTGTTAACATTATGAGCCTTATCATCATCATTATCATCATCATCATCATCTTCACTGGCATTAATTCTTGCTTGCACCTCCATTAGGTACTTGCGTGTATGCGAGCAGCACTAGAAATGCCATAACAATGGAATCATATGTCCACAGTCCTACCTCTTTGAGCCATGCAATTCAAGGCAAGTAAATTCAAACATGCATTAAAAGTAACACATTACATTTTGATTTAAGAACAAACAAGAGCTTGGATTATAAAAAATAATTGAAACATTGCCTTCATGTATAACATTTTATTTTTTTAAGCGTGAGAAGTGAAGGAAAAGCACAAGTGCTACGTATGTCATCCAGGAGAATGTTTTTACCCCCTGCTTTAATTTCTCAGAGGGAGAATTAGGGCAGAGGTGGGACATTACATTATTAATTACTTTAGAAAAGGGAAATCGATGTCTTGTGTGATAGGGCATTTCAGCCATATTACCACCAAAATTAAAATTAGGTATTTTGGTAATTTTTATAAAAGTGAGATTGTTTTCTTTGGCTAATGATAAGATTGGGATAGCATCTCCTTGGTGATCAGAAATACCCTTGATATATGACAAAGTATGTGACTCAATCTGGGTCAGTGAAAATTTTCTCTCCCCCTGATTTCTATTCATTGTAAGTAAAAACTCACTCTAGAACTCTGTGGGAACTCCTCTTATTTGTGGCCCAGAAATAACATTTAATAGTTACTTGTTATTACTCCCAAATCAACACATTTCCAAGCAGAGTCAAAGCAATATGCTCTGCCAGGGTGGATCCAGGAAAATGGTAACCACTCATGAAAGTCGTTGTTCCTTTTGTTCTTCTTGCCAGGGGTAGCTTTTTGGAGCACCATCATTTACTAAAACCTGCTTTCCCATTCTTGTTGGACCCATGTTGCCATTGGGAAGTATTTTTTTCCAAGTAAAGTTGTCTCAAGTGTTATTTGGGGCTTGGGACAGTGGGGTGGTCCCACTGAATTCCATAGTATTTACTGCCTTACAAAACAGATATTACCTTTTATTATTATTTTTCCTTTTCTGCATGAGTTCTGTCTATGTAACCACACACTAAGTCTTTTCAGACAGATGTGACCTGGTGGAAGTCATGTCATCTCACTGAGCTTCAGAGTCCTCATTTATAATGTGGGGGGTAGTAATACTATCTTCCTGATCCACGTCACAGGCTGTTTCGACACGAAGCGTGAGATAATATATGTTGAATGAATGAATGAATGAATGAATGAAAATGTGTTGAAAAGTATAACATACTGTGCAAATTTAAGTCCACAGGTGCCTAGAATAATAGATCTCTTCGACATGACCTAACCCAGTGCTATTGTTTCAGAGATGAGGAAACTGGAGTCCCTGCAGGTAGTCACGGAGTGCCTTAGTGCAGCTGCGCCTGTGTTCAGGTCTCTGGACTCTCAGCCTGGTGCTCTCAGTTCTCTACCATGTTGCTTCTCTCATCAAGCAGGGACTTCCATGTGATGGGCACCAAGTAACTGTTTGATTATTACCAGACCAGAGGCAGCACAACCAGAGGCAGCACAGCCTGGTCTCCCTTTGGGGTGTGAAAAACTGACACTACCTCCTTTCTTGAAAGCAGAAGGTGACAGAAAGGTAATGAGAGGGTTGGTGCCTGTAGGAGGGATGGGAGAAGCAGGGTTTCAGAGGATGAAAAGGAGTACCAAAGAGGATGGCCAAACCCTATGGAGATGACCTTTGTGATGTACATTTTCCAGGTTGGTTATGGGTAGCTTAAGGTGGGGAAACCTTATGGGGATGTATACTTGAATGGAAAGCTCACTTTCCCCCTTCCAGTAGTACTCTGCCTTCCATGTGTGACCACTCATGCCTGCTATCCAATGGGTGACTCATTTCTAATAGGAACTACCTGTAGGCATAGGACTCAGGTTGAGAAGTTGCTTCCAAACAGCAAAGTCATTATCAGTCTCAGATCCAGTTCATGGATCTGGCATACCATAGCGGGAGACAGATCAGAATTCAAAGATCTGGAGAGGTAGCCATTTCGAACATCAAGCTTGTTGGGGAGAGATGGGAACCAGAGGGGCTATTGACAAACGAGCACAGATCTGTAACAGTCAAGATACAGACTGGGATACAACTGGGTAAATGTGGCGGTTCTGGACCAAACTTCATATAGGTAGAGAAACTGCAGGCATTCCTTTTACACGAAGCTCGTTGTTCATTGCCGAACTGGGCTGGCTTATGGGTCACATTGGCATCCTATATAAAGCTTTGGTTGGTACTTGTGTTAGTCCATTTTGCATTGCTATAAAGGAATACCTGAAGCTGGGCAATTTATTTAAAAAAAAGAGGTTTATTTGGCCCGGGTTTCTGCAGATCATACAGGAAGCATGACACCAGCATCTGCTTCTGCTGAGGGCCTCAGGAAGCTTTCAACCATAGGGGAAGGTGAAGGGGGAGCAGGCATGATTCATGGTGAGAAGGGGAGCAAGAGAGAGAGGAGGAGGCGTGGCAGACTCTATAGACCATGAACTGTTGTTCATGAACTCTCATGAACTAATAGAGCAGAAACTCATTCTTTTCTTTTTTTTTGTTTAGACAGAGTTTTACTCTTGTTTCCCAGGCTGGAGTGTAATGGTGCAATCTTGGCTCACCGCAACTCCCACCTCCTGCCTCAGCCTCCTGAGTAGCTGGGATTACAGGCATGTGCCACCATGCCTGGCTAATTTTGTATTTTTTAGTAGAGATGGGGTTTCTCCATGTTGGTCAGGCTGGTCTCGAACTCCTGACCTAAGATGATCCGCCCATCTCAGCCTCCCGAAGTGTTGGGATTACAGGCGTGAGCCACCACGACTGGCCAGAAACTTTCTTTACTGTAGGGATGGCACCAAGCCATTCATGAGGGATCCTCCCCCATGACCCAAATGCCACTCACCAGGTGCCACTTCCAACATTAGGGTCACATTTCAATATGAGATTTGAAGGGGACAAACATCTGAACGATATCAGCCTTTAAAAAAAACTAGGAGGAGAGGACGGAAATGCAGTCAAGCTGTGTCTACCATACTTCTCCTCAGGGTACTGCTGTAGGAAGCCAAGCCAGTGTCTCATTTCAGGGGGCTGAATCATCTATGCTCTTCACACCTCAGTCAGAATACAGCTGCTGCTTCTTTGCCACCCACGATAAAAAGGAAAATATTTGTTTGAGCAATCAGGGCGTTCAACTTCTTCCAGTGCCCTAGAAGTAACTGAAGCAATGCAATTATTCTTGAAGAAGACAAAAGAAAGTGCTGCCAGACATCTTAAATTAAAGACGCAGTGCAAAACCTTACTGTTATGTCTGAATGCTGTACTCAATGGCAAACTCACATACTAAACAGATTTAAAAACACTTACGGTAGCAAAGTCGTTCACTTCTATTCTTTTTTTTTTTTTTGAGACGGAGTCTCGCTCTGTCGCCCAGGCTGGAGTGCAGTGGCGCGATCTCGGCTCACTGCAAGCTCCGCCTCCCGGGCTTACGCCATTCTCCTGCCTCAGCCTCCCGAGTAGCTGGGACCACTTCTATTCTTGATCCAGCTGTTGGTGAAGTCTTGAAGAGACGGAATTATTCTCTTCATATTTTGACACTTGTATTCAAAGTCTATTTGAATTAGCAGGTTTTGAAAAATGACATGTTTGCCCCTGTGGTTGAAGGAAAAAAATCTAGGTCAATGATAACCTCACTTCAACCTTCTCGCTTTGGAATGGGTGCGTTCCCCCTCAATGCTGATGAGCGGTCAAAGCCCCCCAGGCACGCAGCCGTATTCACTGCCATCACTTCCCACAGGAGCAGAATGATAACACTTGTAAATGGAGGTGTTGCGCAGGCACATGAATTAATGCTCTTACTGGCTGGCCTAATAGATCCGTCAATTAGCAAAAGGATCCTATGCTACCACTCAAAACTAAGAAAACTTAGGCACAACCGCCTCTCACCAATTCAATGTACCTGGAAACATCCCGCTTTAAGGCTTGGTGGGGGAGAAAGACTCTCCTGTTTCATTAGTAGGAAGGAAATCCAAATCAAGTGTGACTGATGGAAGCAGTGCCAGTAATCTTGAAAGTGGTGTGATTGCTCTGTGTGATATTTCAAAACCTCCTCCGAAGGGAAAAATCAAGACGATCGGGTCAGTCAGTTTCACACCAAACTGTGGCCTGGAGAATGGCAGCCTTTTCGTTGCCGCACGGTTAGAGAATGTCTCTGTGTGATGTGGATGTGGCATCTATTTTCGAACTGTAATCCAGCAGCTCTGGCATGCAGGGTTTTGTATTTCTGCACACTCTTTTGGGCTTTGTATTTCTGCAATGTTTGCCTGAGCTAACATTTCTCATGAACAGAAAATTGAAAATGTAAAAAGCAATTATAGATGGTGCGAAATAAAAAGACACCAGGGACATTGTATTCAGGATTTTTCAGAGAAACAGAGCCAGTAGGGTGTGTGTGTGTGTCTGTGTGTGTGTGTGTATGTGTGAAATATAAATGCTGATGTGACGATGAAGGCTGACAAGACCGTAAGTCCTAAGATGTGCGGTTGTCATGCTGGAGACCAGGAGAGCTGATGGTACAGTTCCCGTCTGGGTCCGAAGGCCTGAGAAAGAGACGGAGTCTCAGTTTGAGTCCACAGGCAGGAAAAAACTGACATACCAGTTTGAAGGCAGTCAGGTAGGAGGAATGCTCTCTTACCTGAGGGAGCTCAGCCTTTTTGATCTATTGAGGCCTTTGACTGATTGGATGAGGCCCACCCACATTTGGGCGGGCAGTCTACTTTTCTCAGTCTCCTGATTCAAATGTTAACTTCATCTAGAAGGGCCCTCACAGGAACATCCTGAACAATGTTTGACCAAATATCTTGGCACCCTGTGGCCCAGTCAAGTTGACACATAAAAGTAACCTTGATAGATTTTCACTGAGTTCGAAACTGGAAGCCAGTAGGTCTGTGAGGTTAGGTATTTTTTTGAAAAGCTGATGAGGAAAATTCCTGTAACACCCTGCTATCTCTTCACCCTTCTAATCTTCCCTGTCATGGGCAGGTAAGCTGCACGTCACTCAGATAATGGGCAATTGCTCAGCTGCTTTCTGGCCCTTTGGTTGTAGAGTTTGAGATCCTCATATGCAAAGTGGTGCTTATATCGCCTGCCTTTATGAACTGTAGGAATTCCTTGAGGATCACATGCTGACCGGGAATCAGGCACCCTGGCTTTTGGTTTGGGTTTGGCTGCTGATGTGTTGTGTGTTCATGCAAATTATCTGAGTTTCAATTTTTCTTTTCGTTTTTTTTTTTGAGACAGAGTCTCACTCTGTGACAGAGTGCAGTGGTGTGATCTTGGTTCACTGCAGCCTCCGCCTTTTCGGCTCAAGCAATCCTCCCACCTCAGCCTCTGGAGTAGCTAGTACCACAGGAACAAACCACCATGCTTTTTTTTTTTTTTTTTTTTTTTTTTTTTGTAGAGACAGAGTTTCACCATGTTGCCCAGGCTGGTCTCAAACTCCCGGGCTCAAGCGATCCACCTGTCTTGGCCTCCCAAAGTGTTGGGATTAAAGGCATCAGCCACCACGCCCAGCCTATTTTTCTTATTTGTAAAATAATTCACGTGATCTCAAAGATCCTTTCCAAGTTTCAAACCTTGAAATTAATAAATGGCTTGGAAACTACACAGAGAGCTTGACTGCACATGAGTAATCTGGGGATGTGGATAAAATCTTTTACTTTGATTTCCTAGTCAAAATGTGGACCTAAAACACACAAAAAAGTAGGCTGAGAGGAAAACTTACTTCTTACTGCTCTTTATTCTTTACTTTTATTTGATTAGTGTCTTATGTTTGAAGGATACTTCAGTTCTTTTAACTTTTCAATATCTAGAAATGATGAGCTTCTTATTTCCACATTTGGAATGAATTTTATTCTAGGTAATTGCTTCAAATGATTGCTTCTATTATTTTGTTTTGGTCCTCTGCCTAAAACATACCTTGAAGATTTTTCGAAAATACGTTCATTTCTTTCCACAGCAATAAAAGTATATTTTATGGTAACACTTGACATGCTATGTGCTAATACATATGCTCTTTGACTTATGATGAGGTTATGTCCTTGCAAACCCATTTTAAGTTGAAAATACTGAAAGTAGAAAATACACTTAATACACCTAACTTACTGAACATTGTAGCTCAGGCTATCCTACCTTAAATATATTCAGAACATCATTATGAGGCAGTATCATATTGCATGCCACTAACAAGGGAAAATATCAAAATTTAAAATTTGAAGTATGGTTTCTGCTGAAAAGCTTATTGCTTTTGCACCATGGTAAAGTCGAAAAATCCTAAGTCAAACCACCATAAATCAGGCTGGAACCCAGCCTTGTTTTTTCATCAGTCAGTTTTGAATCCAATGACAATTATGTACCAAGAAGACATTCAAAAATGTTAATTTACACTTTGTGTACTTTTCTATAAAATGAAACTTTAGCATAAATTACAGTTGGATTTATAGTACGTGGGATAGAAGATACACTTCCTATTGCTGTTTTCTTTTGTAGAGAAGGTAAGTACCCTACTGCCTAGTGATAAGACTGCTAACCTCATAACTTCACATTTGAAACTCAACCTCCATCTCTTTTAGTTCCACACCGTATGTCAACAACAGAGATGGAGGCTATTGATCAATATCCTTGTGGACCCACCCATACATTCTTCATAGAATTGTGGCTGACAAAGTGACATGCTATGTGTTTTCACGATGACATAGAGATTGAAAATGGGAAAGTTAAATATAAATCTTCATGGAAGTTTCAGCAATTTTTAATAATTTGTTCTTTTGTGGCATGCATATGTGAATGATATATTTGTCCTAGAGCAATACGAATTCATTTCCCCACATCTGTAATATCTGCAGTAAGCGAAATTAAAAATGCATTTGTACTTGTACAGTTAAATGATCATATTTAATGAAATGTCAGAGATGAATCTTAGCAAATAGTCAGGAAATTATTGCAGGGAGTGCAGCATTTCATTACTAGCAGTCAGAGAAAAGCAAAGTGATTAAACAAATGGTTTACCGCTCTAAGGTGGTGGCTGCCCAAGAAGAAGAGAATGCCAGTGTGTGGAAGTGAGAGACAAATGCTGCCTTTTCTGTGTCTGCCGTCTCTCTTCGCTGGTGCCCTTCTACCCCCACGGAATCCTGAGTCTGATAGTATCTCAGAGTAGGAGCTTTGGAGATTGTTTTCATGCAGTGAGGGAAATAGCCATTAGGAAATGGCTATGGTGTATGGGAATCACCTCACATGAGGTCCAGGACCAGGCTTTAGCAAGGCTTAGGCACATGAGTTGAGTAGGAGTCCCAGATTAATTGAATGAGGACAGGAAGGAACTGGTTGAAGAACAGTGGATATGTAGGCCTCCAGATCTTTACCCACGGGGGGACAATTGGATGTGGGTGGCCAGCAACATGGAACTGGGAAGACACGGGGGATTAGTAGCTGTGCTGTGAGTGAGAACAGAGTGGAAGAGGATATGCAGTAAGTAACAGGCAGCAAGCAGGCACAGAGGAGAAAGAGAATCAAGTGGATAGGAGGGAGGTTGAAGGGAGGACTCTGGTCATTTGAAAGGGCAGAGTCCAGCTAGTTTATTTGTTCCCAGGGCAAAGTCATGCCTCACACAAATCTCACACAAGCAACTTGAATCATCAAATCATCAACTGTTTTGGTTGGTGTTCTGGGTTGGATGGTGTCCCCTATGAAGATATGTTTAAGTTCTAACTCCTAGTACCTCAGAATGTGACCTTATTTGGAAATAGGGTTGCTACAGATTTAATTATTAGGTTCATGCAAATGTAATTGAGGTTTTTGCCATTAAAAATAATGGCAAAAACTATTATTAACCTAATAGTTAGGAAGAGCTGCTACTGAAGTAGAGTAGAATCTTCATCCCGTGCCTGATGTCTTTAGAAGATGATGTGGCCTGGCGCAGTGGCTCAAGCTTGTAATCCCAGCACGTTGGGCGGCTGAGGCGGGTGGATCACTTGAGGTCAGGCGTTCGAGACCAGCCTGGCCAATGTGGTGAAACTCTGTCTCTACTAAAAATACAAAAATTAGCTGGGTGTGGTGGTGCGCACCTGTAGTCCTGGCTACTCGGGGGGCCAAGACAGGAGAATCACTTGAACCCAGGAGGCAGACATTGCAGTTAGCCGAGATTGTGTCACTTCACTCCAGCCTGGGGGATACAGTGAGACTCTGTCTCCAGAAAAAAAAAGAAAAAAAAAAAGGAGATGATGTGACAGAGGCAGAAGAGGCAGAGAGTGGAAGTATACAACTGCAGGTCAGGGAACTCCAAAGTTTGACAGCCACCAGTACAAGCTGGGAAGAGACAGGAAGTCTTCCCTAGAGTCTTCAGAGAGAGCAAGGCCCTGCTGACACCTCGATCTCAGACTGTTCCAGAGCGGTGAAACAATAAGCTTTGTCGTTTTAAGCCACCCAATTTGTGGTATTTTCTTACAGTAACCCTAGGAACCTAATACAGTTGGTAAAACCCAATTCTGAATGGCCAAATGATTAAGTTATATTTCTCAGTCTTTGGAATTGTTTCTTAAGGAAATTCCATTACTTTTCATTTAAATTTTTGGTACTGTCATCCAGGGCTAGGGTGAGATGAGTTAGGCACTTACCTCAGCTGCAAAATTTAAGGAGCTGCCAAAAATCTAGGTAATTAAGAGACTATTTCAGGACAATATTTTTAAAAAATTAAAATTTATGCAAACAATTATGATGAGGAGAATATGAACATTTTAAATACAGGATCACTATTACTGATTCTTTTTCTCTTGAGTCTGTATGGCCTGGTACCACATTGTCAACATCTAAATAAAACAAGTATGTTTAAAATACATATAGTGAAAGACATAGATGCAAACATATTCATATAAGATATATTCTATACTCCAATTTTATCTTAGGAAGACACCCAAAAAAGATGACAAGGTAACAGCAAGGTGACTTGGGTTGAATTCACTTTTCCCCATGTGAGAACTCAGATTGTATTGACAGTGGGAAGACCAGATCAGGAACATTGGGTTACAAGGAGAGCCCAGGTCAGCACTGCTTAAACATGAAATCTGCATAAAAAACGCGAGCTGCTATAATCGCAGTAGCAAAGGGAATTAGATTCTTTGGCCTTTACCACATGACAGTATATGACAGCATAATAAATAAAGCAAAAATGATTTCTGACTTATACTTTTCACATCATATCCCCGAGGCACTTTGCTATTGTTACAAGTATATTAAATGTAGGTCTGATTATTTTTCAGACGGAGCTGACAAGAGGCATAGTCTGGTACATGGAACTTGTGGAAAATGTTTGGTGGTTAGGATTTACTGGCTTTATACCTCTCCTGAAGCTAAGGAGAGATCAGTGATACAACTAGGAGAGACCGAAAGTGGAATGCCTTTTCACACATGTAATTCACATGAACTTTCTTCAGTTGCTTAAAGATGTTGTTGAGTGTTTGCCTAGCATGTGAAGTTGGTTATTAGCTAGTCTCTTATCCTCTAAAAGTGCAAGTATCACTCCAGTGGCCAATGGAGAGGACTTAGATATGGATTCTATGACTGGGAGAAAATGGACAAGATGGACATAGATGAAACATGGAGATCTATGTTACTGAAAAAAAATTTTATTGACTTTTTTTTTGGTGTATATAGTTCTATATATTTTAACACATGTATATATTCATGTAACCATCACCACAATCATATGAAAACTGTTTTATAAACCCTCAAACTCCCACATATGACTTCTTTATAGTCACATTCTCTAAAACTTTTGTCTTCTCTTTGCAGAATGCTCTGTAAATACTGATTATTTTAGAGTTTATTTTCCTTAATTCTTATGCTTTAAGATGATTCCATCTATTAAAAATTCTGCAAATTCATTTTGATTGAAATAATTCAATGCTGTATAGCTCTCAAGGTTTAGAATCTCTGACTCCAGGTTAATGGTTTAATAAAGGTTGTTTGATTGTGATCATTAGAGAAATGCAGATCAAAACCACAATGAGATACCATCTCATGCCAGTCAAAATGGTTATTATCAAAAAGTCAAAAAACAACAGATGCTGGCAAGGTGGTGGGGGGCAGGGGAAAGGAACACTTTTACACTGGTGGTGAGAGTGTCAATTAGTTCAACCATTGTGGAAGACGGCATGGAGATTCCTTAAAGACCCAGAGGTGCAAATACCATTTGATGCAACAATCCCATTACTGGGTATATACCCAAAGGAATATCAATCATTCTGTTATAAAGATACATGCAAGCATATATTCGTTGCAGCACTATTCACAATAGCAAAGACATGGAATCAACCTAAATGACCATTAATAATAGACTGGATTAAGAAAATGTGGTATAAATACACCATGGAATACTATGCAGGCATAAAAAGGGGTGAGATCACGTCCCTTACAGAGACAAGGATGGAGCTGGAAGCCATCATCCTCAGCAAACTAATGCAGGAACAGAAAATCAAATACCACATATTCTCACTTATAAGTGGGAGCTAAATGATGCAAACACATGGACACATTGCTGGAAACAACACACTCTGGGGCCTGTGGGCGGGTGGGGGACGGAAAGAGGGAGAACATCAGGAAGAATAGCTAATGGATGCTGGGCTTGATACATAGGTGATGGGGGGATCTGTGCAAACCACCATGGCACATGTTTACCTATGTAACAAACCTGCACATCCTGCATATGTATCCCTGAATTTAAAAGTTGGAAATCAAAATATAAATAAGAAAAAAAGGTGTTTGACAAAAGGGCAAAAGTATGCAGATACGAAAAATGTGGTAAGATAATTGTTTGAATAGAAGGATATACTGAATGACAGTCAGCCAGTAACAGTATAAACTACTGCGTGTAAGAAATTAAGCATACATTTATCTTTTAAGGAATCTTTAATGTCTACAACAAAAAAATTCTTTCAGCAGTAGTATTTTACGTTCAATATTTTTGATAACGTGAAAAGCATTCAGATTTCTTGATCAGCATGGGAGTTTTGACCTGCTGCATTTCCCACTTGGCCCGGTTCACCCCTCCTTAGGCAACCTGGTGGTCCCCTGCTCCTAGGAGGTCACCATATGGATGCCAAACTTAGTGCGGACACTCCATTGGCATAGTGCACCAGCCCAGAACTCCTGGATTCAAGCGATCCTCCTGCCTCGGCCTCCCGAGTAGCTGGGGCTATAGGCACGCACCGCTGCACCCGGCCACATTTCTTTCTTTCTTTTTTTGAGACGGAGTCTCGCTCTGTCGCCCAGACTGGAGTGCGGTGGCGCCATCTCGGCTCACTGCAAGCTCCGCCTCCCGGGTTCACGCCATTCTCCTGCTTCAACCTCCCGAGTAGCTGGGACTACAGGCGCCCGCCACCACGCCCGGGTAATTTTGTTTTTGTATTTTTAGTAGAGACGGGGTTTCACGGTGTTAGCCAGGATGGTCTCGATCTCCTGGCCTCGTGATCCACCCGCCTCAGCCTCCCAAAGTGCTGGGATTACAGGTGTGAGCCACCCCGCCCGGCCCAGATTTCTTAAGTTCGTTTTCTTTAATAGCTTTCCCCCACTTAACAATTTTCTAAGCATACAGTATAGTGACATTAAGTCCATTCACATTGTTGTGCAACCATCATCTCCATCCATCTACAGGACTTTTTCTTCCCAAACTGAAATTCTGTATCCATTAAACACTAAGTCTCCACTCCCTACTTCCACAAAACCCTGGTCATCATCATTCTGCTTTCTGTCTCTATGAATTTTACTACTCCAGGTGCCTCATCTAAGTAGAGTCATACAATAATTGTCTTTTTGTGACAGGATAATTTCACTTTGCAAAATATCCTGAAGGTTCATCCATGTCGCAGCATATCTTGGAATTTCCTTTCTTTTGAACACTAAATCATACTCTATTGTGTGTGTATGTGTGTGTGTATGTGTATATATATATTTATACACACACATATACATACGTATATACATACATATATACATATATATACACATACAGTTGACCTTTGATCAACACTAGTTTAAAATGTGCAGGTCCACTTATATGCGGATTTTTTTCCAATAAAATTTGCCCCACGTGTGCCTACCTCTCCTGCCTCCCCTACCAACTCCTCCGCCTCTTTTGCGTCTGCCACCACTGAGACAGCAAGACCGTCCCCTCCTCTCCCTCCTCCTTCTCACCCTACTCAATGTGAAGATGACAAGGATGAAGACCTTTATAATTTACTTCCACTTAATGAATAGTAAATATGTTTTCTCTTCCTTATGATTTTCTTAATAACATTTTTTCCGGTAGCTTACTTTTTAAAATAAGAATACAGTATATGAACTTATAACGTATAAAATATGTGTTAATTGACTGTGTTATTGATAGAGCTTCTGGTCCACAAATAGGCTATTAGTAGTTAAGTTTTTTGGGAGTCAGCAGTTATATGCACATGTTTGATGGCATGGGGGTGGGGTGGGGGAGTTGGCGCCCCTCATTGTTTAAGGGTCAACTGTAATTGTCATATCCAATGTCATGAAGCATTTCTCATAGTTTATTCTAAGAGTTTTATCATTTTAGCTCTCATGTTTAGGTATTTAATTATTTTGAGTAAATTTTTGCGGATAGTATAAAGTGAACATCGAATTTCATTCTTTACATCTGGATATCCGTTTTCCTGGCACTATTAGTTGAAGATTGTCTTTTCACCGTTAAATGGACTTGGTACCCTTGTCAAACATAACTGAACCATGTTATGTGGGAGTTATTTTTCTGGGCTCTTTGTTCTGTTCCATTGGTTTAGATGTCTGTCTTTACTCCAGTACTACACTGTTAGGATTTTTGTAACTTTGTAGTAGGTTTTCAAATCAGGAAGTGTGAGACTTCCAATTTGGTTCTTCCTTTTAAAGATTGCTTTGACTGTCATTCAAGGTTTCTTGAGATTCCATATGCATTTTAAAACGCAAATTTCTGTTTCTGCATAAAACATCATTGGGATCTCGATGGGGATTGTATAAAATTTATAGGTTACTTTGAGTAGTATAGACATCTTAAAATATGACTTCCATAATATAGGTTGTCTTTTCACTTATTTACACTTTGTTTTATTTTTCATCTATGTTTTTTATTTTTAGTGTATATGTTTTTTGCCTTGTTAAAGAAAAAAATATTTAATGATACTTGCTAAGGCATGGTAAAAAAGACTTTATTCAGCACCATCACAATAAGTATCGGGACCAGTGCAATGAGATTTGTAGATGGGGAGAGAGATTGTGTGTTTCTAGAAATTTTTCCACTTCGTCTAGGTTATCCAGTTTGTTGGTATACAATTATTTATAGTACACTTATAATTCCTTTTATTTCTTAAAATTGAATTAATGTCTCCTTTTCTGTTTCTTATTTTAGTTATTTGATACTCCTTTCTTACTTTTAGCCGATATAGCTAAATCTTTGTCGATTTTGTTGACCTTTTCAAAGAACAAACTCTTGGTTTTATTGATTATCTCTATTGTTTTTCTTTCCCCTATTTTATTTATCTCTGCTCTAATCTTTATTGTTTACTCGGTAATGCAGGTTTTGGGTTTAATGAGATTCTTAACTTGAGATCTTCTTTTTTAGGGTAGGCATTTATAGCTATAACTTCCCTCTTATTATTGCTTTTGCCCTATCTCATCAATTTTTATATGTTGTGTTTTCATTTTTATTTCAAGATATTTTCTAATTTCACTTGTGATTTATTCTTTGACTCATTGCTTGTTTAAGAGTGTGTTGTTTAATTTCCACAGATTTGTGAATTTTTCAGTTTTCCTTCTGCTGTTGATTTGTAGTGTCATCGTATTGTATTGGAAAAGATAGTTCGTATGATTTCAATCTTTCACAATTTATTAAGACATATTTATGCTGTAGCACATGGTGTATCCTGAAGAATTCCCCATGTGCACCTGAGAAAAATGTGTATTTTGCTGTGTGGGGTGGAGTGCTCTGCATATCTTAGGTCTAGCTGGTGCATAGTGTTATTCAAGTTAAGGGAAGTTTAAATTTTTCCTGTGAAGGGTTAACTTGAGCCTATAAAACAAACAGATAATAGAGTAACAGAAAAAAGCATACAAATGTATTAATGTGCATTTGGGCATGGAAGTCATACAAAATATGAAAACCTCAAAGAAATGACCAGATGGTTGATGCTTTTAAACCTTCCTGAGGTTACAGAAAGAATAGGGGCTTGGAGGAAGATGGCAAAACAGGTTATGGTGCCAAGCCAGGTTATGGGAGGGAGAAAAGAGGATGAAAGGCATGGAGCAAAGGTCATCTTATTAAGGAGATGACACGTCACAGGGATCAGCACTCAGAAAGAATGAATGGTAGCCTTGGTAATTGCTTATCAGACCTTTAAACTTGTAAGACTCTCGGTTAATCTTTCTAGATCTGGATAAGGGGGGAGGGTCTCAGAGAAAGCTTATTTGCATCTGTTGTTTACTTCATTTTATTTCTTCTACAGATGTAACCTTTCCTCTCAACAGACAGCTTTGCAGGGCTGTTCTTGTGTTTGCAGGCCTTCTGTGTAGCCTTCCCAAAATATGACAAATGGCATATTTTGAGGTAAAATATTTTCAGCTCCTTTAGATGTTTGTATTTCGTTACTGATTTTCTATCTGGCTGGTGTATTTATGACTGAAAGTGCGATAGCAAAGTCTCCTTCTGTTATTGTAGATCTATCTGTTTCTTCCTTCAAGCTGTCAATATTTCATTCATATATTTTGAAGTTCTGATGTTTGGTGCAGACATGTTTATAATTGTTATATATTCTTGGTGAAATCACTCTTTATCATTATATAATATCCTTCATTGTCTCTTGTAACAGTGTTTGACTAAAAGTCAATATTGTTCTGATACGTGTATAGCTACTCTTGCTCTTTCTTGGTTACTATTTGCATGGAATGTCTTTTTCATCCTTTTACTTTTAGGCTGTACATGTCTTTAGATCTAAAGTGAGTATCCTATAGGGAGTTGATAGTTGAGTCCTGTTTTTTTTTTTATTTTTTTTATTTACTCCATTCTGTTCATTTATGTCTTCTGATTGAGGGTTTTAATCCATTTACATTTAAAGTAATTACTGACATAAAAGGACTTACATTGGCCACTTTAGTAATTGTTTTCTGCATGTGTAATAGCTTTTTTTTGTTCCTCATTTCCTGCCTTCCTTAGTGTTTAGTTAATTTTTTGTAATGACACATTTTCATTCCCTTCTCATTTTCTTTTGTGTATATTCTTTTTTAATTTTTTAAATTTTATTTATTTATTTTTGAGATGGAGTCTCACTCTGTAGCACAGGCTGGAGTGCAGTGGTGCGATCTCAGCTCACTGCAACCTTTGCTGTCCGGGTTCAAGTGATTCTCCTGCCTCAGTCTCCTGCGTAGCTGGGATTACAGGTGCCTGCCACTGCGCCCCGGCTAATTTTTGTATTTTTAGTTGAGACAGGGTTTCAACATCTTGGCCAGGCTGGCCTTGAACTCACGCCCTGCCTCTTTTGTGTATATTCTGTAGATATTTTGTGTGTGGTTACCATGGAGATTACTTGTAACATTCTAAAGTTATAACAATGTATTATAAATTAAAAGCAATGTAACTTCAATTGTGTATAAAAACTCTATTCTCTTACAGCTCAGTTCATCAACTTTATCTTATCAATGTCATCAATTACGTCTTGTTGTATTATGTACCCATTATCATTTACAATTATTTTTATGCATTTGTTTCTAAATCCTATAGAAAACAAAAAGTGAAATTACAGCCAAAATTAAAATAATACTGTTTCTTATATCTGTTCATGTATTTACTTTTACTGGAGAACTTTATATTTTTAGATGGCTTTGATTTACTTTCTAGCATCCTTTCATTTTGATTTGAAGGACTCCCTTTGGCATTTCTTGTAGGGCTGGTCTAGTGGTAATGAATGACCTCAGCTTTTTGTTTATCTTAAAATGTTTTGATTTTTCCCTCACTTTTGGAGGACAGCTTTGCCAAATATAGAATTTTTAGTTGATGATTTTCCCCCCAGCACTTTAAATATATTGCACCACTACCTTCGGCTTGCAAGGTTTCTCTTGAGAAATCCACCAATAATTTTATGGAGGACCTCTTATACATGATGAATCATTCTTCTTTTGCTGCTTTCAAGATTCTCTCCTAGTATCTAAAGTTTGATTATAATGTATCTGAGTATAGGTCTTTTTGGGTTTATCCTACTTGGAGTTTGCAGAGATTCTTTGTAACTACATGTCTTTTCTCAAATTTGGGAAGTTTTTAGCCATCGCTTCTCCAAATGATTTCTGCTTTTCTCTCTCTCTTTTCTCCTTCTGAACTTTCATACTCATCCTCTTGATGGTGTCTCGTAAGTCCTTTTGGCTCTGTTCACTTCATTCTTTTTTCTTTTTGTTCCTCAGACTCAGCAATTTCGAGTGATTTGTCTTCAAACTTGATTCTTTATTTTGCCTGGTCAGGCCTGCTTTTGAACTTCTCTAGTGAATTTTTCAATTTAGTCATTTTAGTCAGCTTCTACTTTTTATTTTATTTTTTTTGTTTTAGAATTTTGCTGATAAGTGTGTAGTTTAATCCTGTGGATTGTCATGTTGGATAACCTGCTACATTGTCATCAAATGATTTTAGTAGAAAACACTTATATCACTGAAGAAGAGTTTAGGGTGCATTTTAACGTCCTGGAGAGCAGAATTGATAAACTAATATTGGCCATTAAATCTCTCAGAAGTTTATCAGTATAAAGATCACTTTCTTTCAAAATGCTCTATATTTTAAAAAATGAGCTTTCAAAATATTCTTATACAGTGGAGAAAATATTGTGCCCTGAATTTTAAAAGACAGGCACTCTCAGGTGCCAGGTTTTGTTAGAGGTTACAGAACTGGACAGGGTTAGATTTCAGGCTGGTAGTGTCTTCATCATCAGAATGTAACATTCTTCCGTTATTCAGGACACATAAATCATAATATATCTTGAAAAACCGTTGTGTGATTCTCTATCAATGGGCTGTCTCTAAATCCTGAACAAAGTGGCAGCCAGAGTAATAATGCATTAGGTTTAGTTTCTGTTTCCCAAGACACAGACTCTTTGCATGGCAAAGAGAAAATATATTAAGGCAGGGTGCAAGCATGAGGCATCATTGACCTTACACATAACCTAGTTTATTCTTTGCATTGTCCTCAGTAAGGAGTTCACTTTTTGATTGTTTGTTTGTTTGTTTGAGATGAGGTCTGGCTCTGTTGCCCAGGCTGGAGTGCAGTGGCGTGATCTTGGCTCACTGCAACCTCTGCCTCCTGGGCTCAAGCGATCCTCTCACCTCAGCCTCCCAAGTAGCTGGGGCTACAGTCTCCTGCCACCATGCACAACTAATTTTTGTAATTTTTTGTAGAGACAGGGTTTTGCCATGTTACCCAGACTGGTCTTGAATTCCTGAGCTCAAGTGACACACCTGCCTTGGCCTTCCGAAGTGCTGGGATTACAAGTGTAAGCCACTGTGCCTGGCTAATTAGCTTTTTTAAAGTGCTAAAGATTTTTTTAAAAATTAAACAAATTTTAGAGGATTTATATAGATTAATTTTCAGGAAGCTGGATTATTTAGTTATGCTTGATATGTCATTTATATGAACCTAAACAAATTAAAAGAGAAAAAACTTCAGTCAATTCACTAGTGTACACAAGGACAGGTGATATTTTTGATACATTTTGCACCATCAAATTAATGAAATTACTAATTGCTTTGATTTCTGTTACACAAAGCCCCAAAGCTGTCAAATGCTAGAAAGTAGCACAATTAAAGTTATTTGCTTTTTACAGAAAATGAAGGGCCTTAAAATGTTTGGAATATTGAAAGCAGGTATTGGATACTGGGTTGGTCTATTCTCATACTGCTGTAAAGAAATAGCTGAGGCTGGGTAATTTATAATGAAAAGAGGTTTAATTGGCTCACAGTTGTACACATTGTACAGGAAGCATGATGCTGGCATCTACTTGGCTTCTGAGGAGCCCTCAGGAAACTTACAATCATGGCGCAAGGTGGATGGGGGAGAAGACATGTCACATGACTAGAACAAGTGCAAGAGAGAGATGGGGGAGGTGCCGCACACTTTTAAATGATGAGAACTCACTCACTGTTTTAAGGAAAACACCAAGGGGATGGAGCTAAACCATTAATGAGGAATCTGTCCCCAATGTCCCCATGTATCCATCCTCAATCATCTCTCACCAGGCCTCACCTCCAGCGTTGGGGATTACAATTCAACATGAGATTTGGTGGGGACACAGAAACAAACCATATTAGATACCTTCTTAAACTTGCTGGGGAACACATGCAAATTACTTTATTTACACAAATACAGTAAAATGGAATAAGACAGAGAATCTCTGGCTTAGTGCAGATAGTTAATCTAATATTTTTTTTTGAGACGGAGTCTCGCTCTGTCGTCAGGCTAGAGTGTAGTGGTACGATCGTGGCTCACTGCAACCTCTGCTTCCTGGGTTCAAACGATTCTCCTGCATCAGCCTCCCGAGTAGCTGGGACTACAAGCATGCGTCACCACACCCAGCTAATTTTTGTATTTTTAGTAGAGATGGGGTTTCACCATGTTGGCCAGGATGGTCTTGATCTCTTGACCTCATGATCTGCCCGCCTTGGTCTCCCAAAGTGCTGGGATTACAGGCATGAGCCACCATACCCTGCCTAAATTTCTTATTTGTTAATTGAGCATAGATATTTCATATAAAATTTTCTTTGAATGCACATAATTTGTTATTGATTTATTTACTCAAAAAAAATTTTCAAGTGCTTGAGATGCACCAGGCCTGTAAGGCACTGGTTCTGAAAGAAGGTACAGATGGAGACTGCACCCTTAGAAAATTTGCTTTTGGGTGGATATAGGCCTTAGAGCTGTGATGACTGCAAACACAAAGTGAAGCGTTGCAAGAAGCTCAAAGACAAAGGTTAGGAAGTTCAGAAAGAGGAGTATTGTTTTTGTTGGGCAGAAGGGTGGCTTTGTGGGAATGATGCTGTTTAACTTCAGTCTTGAAGACTGGGTAGGATTCAGATGTTTAGGGATGGAGAACAGCACTCCCAGGCAGAATGCACAGAATGAGCGCTGCCAAGGTGCGAAGGTGCAGGCTTCGAAAGGGACCCCTTGGTTTGAGGTGGAATGCAGGAGAAAAGGATGTGAGGTTTGGAATAAGAAAAGAAAGAAAATGTTTGACTTTATTGAGTACCAACTTTGCAGCATGTATTGAGAATTGTTTGCGAGAATGTCATAGTTTTCAACCCCTAAAACTACTGTCCCCAAATAAGTTTATTTCTCCCTTTTGTTATTTCCTGTTTGTAAAGTGTTATTGTTGCTTTTCTGCAATTGGGGAAACTGAGGTGTAGAGAAGTTAAAGGACTTGCTGGAGTGGCAGGACTAGCATTTCAATCTAGTTTTGACTGACTCTTAAGTACAAGCTCTTTCCAGTCTACCGCACTGCCTTGAATGAAATCCTAATGAAATGGAAGGGGAGAAGCACGCTGAACTGAACCTCTGAGGGTTTTTTTTTTTTTTTTTGAAAGGAAGTCTCGCTCTGTTGCCCAGGCTGGAGTGCAATGGCACCATCTCGGCTCACTGCAATCTCCACTTCCCAGGTTCAAGCGATTCTCTCACCTCAGCCTCCCAAGTGGCTGTGACTACAGGCGCCCGCCACCACGCCCGGCTAATTTTTGTATTTTTAGTAGAGACGGGGTTTCACCATGTTGGCCAGGCTGGTCTCAAACTCCTGACCTCAGGTGATGTGACTGCCTTGGCTTTCCAAAGTGCCGGGATTACAGGCATGAGCCACCGCACCTGGCCTCTCTGAGGTTTTGAGCAGTTGAGAGGCAGTGTTAGGGATCCTTGTTTAGAAACCTGGTGGAAGCTGAAGGCTGGGCTGAAGGAAACCTGGTTTTTCAGTTTTATCCTCACTGAAGAAACGTACTAATTTGTGTTTGAAGAAAATTTAACTTAATAATACACCCTTTTCTAGATGATACTAGGCTACAGTGATCCCTGGGCAGCTGACTACAGGATTTCACTTACAAAATTGTAAAACTTTATTGAGTGCGGTATCCATTACTGTGCCCAGCGCGGTAACAGACATTAAGTAACGAATAGTCATAACAACCTGAAGCTTGGTGTTATCATAATTTCACTGAAGGGAAAAACTGAGGCTTAGAGAAGTTAAGTCGCCTGTTCAAGGGTAGAGCTAATTAGCGGCATGTTCAAATCTAGGATTGTTTCCATAATTTTATAGTAGCCTCCTACTATTTGCCCAGAAAGGCAAAGGAATATTAACTTTAAAAATGGTTGTACCCAATTCTGCCACCTGTGCAGGTAGCTTCCTTGTGGACTTCAGATGCCACCGTGATTACCCCATCCTGACCCACTCTTGGGGCTTCCTGACTGTCACCAACCATCCCTCCTCTTCATTGTCTTGGTTCACTCCTGAGGGCTTCCTGTGTCATCTTTTATGGCCACCCTAATGTACACAAATCACTTTCACAGTGTCATGAGTATGAGGTGAGCAATTCATCAATGTCAACATATCCTTGATGAGCGGTAGTTTGTCTTTGCAAGGCCTGAAAGAGTTCAGTGAATTTTTATTTGCTGTGGCTTGCTGGGGATTGAAGGGATTATGGTTGATGAGAGGTTTGAAATTCAACCAGCTTATTATTAGTGGGGGCACATGAAGTTTGAAAATCTTGGTTGTCTTGATCTATCTTTCTTTTCTTCCTTTCCTTCTTCATTTAATCTTTCCCTTTCTCCCTCCCTCCCTCCCTCCCTTCTTTCCTGCCTTCCCTCCCTCTTTCCTGTCTCTCACTCTCTCTTTTTAAATGTAAGGGGAAAAGGGCACACTGGTCAGAAACGCAATGAGCTAGTTGTTGATTTTTGTCACAATTACTCATATGTCCACTTCTATTTTTTCCCACTTGATAGTTATCCCAAACATCTAGTTTTTACTGCCTTTTCAAAATACGTAATCCATTTAGGTTCAGTGTACTTACTGAGTGACTACTATGTGCAAAGCATTGTACTAGGTGTTCTAGTACTAGTGTAGAGTCATTCACATTAAAATGGAAAGATGATGACTAAGTGAATGAACAAAATTTGGGATGTCTTGCCTCTTGTGTTTTTCACATAGGTGTTGGTTACTTCAAATGACATGAACGAAGGTCCTCATGTAAATCTGGAGAAAAACCAAAAAAAGTGAATTGCTTTAAGCTATGGTTGGTACTTGGTAATTCATAACACTAATTACGGTTGATATGAAGACTACAACAGGTTTGTTACAAGCACCTATAATTCCCCTTTATCATGCTTGAATTATATTTCATGCAGCTTGGATAGCTTACAGTCTCTAAAGGCTCATGTATAATATACCTACATCTCCAGACACAACGCTCCTTTTTGTCAATCTGGGAAAGAATATAGTGAGAATTGACAATTATATTATTATGAAATGAGCCATCTTTTCTCACCCTTGCCAAGTTCCCTTTTTTGCTGGCCCTAGTGGCTAGGGAAAAGTCTGAAATGGTGATTTTTCCAGTCCATCTTTTGAGTTTGAAGAAGCATTGCTATTATTACAAATTTATTCTAGGAAAATTGAATAAAATAATAGCTTCACAGAAAATTAAGCTTCAGAAAATTTCCTTGTCCGATGACAGCAGGCTGAGGATTATCTTTATCTGGTGTTGATGACTGTGTGTGAGTGTGTGGGGTTCTTTTTCCTTCCCTGGGGCTGTATCAGATTGTGGGTCCTCAGATATTTAGGCTTCTCATAAAAGGCAAGACTTTAAAAAAGTATTGGTGAACTTTGGACTAGAATGAATTTCATGTTTTGGGTAACTCTGGGATTTTGGTGGAGACTGGTTTGGGATAAGACTGATTCTGGAGTTGTAAACACCTAGAATTTTTTTTTTTTTTTCTTTTTTAAGATCAGTGACTATACTTCTTGTTTCTTGTTGCTGCTGCAGCAAATTACCAGCAACTGGGTAGCTTAACACAGCAGAAATTTATTCTATCACAGGTCTAGAGGCTAGAAGTCTGAAATCAAGAAGTCTGCATGCCCGTGTTCCCTCCACAGGCTCTAGGGGAGGATCCTTCCTTGATTCTTCCAGCATCTGGTGGCTCCAGGTATCCTTGACTTGTGTGCACACCACACCAGTCTCTGCGTCTGTGATCACATTGTTTCCTTCTCTTCAGTCTGTCTCATGTCTCCCTCTGTCTTTCTCTTATAAGAACATGTGTCATTGGATTTAGGGCTCACCCATATAATCAAGGATGATCTAGCCATCTTGAGACCCTTATCTTAATTACATCCACAGAGAATCTTTTTCCACATGAGGTCCCATTGATAGGTTCCAGGGATTAGAATATGGACATATCATTGTGGGAGCCTCTATTCAACCTACTATAGTGGTTTTCAAACTTGTTTTGAATCAAAGGAAGAAATATATGTTATCACATAACCTAGCCCATTGTACACAGGGAAAGAAAGAATTTCACAAAACAGTGCTTTCTCTTACCGTGGGAGATGCGTTCTGTTCATGTTCATTCCATTCTATATTATTGCATTCGATTCCAACAAAATCTTGTTTATTAACCCCCTAAACAGATCTGCTGATCCATCAGTGATGTTGCCACCCATAGTTCTGGATCTCAGATGATCTTGGGCTATATCAGAACATCTGGACTCTCTGCACTGGGGAGCACTGCTTTGACCTGGATTCCTTAGGGCTGGCCACACTGAGTTGGCTTTGAAGGAGTGGGTGTGAGGTTGAAAGGTGCTATCAGAATGTTGCATTATTTGATGACATTTTAAATACATTAAACACAAATCACCAACATTTACTGACATATTTTCAGGCATCAGGCATTGTGTTAGATATGAGAACCAAAAAAAAAAAAAAAAAAAAAAAAGATGAGAACCACAAAAATGAATTACCCAAACCCACTCCTCAACATTTCCTAAATTTTCTTTTATGTTGTACCATACGAATTATTTGAGGTATACATTCTTAATCATCAATTTATCTGCCTAGGTAAATAGCTATAAATGTCCACTTGCTAACTTTTCACTTTTACTTAAGTACTTGAAATATGGTGTCCCACCGTAGCACCTAAATTCATACTTTATAAATTGTTTTAAAAGGATTTGGACACAATTAGGAGAAAGCCATTTCAGAGAAGATGCTAATCTGAATTTCTCATAATTGTGTGGACCTTTCAAACACTTTGCAAGTGAGACTATAAATGTAAAAGAAGCAACCAAAAAATTCTGCTTCATTTCAAGCAGGTGACGTAAGAGAACTAAAATCCATGATTAAGAAAAATGAAATTGTATAAATTATAGCAGAAATGCCTGTCATCACCTGCTCAAATGCCTCCAGGGGGTTAGATTAGAAAAAGAAAATTACTTATCTGTAATTCTTATTCTCTTTAGGTAGCAATTATAATAGATATACACTCTTGGGTGTAAGTCATTGGTGTGAGAACCAGGAGTAGACTCGAAGCCAGCTAAAGAATTATAACCCTCAAGGAAGGTGTACCCTGGGACGTCAAGGGCAAAATGTATATGGAATGTCATTGCCCCCGAATATCATTCCTATCTGACCATTGAAAAGCGCAGGCGAATTTGGTCCCTCGGAAGAAAAGAGCGGCTGAGTGGATCTATTATTATTATCATCATATATTAAATGTATAAAGGTCTAGCCGCAGGCAACATTTGTGAGTTGGGTCTACTCATTTTCTCTGTGCCTTTCTGCCTACTTCAGGAATCCAATACCCACTCACTTGCCATCTCCCTCACTCTGCTCTTAGGAAATACCTCATTCAATTTATTTACACCGAAACCAAGGCATTCACAGTAGCAAGAGACTTGGAGAGGGAATAAGAAGCCAGAGGCCTGTCTGCGGCTGGCTTGGCCACCCATTTGTTCTGAGATACCAGGTGAGCCATGTTAGCTCTTCGAGTGAGCTTCTGTGTCCTCATTCATACAATGACAGGGTAGAACGAGAGAGCGCAATTTCTGGGAACACTTTCTTTTTTTTTTTTTTTTTTTTTTTAATTTATTTATTATTATTATACTGTAAGTTGTAGGGTACATGTGCATAACGTGCAGGTTTGTTACATATGTATACTTGTGCCTTGTTGGTGTGCTGCACCCATCAACTCGTCATTTACATCAGGTATAACTCCCAATGCAATCCCTCCCCCCGCCCCCCTCCCCATGATAGGCCCCGGTGTGTGATGTTCCCCTTCCCGAGTCCGAGTGATCTCATTGTTCAGTTCCCACCTATGAGTGAGAACATGCGGTGTTTGGTTTTCTGTTCTTGTGATAGTTTGCTAAGAATGATGGATTCCAGCTGCATCCATGTCCCTACAAAGGACACAAACTCATCCTTTTTTATGGCTGCATGATTCCAGGTAAAGAAGACAGTACAATTAAAAATAGGCTAATCTTGGGGTAAACTTTTAGGCTAACTATGATATCGTTGAATATGGCCTTTAAACTTGGGAAGAATCGACATCGAAGCCATAGAAACGAAGACTAGCTTGAGGCATCCATTGGGACCCAGGCAGGTATTCGGGGGGATCATGTTTGTTTGATCTAAACCTTTGTGGCAGCTGCACAAAAACCTGAGACTGGCCCTAAATGCACCTGCGTGTAACCTGAGTTGGGACACAATTCACCTCAGAGCCCCTGGGTGAGGCAGCACTTTCTGAAGCTGCCACTGGGGCAACATTAGTGCCGAGAAGCAATCATTCCTGAAGGGTTACTCCAGTGTCTGAAACAGCTACGGACATTTCCAGCAATGGCTGCATCATTGCTAAGGAGCAACTTACACGTGGGAGTGTTTCTCTTTTTCTTTCTTTTTAATGTGTGCAGGGACTAGCTGCTTGTGCCTCTTTGAACATAGGGGCAGAAAAAGGAATTTCCTTCTTTTCTCTCTTTCTCACACCAATCTATGCATTCCTTCTCCTCTGAGGCCATTCCAAGCCAAATGGAAAAGAGAAGTTCTGGGAGGCCTTGCCCAGGTTTTATATGGTTTTAAAGGGAATGAAAGGTTTTTCTTGGGTGGGAATGTCCAGAGGTTTGCAGGGGTATGTGCTGCTGTGACCATCACATTCTTTGGCTTATAGTCCTAACCAGATGTACCACTAACCAATTCTCCTATCTGGGCCTCTACTAGGGACATCCCCGCCTAGCCAACATAGAGGTATTTCATATGCATGTTTGAGATTTTTTTGTAGTGAGGCATGAGTGCGTATGGCTCAGCTGGGTCCCCCTGAGCTCACATCCTAAGAATTCAACAGTGCTCTATGGCCTAAGGCCTGTGGACCTGGGCACGGAGGCCAGAGGAATGCACTTACGACCCAGGGAAGTTCTGTCCTTTTCCTCCATTTATACTGCAGTTTAAGGGCCAAACACTGATAAGAGCTAAAGATACAACAGAAAACAAGACACTGTGCTGTCTTCAAGAATTTTATTGTCTGGACTGGGCATGGTGGCTCACGCCTGTAATCCCAGCACTTTGGGAGGCTGAGGTGGGTAGATCACGAGGTCAGGAGATCAAGACCATCCTGGCTAACACGGTGAAATCCCGTCTCTACTAAAAAATACAAAAAAATTAGCCGGGTGTGATGGTGGGCATCTGTAGTCCCAGCTACTCGGGAGGCTGAGGCAGGAGAATGGCATGAACCCGGGAGGCGGAGCTTGCAGTGAGCTGAGATCGCACCACTGCACTCCAGCCCGGGCGACAGAATGAGACTCTGTCTTACAGAAAAAACAAAAACCAAAAAACCAGAATTTTATTGTCTGATGGGGTGAGGACATTTCCAAATCAGAACTCTGCAAGATTTGGGGTTGACCCAAACATAAGGTCATGCCTGGCACCACACCTGCTTTTTCACTGTTTCCAATGTTCCTATTGTGACAACAAAGTATGGTCTTGTCCAGAGAGTGGAATCATATGTAATTTTGGAAAACTCTAAAACTTTATTTAATTGTTAATATATTGTTCAGGGGAGTCAGAGCCATCCCCAGGACACAACTCTTTGGAGCAATGACCCTTGACCGTTGTGCCCTGACAGTGAAGTCACAGGAGGCAGCAGGAGATGGGACATTGAGTGAGATCAGAATACACCAGGGACCCATGTGACATCATTTGGCTGTTCCAGTTGGCCTTTTTCTACCAATATTTTCTCACTTCAAATGACCTGGGATGCATGCATTTCTGGAGCATAGTTCCCTGGAAAATACACTCATGAGTTCCTTAACTGTAGGAAAACTTTCTGAGAAATGCATCGGTAGGCAGTTTTGTGGTGCGAACATCATTGAACGCACTTGTACAACCCTAGCTGGAACAGCCTACTTCCCATCTAGGCTAAATGGTACAGCCTATTGCTCCTAGGTTACAAACTTGTACATCAGGTTACTGTCCTGAACACTGTAGGCAGTTATACCACAATGGTATTTATGTCAAAACATATCCAAACATAACAAAGATACAGTCAAAATACAGTTGAAAAGATAAACATGGTATACCCATACAGGGCACCTCCCATGGAATGAGCTTGCAGGGCTGAAAGTTGCTCTGGGTGAAACTATGAGTGATGGGTGAGTGAACGTGAAGGCCTAGGACGTGACTTCACACTACTGTAGACTTTACAAACGCTGTACCGTTAGGCTGCATGAAATAATAAATTCACCTTTGCTTATTGTCATCTTTTTACTTTATAAATGTTTTAATTTTTTTTAACTTTTGACTCTTGAAATAACACTAAGCTTAAAACACAAACATATGGTACGATTGTCCAAAAATATTTCCTTTCTGTATGTTCTTATTCTTTTTTCTATTTTTAAAATTTTTAAAATTTTTCCTTAATTTTTTTTTTTTTGTTGTTGTTGTTAAAAATGAAGACACAAACACACATTAGCCTAAGCCTACACAGGGTCAAGATCACCACCTTCACTGTCTGCTACCTTCACACCTTGTCCCACCAGATGGCACTTGGTCAAGTACCACTTTCTCCTGGAAGCTGACCCTAGCTGCTTCAGGTCTTCAGGGGCAAAAACATGCAGGGAGCTGTCGTCTCCTATGATAACAGTGCCTTTTTCTGAGATCTCTCTGGAAGGAACTGCCTGAGTCTGTTTTACAGTTAACGTTTTAAAAATAAGGAAAAGAGGCCGGGAGCGGTGGCTCACGCCTGTAATCCCATCACTTTGGGAGGCCAAGGCAGGTGGACACCTGAGGTCAGGAGTTCGAGACCAGCCTGACCAACATGGTGAAACTTTATCTCTACTAAAAATACAAAAATTAGCCGGGTGTGGTGGTGTGTGAGTGTAATTCCAGCTACTCAGGAGGCTGAGGCAGGAGAATTGCTTGAACCTGGGAGGCGGATGTTGCAGTGAGCAGAGACTGTGCCATTGCACTACAGCCTGGGCAACAAGAGAAAAACTCCATCTCAAGAAAAAAACAAAAACAAAACAAACAAACAAAAAAGTAAAAATAAAAGAAGGATAAAAGCATAGTATCGTAAATACATAAACCAGCAACATAGTTGTTTATCATCACTATCGAGTATTATGAATTGTCCATCACTGCATGAGCTAGACTTTTTTTTTTTTTTTTTTTTTTTTTTGAGACGGAGTCTCGCTCTGTAGCCCAGGCTGGAGTGCAGTGGCCGGATCTCAGCTCACTGCAAGCTCCGCCTCCCGGGTTCACGCCATTCTCCGGCCTCAGCCTCCCGAGTAGCTGGGACTACAGGCGCCCGCCATCTCGCTCGGCTATTTTTTGTATTTCTTAGTAGAGACGGGGTTTCACCGTGTTAGCCAGGATGGTCTCGATCTCCTGACCTCGTGATCCGCCCATCTCGGCCTCCCAAAGTGCTGGGATTACAGGCTTGAGCCACGAGCTAGACTTTTATATGGCTAGCAGCACAGCAGGGTTGTTGACACCAGCTTTGCCACAAACACTGAGTCATGCACTGTGCTTCAATGTTACCATGGTTATAGGAATTTTTCAGCTCTATTATTTTACGGGACCTCAGTCATATATGTGGGCTGTGGTTGACCAAAACATTGTCATATGGTGGCTGGGCGCAGTGGCTCACTCCTGTAATCCCAGGATTTTGGAAGGCTGAGGCGGGTGGATCACTTGAGGTCAGGAATTCGAGATCAGCCTGGCCAACATGGTGAAATCCCATCTCTACCAAAAATACAAAAAAAAAATACCAAAAAAAAAAAAAAAATAGCCAGGTGTGGTGGTACATGCCTGTAATCCCAGCTACTCAGAGGCTGAGGCAGGAGAATTGCTTGAACCTAGGAAGAGGAGGTTGCAGTGAGCTGAGATGGCACCACTGCACTCTAGCCTGGGTGACAAGAGTGAAACTCCATCTCAAAAAACCAAAAACAAAAAACATTGTCACGTGGTGCATGACTGTGTCACATAAACTGAGCAAACATGGATGTCCTGTATAGGAGATGGAACTCTTCTGTAAGTGACGTGAACTCTACAGATCACTTAGAGAGGTCATGTCCTTATCTTAGCTGGAGAGCATCTGCTGTGGAGAGGACCTGGCTGCTTCCAGACCTCTCTGTCTGACCCCTGACTCTTGATGACCTGTGTCCTCAGAATGACCAGGAAGGCTTGACACTGAGGAGAATCTCTAATTCACTTGAGATTGATTCGACAATCTCATTCTTTGTGTCACTTCAATTTGCAGATCGTTCCATTATTGGCAGCTACTTTTCTTAACTTTTTCCAAGCTGCATTTGATAAATTGTTTCATTCATTCATTCATTCATTCATTCTCTCATTCACTCACTCAACATATATTTATTGTATACCTACTTCATGCCAGATACTCTTCTAAGTGTGGGGGATATAGCAGTGAACCAAAAAGACAAAAATCCCTGTGTTCCTGGAGCTGACCTTCCAGTGGCAGATGATAGGCAACAAACACCAGTAGGAAAGTAAATCATATTAGATGGTAGAAGTCATGAGTACCATTGGAGAATGAAAAGCAAGATAAGAGAGATGGGGAATGCAGCAGGAGGTGTAACGACTCCAAATGAAGCGGCTAGGGTCAGCTGTCATGAGAAAGTGATATTTGATCAAGTGCCAGAAGGAAGGGAGCCACGTGAATGCTGGGGGAGACCTTTGTGGACAGAGGGAGTGGCTGGAGAGGTGGGAGCCTGTGTGGTCAGTTTGAAGCGCAGACGTGTCCTGTGTGGCTGGATAGAGGACAGCAGAGGCGCAGAGGGGTGAGCTGGTGTTCGCTCACAGATCATTTAAGGCTTTAGGGGTCATTGGGAAGCCTTGAGTTTTCCTCTGAGTAATATGAGGAGACCTGGGAAGATTTTGAGCAAAGGCGTGACATGTCTTGACTTGCATTTTTAAAGGATTGCTCTGACTACTGTTCATTTTTAACCAGAATTCACCCAAAAAACTTGTTGGGGTGAAAGGTGGTGGGCAGGGGCCTGGAGGGAGCCCTGCAACACTTTAGAGGCAGGTTTATGCAAAACCTCCTCAGAGAATGGGGTGCAAGAAGTCTTCATGGAAGACATAAATTTGTCCTGAGCATTATTTTAAACAAGACTTTGTTAATTATGAAATATAGAACACTTAAGGAAGAAGGTGTGTAAGTCACAAATGCACTGCTCAATGAAATGTAATAAAGCAAATACTCCTATCACCATTGCTGGGGGGGTCCAGAAATTGAACACTTGCACAGCCTTAGAGGCTCCCGTGTGTCCCTTTCTAATCCCAGCTCCCAACCTACTCCCCAAAGGCAGCTGCTTTCCAGACTCTCATGGTGGTCACTTCCTTGCTTACTTTATCTTTTACCATCTATGTGTGGATACTGATGCTCTGTATTTTTGCCTGCTTTGTTGGGTGTCTGGCTTCTTTCTCTCAAGTGTATGTGTGTGACTCATCCAGGTTGTTGTTTGAGGCTGTGGTTTGTTTTCATGGCTGTACATTTCATTGTGTGACTCTCTTTCAATTTTTTTCACCTATTCTACTGTTGACAGATAGTTGGGCTGTCCTTTGCTATGAATATCCTTGTACATATCTGATGTCCACAGGCAGCCTTGTCTGTTAAGTCTATAACCCAGGACTAGAGCTGCAGGGTTGTGAAGTATAGATATATTCATCTTTAGTAGATTACATTTGTTTGTTTGTTTGTTTTGTTTTGTTTTGTTTTGTTTTGAGACAGAATCTTGCTCTGTCTCCTAGGCTGGAAGGCAGTAGTGCAATCATGGCTCACTGCAGCTTCAACCTCCTGGGCTCAAGTGATCTCACTTCAGCCTCCCAAGCAGCTGAGTAACTGAGACTACACGTGTGGGCCACCAGGCCTGGTTTGTTTTTTTTTTAGAGACAGATTCTTGCTTTGTTGCCCAGGCTAGTTTCAAACTCCTGACCTCAAGGAATCCTCCCGCTGCGGCTCCCAAAGTGTTGGGATTGCAGGCGTGAGCCATTGCATCAGGTCAGATTCTTATTATCAGTAGTAGACTATCTCTTCCAGAATGATTGTATCAATGTATACTCTTTCCAGATGTGTGAAGGAATTATCCTTGATATATATTCTTCTCCATACTTGGTCACGTTACTCTTTAATTTTAGCGATTCTGCAGGGTATATAGTGACACCTCCAAAAGTGGTTTTAATTTGCATTTCCTGTGTTACAAAGGAGTTGCACACCTTTTCACATATTTATTGTCCATTTGCATGGCCTCTTTTGTGAAGTCCTTGGTAAGTCTACTGCTTATTTTCTATTGGCAGATCTTTTTCTTATTGATTTGTAGGGTTTTAAAAAATTCGGGATATGTCATGAATGACAAGCAGACTGTCTCACTCTCTGGCTTAGCTTTACATTCTCTTATTGATGTCTTTTGAAGACCAAATGTTCTTAATTTTAATGTGGCCATATTTATCAATCTTTTCCTTTATGGTTTGTGCCTTTATGTCCTATTTTAAAAAATCTTTCTCTTCTTTCTGTATTATCTTATAAAGTCTTTCTATTTTGCCTTTCACATTTAATCTAGAATACAGCTGGATTGATTTTTGTGTATGATATGAGGCAGAAATGCTCCCTTCCACTCTCCCTTCCTCCTCCCTCCCTTCATTCCTTCTTTCATTCCTTTCTTCCTTTCTTTTTCTCCTTCTTTTTCTTTCCTCCCTCTCTTCTTTCTTTTCTTTCTTTATGAATCCTTTCCTCCCTGCTCTTCAGTGTCATCTCTACCATAAATCAAGTGTCCGTAGATACATGGGGGATGGTCCTTCAGATTTCATTCTAAAGTAGCTCATTTACTTTTTCCTTTGAAAGAAAAGCCTAAACACCAGAAGTCTGACAGTGGTTCTCAGCTTTGGCTGAGGTTTGGAATCATGAAGATACAGAAGCCTGGGTCCCACCTCCAGGGATTCTATCTAGCTGGGCTGGGACGTCATCTGGTCATGAGAATCTTTAAACCTCTCTGATGGGCAACCATGGCTGAGGCTCAGGGGAAAGGAAGACAGGGAACCCACAGTGTTATCATTATGGTTGCCCCATAAAAGGCAGGATTCCCGGTGAAGGCTGAATTCCAGATCATTAACAAATTACTTTTTAGTATGAATGTGTCCTAAATAGGGCATGAGACATACTTATGCTAAATAATTACACAGTGTGCCTGACATTTGTATTTAACTGAGTGTTTTTTATATATATACACACACATATGTGTGTGTATATATATAAAATATACAGATATATTCATATATACACACACATATGTGTGTGTATATATATAACTGTTATATATATATATAATATACATATATATATATATTTATTTATTGAGACAGAGTCTTACTTTGTCACCCAGGCTGGAGTGTGCAATGGGGCAATCTCAGCTTATTGCAACCTCTGCTTCCTGGGTTCAAGTGATTCTCCTGCCTCAGCCTCCCGAGTAGCTGGGATTACAGGTGTGCACCACAACGCCTGGCTAATTTTTTTTTGTATTTTTAGTAGAGACAGCGTTTTGCCATGTTGGCCAGGCTAGTCTCCAACTCCTGACCTTAAGTATCTGCACGCCTTGGCCTCCCAAAGTGCTGGGATTACAGGCGTGAGCCACCATGCCTGGCCTGTGTTCTATATTTTTATTTGCTGCATCTGGCAATACTTGTTATCATAAGATGATTCCTCACACGCTCACCTTGTTGGAACCATGGTCTCCAAATACTGTTCATCTTCCCCACTCCATCATGGTGCTGTGCAGGGCTGCTCTTGTCCGGTTGATTTCTCTTTGTGGCTCCAGCTGCCTGAGTAGCTCCTGATTGTTCCATGAAACAAAATACTCAGAACTGGACTACCTGGTAGGGTTACAAAAAAAAGTCACTTGCCTTAATGGGGTTTCAGACTTAAGAAGGCAAATTTAAGAATAAACAATGGAAACATTCTTTGGAGATCCTGCACAGAAAAATGAAAGACTGACAGAGTAATTTCACAAAGTCAATGATTTATACACGGTACAATTAAAACCACAGAGAGAATCATGAGCACCTTCTTTCTCATTTTTCCTGACTAGACTAAGTGAAGTCGTTTAATTAGTTGGTGATTCATAGATAGGACAGTGTCACAGATGACCAGTTTGTAGAAACAGACAACAGAACCTCCCCCTTCCTTCCCATGTCTGTAGATGTACACATGCCCAAGTCTCTATCGTCACTCGAGAGTCTGTCCTTCACTGCTCAACCTGGCAGGTGTTGCTCTCGAGTCCCTTGGAAGGTTCTAGAAGGAAATGACCTCTCACTCCCCCACTTGGACTGTCACTGTTGTGTGATCATGAGGCTTAGAATCCCTCACAGCAGTAGTTTTGCTGCTGGGTTGTCATAGTATCAAGAAATTCTTCCACTCCCATGTTTTTTGGGGATTCCTGACTCTTGCTAAGCACTGACATGCCCACTTATTCTCAAACTTCGAGAGATTATGTTCTCTTGAAGGCAGAAAAGCGTACATGAAGGAATAAACGGTTGAGGCTGAGTTCATTTACTAACGGCGCTTTTTCAGAACATTGTCCCTTTCTTATAGCATCCTATTTGATTTTAACAGTAACCCTGACTGCTGGGTAAGTAGGGGAGGTATTATTTCGCTTCCTTTACAGATAAGAGAATAAGCTCAGCACAGTTAAATAATTGCATAAAGTTATATATCCAGTAAATGACAGGTAGCAGAACGCAGGTCCTCTGACTCCTAATGTCTTGCTTTTTCTAATATTAGTACTCCCTGACAGAGCACTACCTAACTTTGCATGATCCTAACCACCACTTGAAGATCTTGTTCAAAATGTGTGGATTCCTAAATCCTTTCCCTGACTATTCTAATGCAGTGAGGTAGGGGGGAACTCAAGAGTCTGTAATTGAAAGATTGACCTCAGCAAACTAGCAGAGAGTATTGTATTTGAAAATTGTCATTAGAATTCCTTTTTTTTTCTCTTTGAGACAGGATCTCACTGGGTCGCCCAGGCTGGAGTGCAGTGGTGCAATCTCGGCTCACTGCAGCGTTGACCTCCCTGGCTCAAACAATCTTCCCATCTCAGCCTCCTGAGTAGCTGGGACCACAGGTGTGGACCACTACACCAGGCTAATTTTTTAAAAATTTTTTTGTAGAGACAAGGTCTCACTATGTTACCTAGATTGGTTTTGAACTCCTGAGCTCAAGTGATCCACCTGCCTCTGCCTCCCACAGTGCTGGAATTACAGGTATGGGCCACCATGCCTGGATTCATTGGAATTCTTCATTAAAGTTCTGGGGATCCCAGCCACTTTGAGAAGCAGCACAAATACATTTAAGTGGAATTATTTGCTACATCTTTTGCAAAAATTGCTTTTATTTATAGTTTGCTTCTCAAAATTAAGTTGCCACGTGGAAATATAAAAGTGAGTTAATTATTGTCCATTTATTTGGACAGTAATTGTTTTGGACTTGTTTGTTTGACACCAAAGCATGTCAGCTTTTGGTGTCAGTGGGGACTAGTTGAAGAAGAGGTCTCTCTCTTTTAGATTTTGGTCAACTTAATCCATTTATCTAATGAATGTTTACTGAAAATCTATAATATATCAGGTACTGTGCTGAACACTGGAGTTAAAGAGTTGGATGAGACACAGTCCTTGCCTTTGAGAGAGAGGCTAAGAGTTTACTAAGTAGACTGACATGCAAATCTATAGATTATAATATATGTGATTGATGGATTAGTAGGGATGTGGATTCCATGTTCTGGGAGCACATAAGAGGGAAAATTCTGCTCTACCAGGGTGAAGACAAACTCCGAGAGATGAGGCAGAGTCTTGCCTTGAGTTTTCTTGGATGTTGATGAGCCTCCAGCCTTCACTCTGTGCTGTATTGACAACTTCATGACGGCTCAACCCTTTCCTGCAGGGCCAACTCGGAAGACAAATACCATTCAAAACTGAAGTTAAATTCCTGGTGCCTCCCAGCCTGCTGGGTTTCCCACATCCATCTCTTCCTAGAGAATACCTGAAAATGAGGTTAACATGAACCAGGTGGGCTCTGAGCTTGGGTCCAGCCAGCCCCTTTCGTAGTTTGGAGGAGAAAGGCGGTTATTACACTGGAAACCCACAGAGCCCACAGTGCACCTCTTCCGTGTTTCAAGAAGGCTGCTTGTGTATTTGCAGCCTGGTTTCAGGTGTGTGGATGTCAGAGAGATTGATGCCATCTTCAGTGACCTGTGATCACACATCCTTACAGCCCTCCATCTTTCTGCCTTGCTCAGCAAATTCCACGGACAATAACTCCAAACAGCCTTTGGAAAAGGGCACCAAGGACAAATCTGGCCTGTTTAGAATCTAACTTTGAGCCACTCTTCTCGGCTCTTTATTCCCCTCAATTAAACTGTTTATTTGTACAGTTTCCTTGTCTTATTTAATACAGTTTTAATTCCTTTCCTCTCTACCATTACTCTTTCTACCCTCTCTTCCTCCTACTCCCCCTCTTGCAACCAAATTGCCTAAACCATTTTTCACCCTTTGCTTTGATGGCAACCAGTATAAATAAAACCAGAGCGGCAGCAAGTACCCCAGGAGAGGGGCGAGGGGTCACCGAAGCTGCCCTTGGAGGGCTCGGCTGGGCTTTCTGAAGTCAGATGGGCAGCCTGTTTCATGCCCCAAATCCCTCTCGGTTATCCTCCCCGCAGGCAATATTTTTGTTTTTACTGTGGTTCAGCTCCCTGGAATGCAGAGCTCTTTTAGAAGTTGACTGAGTGGAGAGGCTGGTGTCTGGGTAGCCTTTCTCTTGACCTGGAGAGAGAAGTTGGGGGTGGGGAAGGAAGGGGTGGATAGAGTGCAGAGGGAGAAGTGGCTTTCTGAGACAGCAGCACTGAGCGTGTTTTCTCTCTGAGATTGGTGACTCTGTTTCATCCATGAAGATGGGTTTGCTTGGTAATGTAACGTCCTGTTTTGGAGGCGTCGCTCAAAAATATTAAAGCTTTTAGTATTTGAGCTCTGGAGGAAAAATGATTTTTGTGTGCCTGGGTGCCTGAAAGAATCCATGTCTACTGAATTCTGATTTTGAAGGCCTGAATAAAGATGAGAAAATCAAAGTAGACAAAGAAATAAACATGTTTTGACTGCTTTTCCTTTGCCAGGACTTTTACCTACACGCCTTATTTAATTGTACAATAGTAGCCCTCTGAGTTTCTGTTAGTGTTCTCATGTTACCGATGCCAAAGCTAGGGTCCAGGGAGCTTAGGAAGAGAGCATAGAGCTGGCGAGGGGCACAGCCGGGACTCTTCATCCAACCGTCCTCTTGCCTAAGAGATAGCGTTTGTGTCTTACCAACTTCAGGGAGGTGTACACATTCTGTTCTGTTACTAGTAAATGCTACATACTAGACTCTCACTACAACATTATTAGGTGTGCCTGAACAGAAACGGCACCTGCAAATAGAGCTTTATGTAGAAAACTGAAGGGCATGATAAAGGCTGAATGTGCTAAGCACTTCTTAAAATCTTTCTGCTTCCCTCCCTCCCTCCCTTCCTTCTTCCCTGTCTCCCTCCCTCCCTTACTTTCTTCTCTTTTCTCTTTTTTCCATATTTCTTTCCTTCTTCCTTTCCCTCTTTTTTCTTTTTTCTTTTTTCATTTTCCTCCTTTCTTCCTTCCCTCATGTCTCCTTTCTCCCTCTCCCCTCTTTCTCTCCCTTCCCTCCCGCCTCTTTCCCTCCCATCCCTTCCCTCCCCCTTCCTCCCCTCCCCTCCCCTTCCCTTCCCTCCAATTTCACTTGCTATGGAGATATGATGTACACACAGTTCAGAGACTGAGTATACATCATATCAAGGACACTGTTCCTGTCCTTGAGGAGTATCTGTCCATCTAGGGTGATGGCCATATAAGCAAATTGTTCTGATGTCCCATGGCAAGTTCTGTTGCAGAGGTTTACATTCAGTTCTGCAAACAGAGATGAGGGAGCAAGTAATTTTGCTTGGGGAAGTTAGGGGAAGATAAGCAGAGGAAGTGCCATTTCATCTGGGCCTTGAATATTGGGTAAACATTTACTGGGGGCTAGGGAAAAGGCATTTTTTAGGAGATGAAAATGCACTTTAATTCAGGGACACAAATAGGACCAGGATGGTTGGATTTCAAGTACAGTGTGAGGGCTGAGGCTGGGAAGGCCGTCCTCGGGTTAAGTCTTCTCCTCTGGAAGGGCTTGGGAAGATGTTTTGGGAAGAAATAGAGTTTAACATGAATCCTGGGGTCTGGGTAAAATTTTGAATTATCACAGGAGTCCAAATGTCCCTGGGGAGTGGAGCTGTAAAGTCTACACTTTCACTCTCTTCTCTGACCCATCGACATTTTCCACAGGTCAGGGTAACCAGTCACTCACCTCACAGAGCCCTGTGGGAAAATCCCGCAGAAATTCGGAAGTAATCTCTTTCTACTTGCAGTGGATACCAGACTCTTTCTGAAAAAGCTGAGTCTGTTCATTTAATAGAATTGCCCTTGAAGAAATACCAGAAGTTATTGGGAAAGAAATGTTATTTTTGTCCTGTGGAAATAAATGAAGAAAAATCAAATGAGAATAAGCAAAGACTGTTTATTTTTTCAGAACGTGCTATGAGCAAGTCAGCTGCCATCACTTGTCCTTCGGCAGAAACTCAGAGGCAGGCAGAGGAGTGGGGAAGCTTCAAGGGAAGGCTTCGAGAGCGTGCTGATTGAAGGCTGCTGGTGTGGGAAGCTGGAGGGAGCTCAATGGAAGTGAGGTGTCCTGTGGGATTTGGTAGAGTGCAACTTGGGTTTCTCTGGTTGGTCCTCAGAAATAGGGACAAAAATTAGAAAAACTGTCAGTTTTTAATTAAGTCCTGGTCCTTTTGGAGCAATCGTTACAAGGGTTTTTGTTTGGCTTCCTGGATTGTTACTAGAGATAGTGTAACTTCCTAGAAGTCTGCGTCATAGACATCAGACTGGCTTCCTAGGCTGGCTCCTGCAGCTGATCCGTTGGTTTTCTGGGCTGGTTGCATAGACTGTGGGTCACTGTTTTAAAATATATGTCTGCTTATTTGTATATTCAGCCTCTGTCTATTTGTATTTTCAGTCTCTCAGTCCATATCGCTATGTGAGGTAAGAGATCGTCTCTGGATTTCAGGTGGGCACTGTGAGTGGAGTCTGTCTGGTAGACACATACAGAAGGAGCTGCACACAGAGCTGAAGAGTGCAGGGCCAAGTTGTGTGGATGTTCACAAGGGTGCCAGGCTGTTGGGGCTGGTGTGGGGCTGGACTCGAGCCTGCTGCTCGTAGGGGCAGCATCCCTGGGGGAAGCAACTTTGTTAGGACAACTCTGGAAATGTCCTACCTGAATGATTTGGCTTCTCTATTCCTTTCGACAGACAGTAACTTGGACTCCATCCCAATAAAATGTTTGACCTCTCTCAGATGGAAAACAGGAGCTGGAAGCTTATTGTTGCTACTGGAAATAAAGACCAGGAGAAGTAAAGACACTTTGTTTTGATGAGACCTTATAACAGCTGTACGGCGTAGGCATAGCAACATATGACTTTAATAGAAAAGTAACTTTCCTTTTCTCCACCCACCTTCAGTTCTGGAAGGCTTGATTGAAAAGGGGAATCTCGGCCGGGAGCGGTGGCTCAAGCCTGTAATCCCAGCACTTTGGGAGGCCGAGACGGGTGGATCACGAGGTCAGGAGATCGAGACCATCCTGGCTAACACGGTGAAACCCCGTCTCTACTAAAAAACACAAAAAACTAGCCGGGCGAAGTGGCGGGCGCCTGTGGTCCCAGCTACTCGGGAGGCTGAGGCAGGAGAATGGCGTAAACCCGGGAGGCGGAGCTTGCAGTGAGCTGAGATCCGGCCACCGCACTCCAGCCTGGGCGACAGAGCCAGACTCAGTCTCAAAAAAAAAAAAAAAAAAAAAAAGAAAAGGGGAATCTCGCTCTCCTTTTTTTTTTTTTTTCCTTTAACTGGTATCAGGTGTCTTACTCAGGTGGTTGGGTAAAGTAGTCAAAATATTTTTACAACAGCTGTAAACGGTTTTACAATACACTTACTGTTTATGAGGAAGGCTGACGTGTTGGGGAGTTTTCATGGCTGTGATGGCACAGAGCAAGCAACCAACATTTCTTATGGAGTTTTGCTAAAAGGCGTTAATCCTGGTCACAAAGCCAAGTATAAAATTTTAGTGGCTTCTGAAACTGTCGCCTTTTTTTATGTTCCCTGTCTGAAGTTCTCTGGGAACCAAAGGAGTCTGACACAGCTAAACATATTTGCTTCTGTGAACTGTGTTTATGAGGCTATGTTCACTTACAGGCAGAAGGAAGATGGGAAAAGAAATGAAAGTGGAAATATCGCTTTTAAATAATTAGTGAAGTGAAACAATATTACTAGTGTTTTGTGTAACTTTCTAATTTAAATTGAAGGTTTTTTTTTTTCCTCCCAAGTCAAATGGCATCTTTTTACATAGAAGAATTTAACAATTGAAAGATTGAAAAAAAATTTAACAAAGATAAGGATCTGCTTTTTAAAAAGGCAAGGATAAAGATATAATGAAATAGTGTATATCAACTTCTGCATTGTCAGGGAGTACATTTACATTATTAGCATCATCTTCAATAGTCTATTGAAAATAACATAGTTTAATGATCTTAATGATATAAATTCTTGGGAATTAACAAAGTGCTAGAAAATTGTAAAGAGGTAAATTAAACGGACACCCACAAGCAATACAGAGAGATGATTACAATTCAGCAGGAATTCTTTAAAAAGCAACCGTGAAATATGGCTACAACAATTTTGTTCTTATCTATGTTAAGGATACTGCATAATCCTGAATGATGAAGGTACAAATGGTGCATTGAAATGGAAAATTCAATTTCTTACTCTATGTTCAGGGCAAAAGTATTCCTGAGTGTTTACCTCCTAGCTTTTTTTTATGATACCAAACAACAGAGATTGTAAAGGGTTGAGGGAGAGGAAATAAATGAGAATGTTTAACTTGTCTGAAAGGCAAGTGACACTATCTGTTCATTTTGCATTATGAATTTACTTTGTTTTTTAAAACAGGATACGAGGATTTCCACTGGATCTGAAATTAGAAAAGGGAAAATATTTTCAAAAATTCCTCAGATTGGTAGGCTATGTCACCATAGCTGTTGCTGTGCGGTCTTACAATGTGTATCTTCCTCTTCTCAGTTAATGAGGATAATCCACTGTTCCCTTTATTGGTCTGTTATGAGGATCCATTGAAAGTGAGTGCCTTGTCAGTTATTCATTCAGTCGAATGAATGAATACCCATATGCTGGGAGCCAGGCATGTTCGTGGCATACAATATAATACATGCCCCACCCTCATGTAGCTCACACATTGAGAATGTCTAGAAAAAAGCACAGGGCAGTCACAATTCACTGTCGCAAATTCTACCATGGCAGAAATTTTACCCAAATACAGAAGGGCCATAATCACTCTCTTTAAAAAATTGTCTTGCCTTATTGTTTAATTTTTAAAATTATATAAATTTCTTTTTTTCCTTCAACTTTTAAGCTCAGGGGTACATGTGCAGGATGTGCAGGTTTGTTACATAGGTAAACATGTGCCATAGTGGTTTGCTGCACAGATCAATGTGTTATATATATAGATACATAGATATAGATATCATTATATATCTCATATATATATTTTATTTTATTTTATTTTATTTTTTTTGAGACAGAGTCTTTCTCTGTTACCTGTTGCCCAGGCTGGAGGGCAGTGGCGCCATCTTGACTCACTGCAAGCTTTGCCTCCCGGGTTCACGCCATTCACCTGCCTTAGCCTCCAGAGTAGCTGGGACTACAAGCGCCCGTCACCACGCCTGGCTAATTTTTTTTTTTTGTATTTTTAGTTGTTTTCATGGTTTTCACCTTGTTAGCCAGGATGGTCTCGATCTCCTGACCTCGTGATCCGCCCGCCTCGGCCTCCCAAAGTGCTGGGATTCCAGGCATGAGCCACCACGCCTGGCCGTGTTACCCAGATATTAAGCCCAACTTATACTAGCTATTCTTCCTAGTGCTCTCCCTCCTTCCCCTCAGCTCCCACCCACCAACAGGCCCCAACCAGTGTGTTGTTCCCCACAACATGTCCATGTGTTCTCATCATTTAGCTCCCACTTATAAGTGAGAACATGTGGTGTTTGGTTTTCTGTTCTTGTGTTAGTTTGCTGAGGATAATGGCTTCGAGCTCCATCCACGTCCCTGCAAATGACATGATCTCCTTCCCTTTTATGGCTGTATCATATTCCATGGTGTATATATGTCACATTTTCTTTATTCAGTCTATCATTGATGGGCATTTAGGTTGATTCCATGTCTTTGCTATTGTGAGTAGTGCTGCAGTGAACATGTACATGCATGTATCTTTTTAATAGGTGATTTATATTTCTTTGGGTATATACCCAGTAATGGGATTGCTGGGTCAAATGATATTTCTGCCTCTAGGTCTTTGAGGAATCGCCACACAGTCTTTCACAATGGTTGAACTAATTTATATTCCCACCAACAGTGTAAAAGCATTCCTTTTTCTCCACAACCTGCCAGCATCTGTTGTTATTTGACTTTTTAAAAATTGCCATTCTGACTGGCATGAGATGGTATCTCATTGTGGCTTTGATTTGCATTTCTCTAATTATCAGTGGTGTTGAGCTTTTTTTCATATGTTTGTTGGCCACATGTATACCTTCTTTTGAGAAGTGACTGTTCATGTCCTTTGCCCACTTTTTAATGGGGTTATTTGTTTTTCTTTCTTGTAAATTTGCTTAAGTTCCTTGTAAACTCTGGATATTAGACCTTTGTCAGATGGCTAGATTGCAAACATTTTCTCCCATTCTGTAGGTTGCCTGTTCACTCTGAGGATAGTTTCTTTTGCTATGCAGAAGCTCTTTAGCTTAATTAGATCCCATTTGTCAATTTTTGCTTCTGTTGCAATTGCTTTGTCATTTTTGTCATAAAATCTTTGCCTGTGCCTTTGTCCTGAATAGTATTACGTAGATTTTTTTCTAGGGTTTTAATAGTTTTGGGTTTTACATTTAAGTCTTTAATCTGTCTTGGGCTAATTTTTGTATAAGGTGTAAAAAAGGGGTTCAGTTTCAATTTTCTGCATTTGGCTAGCCAGTTCTCCCAACATCATTTATTAAATAGGGAATTCTTTCCCCATTGCTTGTTTTTGTCAGGTTTGTTGAAGATCAGATGGTTGCAGGTGCATGGTCTTATTTCTGAGTTCTCTATTGTGTTCCATTGGTCTATGTGTCTGTTCTGGTACCAGTACAGTGCTGTTTTGGTTACTGTAGCCTTGTAATATAGTTTGAAGTTGGGTAGAATGATGTGTCCAGTTTTTTTTTTTTTTTTTTGCTTAGGATTGCCTTGGCTACTCGGGCTCTTTTTGGTTCCATATGAATAAAATTATATAAATTTCTTAAAATTTAAATTAAAACATTGGAAATAATATAAATAGGATGATACCATATTTGTTAATATTTTGTGATCTTATTTTTTCTTTTTTGTTCAACTTTTACATACTTCTTTCTTGTTCTTTTCTCCTATGTCATCCTCCAACAGATGTTTACAGCCTAGAATATATCTTTATTTTTCTTTATGCTCAAATAATTGTATACACATATATATTTACATGTATTGCATATAAATGCAAACATAAGGATTTTGATCATTGCATTATATAAAAGTAGAATTATATAGTCATAGGGCATAGTATGATTTGATCTGATTTTAGGATTTAAATGAGGAAATTTATCCTCAGGCCATGTAACATGGAATAATCTTTGGTAATTTTTATTTCATTCATCAAGCAGAATAGATAAAATAATGCTCCAACTATCTTTAATCATTGCTAAAACTTGTAATGAAAAAACGCAAGAACCTCTTTTCTTCTTTGGTCTACATGCTGCCTCATAGCCAACTGAAGTGATATATTGTTCAGAATTTGAATTTATTGATCATATTATGTTTTCCAGAAATGTGCTAAATAAGGGGCTCTAATACCCCTGCAGACAGGTAGGAAATAACCCCCAAATGTACCTGGGTTATATCCTACACCTTAGACAAATGGTAATAGGGCCTTGCCCGCTCAGGTTTGGTGATAATCAGATTTAGCTGCATCTATCACTGGTTGTTGCTCTTCCTATTGCTCCCAGTGGTAACTCCAGGCTCTACTAGAGAGTGACTAGTTTATTCCTGTGCTTCTTTAAGACCATACTATTACATTTAAAAATAATCAAACTGATCCACACATACAGAGGCCTAATGAAGACCTAACCTCGTCTTCTTTCTGCTCCCAAATGAAGAGGATGTGGGGAGAGACAAAGCAGGCTTAAAGGGAAGCCCATCTCTGTCATTTCAGGACAGCCTTGGCCCTGTGCAGAGCTTTCTTAGAGCCCAGACTTTCAATCTGGGGCTCCCAGATTGGGGCTCCCAGTTCTTGGTGCCTGATGGTCCCTCACAGAGCTGACCTAGCAAGGGGGGTCTTGAGAGGGTCCCCGGAAGATTGGTTTTATTCACAGGCTGTCCCCCTACCAACAGGTTTTCCTACCAGCAGGTCCCAGGCTGCTACCCCTCCCCGCAGTAAGGATTTTTGGAAGAATGCTAGTTGTCTGAGTATCTTGCCCTAACTGCCAACTTCAGTAAATTCTTTATGAATGGTTCTCAGAGAGCTACACAAGCTGTGTAGGAATTTGGTGTATGGGACAGGGACTGGGAAGGAGAGTGGGACAGAAATGGAGGAAAATGTAGAGGAAGTGGGAAGAAAGGAAGGAGGAGAAGAAGGGACAGGATGAGGCTTGCCTAGAACCTCAGGTCCATTAGGAGAGACAGACTGGATCCCATAGTGTGGGATGGTAACTCTCTTCAGTTAGTTTTAAAAATGACATGAGTAATGAGTGGGGAAGGAAAGAGCAGCCAGTGGGATGGTTCAGAGGAAGCCACGAGACCCAAGGGAGGAAGTCTGGCAAATGAGGGTGAAGCAGAGTTATTAGATCCTTTGGGAGAAAAATCCTGGAAGACTTAGGCTGATCCTATTTTTGTAGGGATCGCTCACACCATGATTTAGTGGGGCAATTAATGCATTACAGACTGACCACTGATGTCTGTGAAGGTAATTGCTTGCTTTAGTTCATTCATGCTGCCAAAACAGACTATCATAGGCTGGGTAGTTTATAAACAAAAGACATTTATTTTTCACAGTTCTGAACGCTGGGAAGTCCAAGATTAAGGTGCTGGCTGATTTGGCGTCTGGCGAAGGCCCACTTCCTTGTAGATGGCATCTTCTTGCTGTGTCCTCATGTGATGGAAAAGCGAATGAGATCCCTGAGATTCCTTTTATAAGGGCACTAATCCTATTCATGAGTCTCCACCCTCATGATTATCTCAAAGTGGCCCCACCTCCTAATACCATCACATTGGTGGTCAGGATCTCAGTACATGGGAATTTGGCGAGAGGGGCGGGGCACACAAACATTCAGTCCATAATAATGCTACAAACAGATTTTCTTGGAAGTTGGTTGCCTCCTTGGGAATGGCAAGAAGGTACTCAGAAGTAAAGTTTGCAGTTAGTATTTTCTTTTGCTTTAAGTTGATTTTTCATGATAAAATTAGAATTGGCACCCGTAAAAATACTTAAGACAATTTGTACACATCTCTTCTGCATGTATTTTCTTTCCCTGAGCCCATTTTTTTAGTCTTTGAAGCTTGAAAATAAACCTCCAAATGACCAACCCCATCTTTTGCTTGGCATTCTGGTGATCTTTTTTTTTTTCTTTTTTCTTTTTTTTTAGAATGGCCTCAGGCACCAACATTGTGGCAATGGGAGGGGTACAGAAGAGTGGCTGTGATAAAGTAATTCAAGAGAGATTAAGGTGTTATTTAAGTACGGGGTGGGAACTATTCTAAGTGCGATACTCCGTCTTCCTGACCAGTGAGGAGCTAGTGAAAGGTAACTAACCGGCCGGGCGCGGTGGCTCACGCCTGTAATCCCTGCACTTTGGGAGGCCGAGGCGGGCGGATCACGAGGTCAGGAGATCGAGACCATCCTGGCTAACAAGGTGAAACCCCGTCTCTACTAAAATACAAAAAATTAGCCGGGCGCGGTGGCGGCGCCTGTAGTCCCAGCTACTCGGGAGGCTGAGGCAGGAGAATGGCGCGAACCCGGGAGGCGGAGCTTGCAGTGAGCCGAGATGGTGCCACTGCACTCCAGCCTGGGGGACAGAGTGAAGACTCCGCCTCAAAAAAAAAAAAAAAAAAAGAAAGGTAACTAACCTTCCACAATACTTCCAGAGGGCTGGAAGCCATGACTCTTTGCAGCTTAGCAGGAACACTTGTAAAGGCTTCAGACTGGAACCCACGACTTGCCAGCACCAGTGGGAAGCTAGAAATGCTGTGATCTCTGTGTCTGAATAAAAGGGTTGATGATTGTTTTGTAGACACAAATTCAGAGAAACTGTCAGTTCTCTAATAACAAATGGAAAAATTCTAAATGATAAAATTTGTATTATTTTCTTATTAATAATAAGATACTTTTTGCAGCACTTATCAGAGCCCTTTTATCTAGACTTGTGAGATTTAGTAAATACGGGCAGTGTTTTATCCAGCAATTCTGCCTTTATCCCATTAGCAATATTAGCGTTTCCATCCAAATAGAGCATGCTTACTTTCTTTTTTTGAGACGGATTCTTGTGCTTTGACCCAGGCTGTAGTACAGTGGCACCATCTCAGCTCACTGCAACCTCCACTTCCTGTGTTCAAATGATTCTCCTGCCTCAGCCTCCTGAGTATCTGGGATTACAGGCATATGCCACCATGCCCGGCTAATTTTTGTATTTTATGAGTAGAGACGGGGTTTCACCATGTTGGCCAGCATGGTGTCGAACTCCTGACCTCAGGTAATCTGCCCACGTTGGCCTCCTAAAGTGCTGGGATTACAGTCATGAGCCACCATGCCTGGCCATGCTTACTTTTTTTTAGAATTTTCACAGAATTGTGTGTCCATCGCTGCAACAGATCTTAGAGCATTTTCATTAGCCCAAGAAGGTACTCTGTACCCCTATGCCATCCATCTTCCCCCAAATCTTCCCCACCCTCTGCCAGCCCTAGGTAACCACTGATCTGCTTTTGGCCACTATAGATGTCCTTATTCTGAATATTTCATATAAGTGGAATAATCCATTATTTGTCCTTTTGTGAAAGGCCTATTTCACTTAGCGTGTTTTCCAGGCTCATCCATGTTGTAGCATGTGCCAGAATGTCATGTCCTTCCTTTGTAAGGCTGAATGGTTTTCCATTGTAGGGATGGACTGTATCTTTATTCATTCATCTGTTGATGGATGTTTGGGTGGCTTCCACCTTTTGCCTGTTATGATTAATGCTGTTACGTGTATTGGTGTACACGTATTCGTTCAAGTTCTTTCTTTCAATTCTCTTGGGTATACACCTAGAATTGAATTGCTGGACTGTGGGGTAAGTCCATCTTTCACCATTTGAGGAATTGCTATGCTTGCTTTAAAAGCAACATGCAGTTTTTGTTTTGTTTTGTTTTTTTTGAGACAGAGCCTCGCTCTGTCACCAGGCTGGAGTGCAGTGGCACAATCTTGGCTCACTGCAACCTCCACCTCCCAGGTTCAAGCAATTCTCCTGCCTCAACCTCCCGAATAGCTGGGACTACTGGTGCCTGTCACCAAACCCAGCTAATTTTTGTATTTTTAGTAGAGATGGGGTTTCACCATGTTTGCCAGGCTAATCTCAAACTCCTGACCTCAGGTAATCCACCTGCCTTGGCCTCCCAAAGTGCTGGGATTACAGACGTGAGCCACTGTGCCTGGTCCCAACATGCAGTTTTTCTATGATTTTAATTGTAAACAAACAAGTGGAAAAATCTTTTAAATTTCTATTCATCCCTTTGGCTGTTTAAATTGGGTAATGCTGCAAAAAGCTTCCTTACTATCTGCTTTCCTGCCCCCAGTAAAAAGGAATAAAAAAATGGAGAAATTATTTCTACATCAAATAAAATGCAAAACAGGAGAGGGAATTCCTTATGTAATTACATTAAAAACTGATAGTGAATTTTTTGAGGAATACTGAAAATTCTTCAAGCCCAGGAATGTTTTGAAAATGTTTTGTAAAGTTCTGAAGCTTTGCTTATTCCTGAATATCAAAACAGAGCCAAAAGTTTTTCTTTTTATTATTTTGAATCAAAAACTCCAAGAATCCTTCATGTAAATCTCGACACTAAGCCCATCTTTCCTTGTCTTGCCCCTTGAATCATTTATTTAAGCGGGCGATAATAAAAGGTGTCAGCAATTCAGTTGTGAGCTCTGGAAGATTTCTGTGTGCACTGACCTTTAAGCGTTTGCATCTTGACAGGTGAGCTGTTCCTACTGTTTCCTGTGAGATATGGTGCGGCCAAGGGGTCAGGCATGCTAATGATAAAATTACCATTTACCTTTTACCTGGCAGGCCCAGTGCCTGACATTATAAATGTAGGTAACCTTTTTCACCTGAAGCTCTCTTTTGCTCTCCTAGAGATTATGTCGGAATGAACTTACTTACAGCGGCAGAAGAGTTATGGGGGAAGAAGGACTGAATTTAGTGCATTTTTTTCCCTTTGGGTTTCTTTTTGGGGATGCCTTTTCTCTCACAGTCATTCTGCATAAAACATTACTGTTCTTGGTGTGCGGCTGGAGGGGGGCGATTGGAGCAGGATTAGGGGAGAAGGATGCTGTTTTTATCATCTTGTGTTCTTGACATTTTTGAAGCATGGCCGTTTCTCTCCTTTCTCTAAAGCTGCGGGTATTAATGAGGTTTTACTGGTGTTCCGCCTTCATCTATAACTGCCGTCCTTTTCCCGCTGATTCCAACAGAATGCCATTTCAGGGCTACTGGATACCAGATACGGTTAAGTAGTTAGAGGAACTGGTGGTGACTGACAGAGGTGCAGGCCTCAAGTGGATGCAGAAGAAAAATAAAACACAGAGGGGTACCAGCAATAGGAGGGGTCTGAAGAGGCAGAGGGCAGCTTGGCCAAGTCAAATAAAGTTAATGAAAGAGGATGCGATTGCCAACTTGCTAGGCTAGCCAGTTGATGCTGTCTATGCCGTCTTTTGACATATTCAATGGTTAGTCTTTAAGGTGTCATGGGATGGAGTTCATTCTCTATAATAACACTTAGCTAAATATCCTGAGACTGGCCTGGGCCAAAATTAAAAGCAGAATGCTTGCATCATTAGGTAGTAAGAGTCATCACTCATCACTGAGTGTCTACTTCCTGGTGGTGCTGAGTGGAGAAAATGAAGGGGGATAGAAGGAAGGGAAAAGAAAAGAAAGAGAGTGAGGAAGAGAGCAAAGGAGGGAGGGAGAGAGGGAAGGAAGGAGGAAAAGAGGGAAGAAAGGAGAGAAGGTGGGAGGAGAGATGAAGAGGGAGAGAGCAGGAGAGAGGGGAAAGCCTTATTTTCCACTCTTGGTGGCAAACCCTTCCAAAGCAAGAAACCCAGGTCACTGCAGCCTAATAAGAGAGAGTGGAGGATGCGTGGGGCTCTCCTGCCTCCCTGCCCTCTTCTGCACCTTCAGAGAGATGGATGGTTAATAAGGAGCCAGTAGTCCAATGATCTCTGTCCTCTGCAAAGATGTCCTTCACTTAGGTTTTCTCAGTAAAGTGGTACGTAGGACTTTAGTGACATTTGCCTGGTGGTTATGAGATACTTTTGTAAACCAAAAATAAAATTTGAAGGCCCCCCCCCAATCATCTGAATGGATTTTCTCCTCTAGGCCAGGGCCCTCCAAATTGAACCTGAAAGGCTGACTCAGGCCATGATGGGAAGATGGGATGGATATGCCTCATTATGCCCTCCTCCCTTGTGGGTTTAGGAAAAGCTGACCAGCATTTAACACCAGCACAGACCTTAAGTCTGAAGAAACCTTAAGAAATCTTTACAATCGGCCGGGTGTGGTGGCTCGCGCCTGTAATCCCAGCACTTTGGGAGGCAGAGGTGGGTGGATCACCTGAGGTCAGCAGTTTGAGACTAGCCTGACCAACATGGTGAAACCCTGTCTCTACTAAAAATAAACCTGTCTCTACAAAAATTAGCTGGGTATGGTGGTGCACGCCTGTATTCCCAGCTACTTGGGAGGCTGAGGCAGAAGTGCTTGAACCCCAGAGGCAGAGGTTGTGGTGAGTAGAGATAGCGTTGTGGTACTCCAGCCTGGGAAACAAGAGCGAAACTCCATCTCAAAAAAAAAAAAAAAAAAAAAAGAAACCTTTGCAATCTATTCTTTGCAGTCTGCTACCTGAAGGCTTCATCTCCATGATAAAACTTTGGTCACAATCTCTTGTAAGCCAGACATTCCTTTCTATTGATAATAACTCTTTCAACCAATTGCCAATCAGAAAAAATTTAAATCTACCTATGACCTGGAAGCCTCCCCACTTCTAGATGTTCTGCCTTTCTAGAGCGAACCAATGTATACCTTCAATGTATTTGATTGATGTCTCATGTCTCCCTAAAATGAATAAAACCAAGCTGCACCCTGACCACCTTAGGTACATGTTCTCAGGGTCTCCTGAAGGTTGTGTCGTCAGCCATGGTCACTCATATTTGGCTTAGAATAAATCTCTTCAAACATTTTACAGAATTTCACTCTGTTTGTTGATACTTTGTAAATAATGATAATTAGGAGCCCAACAAGTACTGCCTGCTTGTTTAGTGGGTTCATTTAGCTCAAAGTTTGGTACCTTGTAGTTGTCATGTGGAGTAAATCTTCAGCCACAAAATCTCATTACGAATGTGTTCCATGAAGGAGATATAATTTTTTTGACCATTTGCAGCATATTCAAATGAAAGCTGGGGCTAATGAAATTATTCTCATGTAATTAGATGTATTAAATAATGTCCCAGGTTGGTTCAATGACATGGTTGGATTGCTAATTTCTCTTCTTTCCAGGCATGGAAAGAATTCTCTCTGAAGATTTGTGTCACAAATAGCCCCAGAAGCTGGCTGATTTTGGAATCATTGCCACGCTGAATCCAGAGCTCGCCATGGCATCTTGTTTAAGAAAATTAAGTCTTCCCAATCTTCCTCTATAAGCTGGTGACCCTGGACAGCACGTTACAGGAAAAGCTTGGAACTCTTGAGCTCAAATTCAGTGTGTTGACAAGGTCCCAGTGGGGACCCCATTCAGGCTGAATGAATTGGCAGTCATTTCCAGGCTTATCAGATGACATTCTCCTTGTCATGCTTTATTTTGTGAATCAACCCCAACTCGGCAGACCAGAATCACAACAAGAATTTCATTTTTCTAGACAAAGGGCTCAGCCGTGCATTCAGCCATCAAGTTTTCCTTGTCCTTGCCTGGGTCTGGAGTGATATGGACTGAGACAGTGGATCTGTGTCAGGTTTTACTCATGGCTGGACCTCCTTGTCACGCTCCTTGGCACCGAAGGAGTGTAATTGAGTGTGTGTGGCTGTCAGAGGCAGAGGGGAGTCAACAATACCTGATATTTGCTTTGAACTCCTGTTTTACCTTCACACAATTAAATCTTGCCTTCACATTATTTCATTTGCTTTACTTGGAAAGGAGCCCTAACCTTGAAAAAGGACTGAAGTCGTGGCTTTATTATCCTTGAGAACAATTCTATGTAATGTGTGGAAAGAGAGGATTCCAAAGACATTCCTCTCTTGTCTTTGCCACATCAACTGCTTTGAGTCCTTTGTTCTCTTTCCTGGGCTCTTGTGTGGGGGACATATCTGTGTTTATATACAGCAAGGCCGTATCTCTCTCCCAAAGAGGCAGAAGAGCCAAACTACATGGCTTCAGGAGAGAGAAGCAAGTTTTTCTCAATCTTAGTGAATGATGTTTCTAGAACAGGGTGGATCTCTAAGTCCTTAAGGATGATGCTGTCTGTTCCAGAGAATCCTATATAAAGTGTATGTGTGTGCGCACGCTTCTTTCAGTTTTCTTCTCTTTAAGAAGACAATTATCAGCAGCATTCAACATAGAGTCCTTTTAAAGGATCAAATCCTTCCAACATTTAACTTGGGTGGTTTGGGAATGTGTAAATGTAGTTACTCTTCCAGGCCACCGTGGGGGGCTCTTTGGTGTACTCCTAAATGTAGGACTTTTCACATTGAAAAGAATAAACTGGAACAGACTTCCTGATTCACATCAACCAGCCAGGCCTGATCCTTTCATTCCAAAGGGTAATGCATTTTGTGGATCGAGCGGGAAACTAAATAGGCATCCCTCTTTAGGGATGTGGATATCTCTGCTTCAGAAAATGTTTATTGATTCTTTAGGTTCAGAACAACATTAATCATGCAAAAAGGCAAAGACCCGAGACTCAGAATCTGGTATCAGGAGACAGGGGAGCTGCTTTTCTTTTCACAGTATGACTTATGTCAACACATTTCTGAAAATGAATCAATAGTCAAATAACTCAAGTGACAGATTGATCATTCTGGCAGAGACCAAAGTCTATAAGATGTCATACAATCAAAACAGCAACAACACGTAAGGCATTTTATTTGACATTACTCAAAGTTCTACTGATCCTATCACATTTAATACGCCTTTTTCCATCAGCCTCTGTAGATAGGAAGATAAAAGTAACAGTGAGATGAAATGTAGCCATTACATTAGAAATATGAATTTGCAGGGTGCTTAACGCTATTTCATCTACCATTAAAAAAAAAAAAAGGTTACACATTCCATATCCGTTTAAAGTAGACTATGTAATATGTTATTTGTAAAGTCTTTAATAAATTATAAAACACTTTTAAAATATCACTTTAATTAAAATCTGACTTTATTTTAGCTGTTTTTTCTTTAAAAAATTTTTAAATGAAATTTTAGCCTTGCAATTTTCCTCCTATAAAATGGGCTGTTTTTTACTTGCTCATCAATACAATATTTCTTTTCTCATATTTAGTTCTTTGCAGGTTGAACCTTGCTGTGGAAGCCTGAGAGCTTTTAACAAAAGAGCTTGGGGGAAGATAGGTCAAAGTTCAAATTCCTATGTCTGGCTTTTATTGGCTGCTTGACCTGGGCAGGTCTTCTGGTCTCTTGAAATCTCCATTCAAGCGCAAAAGGGAATCAGAAGAGTCTATTAAATGATTGTAAGGCAAGGATGAGTTACATGCTTGGCATGTAGCCAGCACTCATGATGCTATTGAATATTATGATCGATATCATTACTATCATTACTCCTATATGAAAGCTGTCTGTTATTCAGTATTTTTCTCTAGAAATCTCTATCACAGAAAAATAATGCAATCCTTAAAATAAATGTTCAAAATAATGATCACAAGGCATTCAAAAATTCTGAATTCTTGAATCATAAAAGAGAAGTTATCTTTTTGGCAGTGTAGCTTGAATCATACGTATATCATAGTATACTCTAATTCTTAAATATTGCTTATTTATATGTTATATATACTGACCCAGTATATATATGTATATGACCCAGTATAATAAATACTGAAGTGTATATATTACTTCACTGTAATATTCAATTAATCAACACTTGACTAGGTTTGATAATTTAAAAAATTTTTTTGAATTTCAGTAACTTTTAGGGTTCAAGTGGTTTTTGGTTACATAGATGTATTGTATAGGGGTGAAGGCTGAGATTTTAGTGTACTGATCTCCCGAGTAGTGTCCATTGTCCCCAATATGTAGTTTTTTATCACTTGCTCCTCTCCTACCTGTCCCCTCTTCTTAGACTCCAAAGTCCACTGTACTGCTCTCTATGCCTTTGCTCCATAGCTTAGCTCCCATTTATAAATGAGAACATATGGTATTTGGTTTTCCATTCTCGAGTTACCTCACTTAGAATAATGGCCTCAACTCCATCCAAGTTCCTGCAAAAGGCCATTATTTTATTCTTTTTTTATGGCTGAGTAGTATTCCATAGTGTGTATGTACATGCACAATATATATACACACACTATATATATATAGATACACCATATACTATATATATACACTATATAACATATATAGTATATAACATATATATACTATAGTATGTACACTATATAGAGTACATGTATCATATATACTAACTATATATAATATAGTATATATAATATATAGTATATCTAAATAATATATATGATATATAGTATATATATAAACTTTCTTTTTTTCTTTTCTTAATTTTAATTTTTAAATTTTATTTTAATAGTTTTTGGGGTACAGGTGATTTTTGGTTGCATAGATAAGTTTTTTAGTGATGATTTCTGAGATCTTAGTGTACCCATTACCCAAACGGTGTACACTGTACCCAATATGTAGTCTTTTATCCATCACCCCCCGTCCAACCCCCCAAAGTCCATTGTATCGTTCTTATGCCTTTGTGTCCTTTTAGCTTAGCTACCAGGTGTAAGTGAGAACATACGGTATTTGGTTTTCCATTCCTGAGTTACTTCGCTTAGAATAATGGCCACCAGCTCCATCCAAGTTGCTGCAAAAGGCATTATTTCCTTCCTTTTAATAGCTAAGTAGTATTACATGGTGTGTATATACCACATTTCCTTTATCCACTTGCTGGTTGATGGGCACTTAGATTGGTTTTATATCTTTGTTATTGCAAATTGTGCTGCCATAAACACGCAATGCGCATGTGTCTTTTTCATAAAATGACTTCTTTTCCTTTGGGTAGATACCCAGTAGTGGGATTGCTGGATCAAATGCTAGTTCTGCTTTTAGTTTTTCGAGGAATCTCCACATTGTTTTCCATAGTGGTTGTATGAGTTTACATTCCCACCAGCAGTGTAACAACATTCCCCTTTCACCACATTCACGCCAACATTGATTGTTTTTTGACTTTTTAATTATGGCCATTCTTGCAGGAGTCAGGTGGTGTCTCGTTGTGGCTATGATTTGCATTTCCCTGACTAAGCGATGTTGAGCATTTTTCCATGTTTGTTTGCTGTTTGTACATCTTCTTTTGAGAAGTGTCTATTCATGTCCTTTGCCTATTTTTTGATGGGATTATTTGTTTTTGTTTTCTTGCTGATTTGTTTGAGTTCCTTGCAGATTTTGGTTACTAGTCCTTTGTTGGATACATAGGTTTCAAACATTTTCGTCCACTTTGTGGGGTGTCTGTTTACTCTGCTGATTATTTCTTTTGCAGCACAGAAGCTTTTTAGTTTAATTAGGCCCCATATATTTATTTTTGTTTTTGTTGCATTTGCTTTTGGGATCTTAGTCATGAATTCTTTGCTTAAGCCAATGCCCAGAAGAGTTTTTCTGATGTTGTCTTCTAGAATTTTCATGGTTTCAGGTTTTAGATTTAAGTCTTTGATTCATCTTGAGTTGATTTTTGTATAAGAGGAGGAGATGGGGTTCCAGTTTCATTTTTCTATATGTGGCTAGCCAGTTGTCCCAGCACTATTTATTGAATAGGGTGTCCTTTCCCCAATTTATATTTTTGCATGCTCTGTCGAAGATAATTGGCTGTAAGTATGTGGCTTTATTACTGTGTTCTCTATTCTGTTCCATTGATCTATGTGCCTATTTTTATACCAGTACCATGTTTTGGTAACTTTAGCCTTGTAGTATAATTCGAAGTCGGTATACCACATTCTTCATCCACTCATTGGTCAATGGGCACTTTGGTTGGTTCCATATCTTTAAATTTTGAATTGTTAGGCTGGATCATTTTAAGTTCCTTATATTCCGTGTGTCATCAGGCATACCAACAGATATATAGTGGAGAGAAATTATAATTCAATTCTGAGTAGTGAGTGAAACCTATAGATAATAATAGTAAATAATACTTAATTTTATTTATTTATTTATTCATTTATTTAGATAGAGGCTCCCTCTTCGCCCAGGCTGGAGTGCAGTGATGCAATCTCGACTCACTGCAATGCCTACTTCCCAGGTGCAAGTGAGTCTCCTGCTTCAGCCTCCTGATTAGCTTGACTTTCAGGTGCGTGCTACCATGCCTGGCTAATTTTTGTATTTTTAGTAGAGATGGGGTTTCACCATGTTGGCCAGGATGGTCTCGATCTCCTGACCTTGTGATCAGCCTGCCTCAGCCTCCCAAAATGCTGGGATTACAGGCATGAGCCACTGTGCCCGGCCAAGCAAGGGTCTTTTGAGAAGTGGCAGTGCCCACTACTCAGATCTGTGCACAATTGATAACTTACGAATTGTTTCATTTCTGAGATTTTCCATTTTATATTTTCAGATAGTGGTCTACCACAGGCAAACAATGAAAAGCGAAAACATGGATAAGGATGGACTACTGTATAATTAACCTAAGTGTCTGTCAACGGGTAAATGGATAAAGAAACCTGGTGTATATACACAATAAAATACTATTCAGCCTTAAGAAAGGAGGAAATCCTGTCTTTTGTAACAACATGGATGAGCCTGGAGAACATTATGCTAAGTGACATAAGCCAGGCACAGAAAGACAAATAACACATGATCTCACTTATATGTAGAATCTAAAAAAGTTGAACTCATAGAAGCAGAGAATAGAATGGTTACTGGGTTTGGGGTGGGGATATGTTGGTCAAAGGATACACAATTTTGGCTAGACACAATGATAAGTTGAAGAGATCTATTGTTTCTGTAATTGGTAACACTGTATTGTGCACTTGAAAACTGGGAGGAGAGAGATTTTGTGTTCTTACCACAAAAAATGGTATGTGAGGTAATGCGTATGTTAATTAGCTTGATTTAGCCATTTCACAATGTATACATATTTCAAACATACAGTTTTCAACAAACATTTGGTACACCATAAATAGATATAATTTGTATTTGTCAATTAAAAAAAAAAGAGAGTTTCTGAGATCACACCCTGGGAAAGGAAATAGGTCTGGTGTAGGAAGCCCTTACTCATTAAAACTTTTCAAGTGATCCTGATGTGCATTTAGTCTTTTGGTTGCACCGATCCTGGGGAGTGCTTTACTCAAAGAAATTAGTGTCTAATGAAGAAAATTTAGGCTTGATGACAGATCAGTGGAGGGCATAAGTTGAGGCTCATAGTAGCCCTCCTATTACCCCTAAACAATATGTACGATTAGTTTTATTATTCTGTGTACCAGAATTCTCTTTAATATGATTGATCCAGATCATACAAGCTTATAGCTAAGAATTTGATTATTTCAAGGTGTTAGTTGAGCCAGATTTGGCTTATTTCAATTCCTATTTCACAGAACAATATAAAGCTACTTCCTGACAGTGCTTCCATGTGTACGTTTTTCCATGGCTAAGCCAATGGCTAAAGTGAAAAATACAGAAGAAAAACACTGCAGTGACTTGGGTGGTTACTATAGGCCATATTCTTTTTTTTTTTTTTTTTTTAGATAGAGTCTCACTCTGTCACCCAGACTGGAGTGCAGTGGCGAGATCTCGACTCACCGCAAGCTCCGCACTATAAGCCATATTCTGACCCACATAAGCTACTGGAGCTGCAGGTTCAGGCCTGCAGTATGTCCTTGGACTGCTTAAGGACTGATTTGATGGACTTTTTCTCATTAACACATTCTGGAAGTGCAAGTCTGAGGCATGTGGAAATAAGTGAAGACCAACCAAATGAGAAGAGGCAATGGTTACTTATTCAGAACTTGTCACAACAAGGGAGTTGGTCACCATTACTTGTGCTTTGTTAGCTACTCACATACAGGCAGAGGAGTGGAGAAGCCTCACAGTGGAACAGAGCAGAGGCTTCAGGTGCGTGCTGATTGAGGCTGCTGGATTGGGGAAGCTGGAGATAGCTCACTAGAAGCAGGATGTGTGGTATGAATGTGTCTCCCCCAAATTTATGTGTTGAAACTTAATTGCCAATGTGATAGTATTTAGCGGTAGGGCCTTTTGGAGGCGATTAGGTAGTGAAGGTGGAACCCTCATAAATGGGATCAATGACCTTATAAAAGAGTTGTTTGGGGAGAGAGGGCATCCTTCTGCCTTCCGCCAGGTGAGGACACAGCCACAAGGCACCATCTTTGAAGCAGAGAGCAAGTCCTCAGCAGACACCAAGTCTGCTGGCCCCTTGATCTTGGACTTCCCAGCCTCCAGAACTGTGAGAAATAAATTTCTATTATTGCAAATTACCCAGTCTAAGGTCTTTTGTTATAGCAGCGTGAATGGATGAAGACACAGACATCCCACATGATTAGTTAAGAGTACATATTTGACTTTCTCTGGTTGGTCCTAAGTTGGAAGTGGGAGCAAAAGTTAGAGATTAATTTTTCAAGGGACAATTAATGAAGTCCTGGACATTTTGGGCCAATCGTTATGGATGTTATTGTTTGACTTCCTGAACTGGTTGTTGAGGTAATTGTCTGACTTGTAGATGGACAGTGGGCTGGCTTCCTGGATTGGTTACTATAGATAAGGGATTGGTTTCCTTGACTGGTTGCTGCAGGTCATGGGTTGCAGTTCTACTTTTATATATGATCTGGCTATTGTCCATGTGTATTCAATCTCACAGGCATTATCTTCTATTGCAGAGGCACCTGGCATTAGAGGAAGTATGTTGTGGCAAGAGGAGGACTTAGCTATTTATGAGAAACCCCTGTTTCACTTTAGAATCCACAACCAGAAATGTCCAAGTGAGCAAGAGATATGCAAAGCTCCAACTGGCACAGAATGAAATTCTAAAGTAAAAGAAAATCCTCAGGACTCCACATGGTACCCTTTAAGTACAAAGCTGCCTAAAATCTCTTTCTGTTTATTGTAATTTGATGTGTGAAATTCCGGCAGGCATTTACAATTCAGATCCCATTCCTAAGGGATTCCCATTTAGGGTCTGTTCGTATGATTTATTCTGAGCCTCTCTTCATGTATGGACGCTTGAGATCGTTAGGTAAAATGTACATAGATGCCCAGAGATGAAGTGTTTATCATCATTACCTCAATGAATCATTCTGCAGCCTTGACAGGTTCTAATGTCCCCCATGCTTCAACGCCACCCACTCTGTCTTGCTCTTTGTCTGAAGCGTGTTCTCCTTCCTTCTGCCCACCAGCACCCCCATCTCAAAATTTCAAAGTATTCCCCTCATCAATCATTTGGATTTAGCTGGGGGCAGGGAGGGCGGGGGTGGCTGGACAGCAGCAGAAGCTTTGTCCAAATACCTCGTAACAAGAATGACAACATAGTCATGGCCCCTGTTTGCTGGGTGGGGGAGAATGGGGGCAAGAAGGGAGGAGGGGGGCCTGCTGTGACATCAAACCCAGGCTTTTCTCAAGTGGTTGATGGTGTGGAGTGGCAGCAGCTCCCTTGATGATTGCAGTCTCCTTTGCTGAGAAAAAAATGGGGCTGTTCTCAAGGCTCGACCTCCATGAGCTCGGGTATGTTCCCTAGGGCTACGCTGGAAAGGGTCTTCATTTCTGCTTTTCCAAACAGGGGGCTTCCATCAAAGGTGATAGCGGAGTTAGGAAAACTGAGTCTGGCCTGGTGAGGCTGCATTTTTCCCATTGCTGGATCAAGGGAGGCTGTGATTCTCATGATAAATTATGTGTTCTACTTTTAGCTCTTTCCACCGGGTTACACTGTGACCTTGGGCAAGACCCTGCACCTTTCCGGGTTCCCCCTCCTCCTCTTAGTTTCTCCTCATCTGACGAAAGCACCTTTTAAAAAACCATGACAGTGTTATAAAACAAAATGTACAATAGATGAAAGGAAAATGTGTGATCACGAATGTAACAGAAACATTGTTGGTGCTTCTTCCCATTCCTTTTTCTATGCTTTAAAATTATACTTGCAATCATTGAATCTCTACCTTAATAGCTTGCCTTTGTTGTTGTTGTTGTTGTTTTGCTGGACATGTTCCTAGGTTGCTGAATAATCTTTGTATCATAATTCTTAATGACTTCATAATTTCAAGATGTATTTCTTAGTCTCTTCCATTTAGCTCACCTAGAAAATACCCTGGAATTGAGATACAGTAAAATCCACTGAGAAATTCCCCTTGAATTTCCTCTGGTTATTTTCCCTTTCCTTTGAAACATTCAGGGGTTTCTTTTTTAGAGTAGGAAATTAGCCAGTGCCTTAGAGATTAAAAAGCCCAAATAAAAACAAAAATAAACCTCAACCCCACACTGCCCCCAGACAAACCCAAACACTCGTTAACTCACTTTAAAGTTAGTCTGGGCTGGGCATGGTGTCTCACGCCTGTAATCCCAGCACCTTGGGAGGCCAGTGTGGGTGGATCATGAGGTCAGGAGATCGAGACCATCCTGGCTAACATGGTGAAACCCCATCTCTACTAAAAATACAAAAAATTAGCCGGGCGTGGTGGCACGTGCCTGTGATCCCAGCTACCCAGGAGGCTGAGGCAGGAGAATGTCTTGAACCAGGGAGTCAGAGGTTACAGTGAGCTGAGCTGAGATTGTGCCACTGCACTCCAGCCTGGTGAGAGAGCGAGACTCCATCTAAAAAAAAAAAAAATCAGTCTGTCCATATTCTCTAAGTAAAATGTTTGATTCTTCCAACTTTTAGATTAAAATGTCCCAAGGAGAAGCCCTTGAGCTTTATTTTTGGATTTGGTGGTAAATTCTTCCTCTGAATGTCAAGTCTCTCAAAGTCTGCAGGAAATCCTACTGGGACTCAGAGATTGTGACATCAGATCTAGTTAGAGTTGCTGAATGCAATGAACTGCAGATGTCTGAACATGCCAGGAGACAGAACTCGCAAAGACCTACAACCAGCATCCAGCTGGATTAGATGTGGCTTTTTCTGTCCTTAGGTTACCTGGGGAAACAAATCCCATAGAAATTATTTGATCACCCCCCTCCAGAGCATAAAGTGAACAGGTGAGAAAAGGTATCTGTATTATGAGAGCCTCTCTCTATTGTGCTCCCCATAAAAGGTCAACAGACTAAGAAGGTTTCACTTTCTCTGGGGTGCTACTGTACTGCATCATATACAAATACCCATATGAGGGGAAGAAAACAAAACTTTTCTTCTTCTTCTTTTTTTTTTTTTGAGATGGAGTCTCACCCTGTCACCTAGGCTGGAGTGCAATGGCCCGATCTTGGCTCACTGCAACCTCTACCTTGCGGGTTCAAGCAATTCTCCCACCTCAGCCTCCCAAATAACTGGGATTACAGGCACTCGCCACCACACCTGGCTAATTTTTTTGTATCTTTAGTAGAGACAGGGTTTCACCATGTTGGCCAGGCTGGTCTCTAATTCCTGACAGCGTGATAAGAGAGAATTTTTCCTTTTTTGGATAAATCCTTTCCAAGTGAATTCATCATGGCCATCCATCATATATCATCCTTCCCCCTCCCACCATACCACACCAAATCCAGCTGCTGCTCCCCTGGATTTCATTCTATTCAGGTAACTGGGGATCATCCTAATTTTGGCTTTTAGTTCTCACATCCAACATTCACATGAGTTTATTAACTCTACCATATACAGGTTTCGTATCAGTGTGCTTCTCCATTCCCATACGGTACTGCCTCATTTCATGTTCTCATCATTTGTAAACTAGATTTCTGGGTTACCACAATTTCCTAACTGATCCACCTACTTCCAGCCCTGTCTTCATACCGCATGGTGTCGTTTCTCATGATCACCCAGTTTCTGCCAGTCACTTGCACGGGAGTCTTCATTCTCCTTTGTCTGTCTGACCTTGCCACTCATCTGCTCGTAGACCACATTGCTCCTCGGTAAATTACATGCAGGATTCTTGGCATGGCAGACATGAGACTGCACATCTGCTGCCTTCTTTCCTGCCCAGCCTGATCCTCCCTCCTGATCTCTTAAATCAAAATATCACTTGGTGGAGTCCAGGAAGACACATTTTTAAAAAGCTCCCTGGGCAATTCTCATGTATGGGATCCATTGATAATTATTTGGAAACTAGTATTCCAGAAGCTCAATAGGATGCCATTTATGTCTGAGTTTTCCTGTAATCAAGCCTCAGGAAAGGATGCATCATAATGTATTTCAGTTACTGAGCCCCCGTGGGTTGGGTCCAAGATGGAATTCTGTTATGGTTAATTCTGCATAAAAGATTTTGTTTATAGTTAAACTATGGGATATTAACATTGCTTGTACCTGAAAAGATTGTGTGTGGTAAGCCTTCCTGTGCACTAAACCAGTCATGTTATTCCCCTGTCTTAATTCAGGGGCAGCATACCTCCTTATACCCAAGTCTTAATTTAAGAGGAAGAGAAAGGAACAGGAAATAATGTGATAAGATATAAGAACAAAAGAAGACTGCCCCACAAAATAGCATGGCAAAATAGCACAAATGGGAAATACTAACTTGCCAAAGTTTAGGGAATTAATGATCATGTGTACTTGCATATTTTATAATTTTACCATCAAACATGAGTTTTTAATAATAAGGAAAATGCTGATTCTGTAATGTTCAGGGAAATGTCAGGATGCAAAATTGTTTTTGTAATCTCAGTCATGTAAAGTATGTTTAGAAAAAGAACACTTTGAAATACTGTATTAAGTTAATATTGCTTCTCTCAGGGGCTGAGATTATTGGTTTTTAATTTTTTAAAAAAATTTCTCATCCCAATATTTAAAAAATTTTTTGAGTTCACAGATAGTATGTTTGGAATCAGAAAAATATAAGCTAACTTTTGATTGCCATTGTTGGAGTATAACAGGAAGAGATATGAAAGTGATAGAGAAGTAGGCAAAGGATGGTGGGGAGGGAGGGAAGGCAAAAGGGGAGAAACAGAAATAAAAGAAAAGGAGATAGAATATGGGGGAGGAAAGAATATGGCCGTAGGGCGAGGACATACTATGTCTGAAGTCTGAGGACTCATCTTTTTAAGATTCCATCTTCACTTCGGGGTTTCTGACTCTTTTTTTCCCTTTCTTTCTTTCTTTCTTTCTTTCTTTCTTTCTTTCTTTCTTTCTTNCTTTTTTTCCCTTTCTTTCTTTCTTTCTTTCTTTCTTTCTTTCTTTCTTTCTTTCTTTCTTTCTTTCTCTCTCTCTCTCTCTCTCTCTCTTTCTTTCTTTCTTTCTTTCTTTCTTTCTTTCTTTCTTCCTTTCTTTCTTTCTTTCTCTCTCTCTTTCTTTCTTTCTCTCTTTCTCTTTCTTTCTTTCTTTTCTTTCTCTCTCTCTTTCTTTCTCTCTTTCTTTCTCTCCTTCCTTCCTTCTTCCCTTCCTTCCTTTCCTTCCTTCCTTCCTTCCTTCCTTCCTTCCTTCCTTCCTTCCTTCCTTCCTTCCTTTCTTTCTTTTTTTTTTTTTTTTTTTGAGACGGAGTCTTGCTCTGTCGCCCAGGCTGGAGTGCAGTGGCCGGATCTCAGCTCACTGCAAGCTCTGCCTCCCGGGTTTACGCCATTCTCCTGCCTCGGCCTCCCGAGTAGCTGGGACTACAGGCGCCCGCCACCTCGCCTGGCTAGTTTTTTTTTTTTTTGTATTTTTTAGTAGAGACGGGGTTTCACCGTGTTCGCCAGAATGGTCTCGATCTCCTGACCTCGTGATCCGCCCGCCTCGGCCTCCCAAAGTGCTGGGATTACAGGCTTGAGCCACCGCGCCCGGCCTTCCTCCTTCCTTCCTTCCTTCCTTCCTTCCTTCCTTCTTTCCTTCCTTCCTTCCTCCCTCCCTCCCTCCCTCCCTCCCTCCCTCCCTCCCTTCCTTCCTTCCTTCCTTCCTTCCTTCCTTCCTTCCTTCCTTCCTTCCTTCCTTCCTTTCTTCCTTCCTTCCTTCCTTTCTTTCTCAGGGTCTTGCTCTGTTGTCCAGGCTGGAGTGTGCAGTGGTGCAATTTTGGCTCACTTCAGCCTCAACCTCCTGGGCTCCAGTGACCCTCCCTCCTCAGCATCCCAAGTAGCTGGTTCGACACGTGCACACCACCATGCCTGGCTAATTTTTGTTTTTTATTACTTTTTGTAGAGACAAGCTCTCCCTATGTTGCCCAGGTTTGTCTCGAACTCCTGGGCTCAGGCAATCTGCCCACCTCAGCCTCCCAAAGTGCTGGGATTACAGGTGTGAGCCACCATGTCCAGCTAGGACTCCTGATTTTCTAAGCAGCCTAGTACTCGATCAGAAGACGCTATAAAAAGACTGCCCTTGTCTAATGCACTGGTATTCTGTATAATGACATGTGCAAGCAGTTGCTTCTTTTTATCATCAGTATTGAAAACAGCAAAGAGCTCCTGGATATTACTTCAAAGTCATTTGCATATTGGTAAATGAGTCACAAGATGGCAAAGCTTGGATGTTTTAGGAAAATATTTCCTTATATCCTTTCTGCCTCTCTCTACTGTCCAGAGTCCTCTCAAATTAATCAAAGGGATAGGAAACTCCAATGCTGCGGACCAGGATAGTCCTTTGTCCCCAAGGTGAGTCCAGTGCTGAGCTGGAGAGGGACTCCAATCATTGTAAGATTGGCGGATGGATTAGGCCATGAATATGCAGAGGCAGGATGAAGGGAGTGAGCACCCAATCCATAATGAGTGAATTAGAATTTTAAAATGGAGTGAATTAGATAGTTATTATCAGTGTAATTATTCATAAATGTGCCTAATTATTCATAATTATTCAGAAGCCTATTACTTCCCTGATTGCCATAAGTGATCTCTGAGGCCAATTACAATTGGATTCCGGTCACAGGACTCAGTGACTATTACCCGTCTGTCTTGGTAAATCCGGAGCTTGGTCTCCGTCCTAACAGCCCTTTGTGTCATCTGGCCCTTTAAATACACACAACAAACCCGTTGCTTTAAACCCAGCTGATTTCAAAGCCCCCATTGTCTTTTTCCCCGTTCCGGTCCCAAGCTCCACTTATTTGGGTTCAGGCTGTTCCTTCGAGGGCACACACTGCTGCTGTTTAATTAGGACTCTCTTGTTGTCATTCCTGCATTTGATATCTTAATAGCATTGAGAGCATATGTAGGGAAATAGGCAGAAAGGAAAGTACCTTTGTGCACATAAAGGTGATATGGAGAAGCCAGAAGCCCTGGAAGACTCGGCCCTGCTTTAGAGGTTGCACCGTCAAATCAGTGGTTTGAGATTTTCTGTAAATCTTGAGGCCCTCGTACACAGGTGAGGGAATGCAGCTAGGTTTAACTCAGTAGGCTACAGCTTGCTGCCTCTGATACTCATCACGCTTCTGAGGATCGTTTCAAAATAGTGTGGCTTAGAAGAGCATTTCCAATTTTTCTAGAATGATTTCATCCTGACCTCAGTGTGACCAATTGCTGGATGTGGGCTCCGGCTTGATACCCCGTCTGTGCACAGCGTCTCGTGACTGTGCAGGCATCAGCGCTGAAGCTGTGGCTCAATTTCTACTTTTTTTTTTTCCTCCCTGGAAAACATTACGGCAATTACCATATTGTGGGGCGGCATTATCAAGTGCAAATTAGCATATAGATTAGTTCTGGGGGGCAGGGAGGAGAGGTGGGTTAAGAACTTTAAAATCATGTATCGTTAGGCTGTGCAAAGAGTGGCATGCAGGAATCTTCCAGGCCCTGGTCGACCTAACCCTGTGTGTCCATCAGCGGATCTGATGGGTGTCAGCTGATCATTTCTAGGGGAACAAAGACAACTCAGTTCTGACTGTAGCTGAGATATACCTACAAATGGGGCAGTGTAAGAAGTGGCAGAGCTGTTGGTGGATTTTAAGACTTTCATCTGCTTTTTATTCTTGGACAGAGAACCCCTGATTTGGTTAGTAAGAACTATAATTAATTGGAGTCACTAAGTTCACATTTTGCATTTGGTCCAAGAAATGAAAATGGTTAAATTTTTGCTGATGGGATAAAAAAAGAGTATAATCTAGAATTGAGACTTTTAAAAAGATTGTGGCAAAAGATAGGAGGCAAAAGGGAGATTCATTTCCTACCTTCCATCAGAAGAAAATAAAAATAGATTTATTGAAAAATAAACATGTATAGAACCTCCTTTATCTTTCTAAGATCTCCAACAGTACAGGAGACTGGTTTAGAAACAGTCAATCCGTCACTTGGTCAAGTGTTTATTGATAATCTACTATGTACAACATGATGAATGGTACAAAATATAGGATATGGAACTAATCACCAAAGTTCACACATACAATCCTTTAAAGAAATGGCACAGAGGATCCCTATTGGCTGCTATGGAAGAGTTCAGGGAGAACTTTGAGGACTAGAGTGGTCAAGAAAAGTTCAACAGGATTTGGGAGCTTCCTTGGCCACAAAGGGTAAGTGGGGTGTGAATGGGCATTCTTGAGGATATTCCAAGCCAGGGTGATGGACCACAGGCCTCAAAGGTCAAGGGCAGTGTGAAATGGATGGTTTAATGAGGAGACCAGCCTGACAGAACAGAGGGTCTACATGGAGGTGATGGAAAGTGTGTAGGAAACAAAGGTATGAGATTAAGGCAAATGTCTTAACTTCCTTCAACCTCAGTTATCTATTTCATTTGAATGGATCTAACAATAACTTCTTTGAAAAATGATCATGTAATAAATGAGATCAATTATTTTTCTATATGCAATTTCTGGCATACAATAAGCACACTGCCTTTGCTAATTATTTAGTTAAATGTGATATTGCTTAATTGAGTTAGATTTAAAACCACTTAGGGTCAGTTCGGGGCCCAGCGTTAAGCATTCAACTTTGTGGCAAATATTGTCCCTCAAATTAGCAACAAATAAAACATGTTTTTTAAAAAAATAAACACAATTCCTCGGAAGAAAATAACACCCCAAATCCTTTTTGGGATCACCTCTTCAGGTACCCTGGTTGGGGGCAGGCTCCGATTGGGATGTAGGAGAAACTGACCCAGGAAAACAGAAAAATAAAGGATGTGGACGTGGATGGGTGAACTGGGAAGACTGATGAACCGGAAGGAATTGTGCTGAGATTTATTTTCCCACAGTGACTTGAAAGGATAAAAAGCGGAAGAACACGGCCGCAGAGCCTGACGGGTCTACCTGGCTACCAAGCAGAGCAGGTCAGCACGGCCGCTTTGATTACTGGAGACACTACACATTTCATGGTACATTGGGTAGATTCTAAATCCTAATCTGCTTCCATGAATGGTCAAGGTACGGATTGTTCAATGGGGGATGGACACAAAAGAGCCATGTACAAATGTGTAATTGAGCATGACGTCCTGAGCCTCAGCCCAGCATCCTCCACCATTCACGGAAGGAAGGCCCACCAACGATGCACTCCCTGGACCCCGAAAAGTCATTGAGGTGTATTTTTTCATATCTTCCCCCACCCAGATCCTCCAAATGCTGTGAGAGGCAGGAGAAGAAAAGTACAAGGTCTTCAGTCTTGGAGAAAAGTTCCTGACACACAGTAGGTGCTCAATAAATATTTGTGGAAGAACTGTTTGTTGAAAAAAAAAAACTTCCATTTTACCTAGTTTGAACCCTCAGGAACCATAGTTTTTATTGGCCTGTATTGATTTTTCTTATCTAGTTTCGAATGTTTATTACTGGTGTCACAGTGATTTTTTCATCTCGTGAAAGTCTTCTCCCTGTTGGATTTTGAGCTGCTGCAGGACTTTTGTTCTTGTTTCCTCTACAGTGTCCAGCTCTGTGCTTTGCTTAGTGCCTGTATGTGCTGAATAGTGACTGGGCAGCTGTGATCCAGTAGGATGCGCAGTAGGCTAGGAATAAGAAAACACCAGTCTGTCTGCTCCGACAGGCAGCATGAGAGTGATCAGCCATCATCCCTCTGAACCTCAGTTGGGTCACATGTAAAATACGGATAATAATTGACATCTTATCTATATAAGAGGGTCAAAGTGTATTTGTAAAGATTAAATATATCACTGTACACTAAAGTATTTCAGCAATGACTTTTTGCATTTGGCTGTGACTGCACCACCCATACGTTACCATTTTTATACTGGAGGCCTTCCCATTCTGAGGGGAGATGGATCTGCAAAAGCATTAGTGGGATAGAGGTGAGCTGATACTGGTCTCTTGTTTGCTTGCAGCTGAAATCAGACTAGACCAAAGCCAGGAGAGCTTGTCTCCCCTTCTGATATTGTGTAACAGGTGACACTGTTTTTTTTTTTTTTTTTTTTTTTTTTTTGAGACGGAGTCTCGCTCTGTCACCCAGGCTGGAGTGCAGTGGCACTATTTTGGCTCACTGCAAGCTCCACCTCGTGGTTTCAGGCCATTCTCCTGCCTCAGCCTCCCAAGTAGCTGAGACTACAGGCACCCGCTACCACGCCCGGCTAATTTTTTTGTATTTTTAGTAGAGACAGGGTTTCACTGTGTTAGCCAGGATGGTCTCGATCTCCTGAGCTCGGGATCTGCCTGCCTCGGCCTCCCAAAGTGCTGGGATTGCAGGCATGAGCCACCGCGCCCGGCAGACACTGTTGGTTTAAGAAGAGACAGCCTTGAGCATAGGAAGCAAGAAATGTATGTGTATGAACCTGCTCTCCCACCTCCTTCCCTTAAATAAGAATTGTTGCTGGGAACAGAGAAAAGGATAGAAAAGACTATCCTGTATTAGACAGACAAACCCATCAAGCTAAGCAAATCTCATCAAATGCAAAGCTCTAGGGCATGAGATTCCTTGGAAGAGAGTTCCAAGGACCACCAAACTTTACCTAGAGCTTTTCCTAACTCTCTTCCAAGGAATAGCCATGAGGCACATCACTGTGATGGGGAGGGTGTGGTTGAAAATGTCCAGTTTGCTCAGTTCCTACTGAGTCAATTTCCAATGATAATGTGGTAGTCTGGTCCAGACTTTTTTTTTTAATGATATCATTTATATAAATATCTGGAATAGACTCTGCCTCAAAAAACAAACAAACAAGTCTTTGCTATTCACAATAACAAATATTCACAATAGCAAAGACTTGTTTGTTTGTTTTTTGAGGCAGAGTCTCACTCTGTTACCCAGGCTGGAGTGCAGTGGCGCAATCTCAGCTCACTGCAACCTCCGCCTCCTGGGTTCAAGCAATTCTCCTGCCCCAGCCTCCCTCCCAAGTAGCTGAGATTACAGGCACCTGCTACCATGCCTGGCTAATTTTTTGTATTTTTAGTAGAGATGGGGTTTCACCATGTTGGCTGGTCTCGAACTCCTGACCTCAAGTGAACCGCTCACTTAGACCTCCTTACCGTGTCTTTATTTCCCTCCTACTGCATGTTTTACTAGAGAGTCCTCAAGCCATTGCTGATCCACCATCACCCAACCCAAGTCAGGACATTTTCCCCCTGCTTACTTCATTTTCTTGGCAGCATTGTTGATAAGTGGTTACATTTAGTATCTGATAAAGACAGGAAGACAAACTGTTCTTTGAAAAGGACTCAATAATATATTTTCACTACAGTATTATAAGCAGCTCAAATAATACACGAGTACACGGAGTAAGATTGGCAGGTCATATTTTACACATCTCAATTCAGTCTCCCGTCTCTGAGCTGCCATCAGTGTGGGAAGACAACCTTCTAGCCACATTTCTGTGCATTTCTGTACCTGTCTGCTAGTATCTAATGACACATATTAATGAAAGCCTATTGGATACTGATCTCTTTTGATTCTCCCATCAATCCACTGTTTAGACACTGCAGGTGTCTCTCCTTCATTTCACAGAGGTCAATAACCTGGCCAACATGTCAGAGTTAGCTGGATTCCAAGTTCGTCTTATTTCCAAGCTTACAAGCTTAAGTTCTAGGTCCTTCTTTAGTTACTCTGATACTTCCTAATCTAGTAGCTGATTTAGGAATGATGTAGGCTGACTGCAGAATAATTGTTTTAAAAGATAGAAAAATTGGATGATGCCAGAAAAGATCCAGAGAAAGCCATTTTGATTTTGGATTTTTAGTCCCATTAGGACTAACTTATATGGGGTATTAGACTCCGTCTTGGATAGAGAAGAAAGGAAATTTTGCATGGTAGGTTCTGATGTTGATGGTTGAGTTCAGGACTTCCGGCATGGCCCATAGGTGAGAGAATAATTCAGACCTTCCAGCACTGGGAGTCTGCATTTAAATTCTATGAGGAAGTAAAAACGTGTTAAAAGTTAAAGCCGAAACGTGAACATAAACCATACACATCAAAAGCCAAAAAGCTTAGGGCTGGAAAGCTGAAAAGCTGTGAGAAGGCAGAATGGGAATGGCTGGGGCTGGGCTTCTTGGTAGGTGGCTGGGCTCTCGGAACTCCCTGGGCCTTCACTGGTGGTCCCGTCTACTCCCAATGCTTGATTTTAGTGGTAACAGAATTCCAGTAAGGATACAAGTCTGGTTTTAACTCGCGCCCACACCGTTAAAAACTATCGCTTGTCAGAAGAGAGAAGAAAGCTCAAAGCAAGGCCTTTCCCAAGGTGGTGGTGAAAACTGCCCCTCCCCTACAGGAACTGTGGGTTTAACCCAGCTGCCTCATCAACGTACATTTCACAGATTTCCAAATGGAGCACAGATGAGGTGGAGGTAGGAGATGTTTGCAGAGTGAAAATGACGATTACGGCTATTTTATAACTTGTAGCAACCACAATTTATTCAAATAATAATGTAATGATTGGTTTAATTATGCCTTTAAAAAAGTTAAATGTTTTTAGTTTTTCATTTTGAAAAGTTTATGTATTTATTTTTTGAGACAGGGTCTTATTCCTGTTGCCCAGGCTGGAGTGCAGGGGCACAATCATGCCTCACTCCAGCCTCGACCGTCTGGACTCAAGAAATTCTCCCACCTCAGCCTCCCAAGTAACTGGGACCACAGTTGCATTCCACCATACCTGGCTAATTTTTTGTATGTTTAGTAGAGACAGGGTTTCGCCACGTTGCCCAGGCTGGTGTTGAACTTCTGGACTCAAGCGATCCGCCCACCTCAGCCTCCCAAAGTGCTGGGATTACAGGTATGAGCCACTGTGCTGGGCCAGAAATTAAATTTATTTCACATTTGAAAGGTCTAGCCTAGGGTCCATCAGTCAAAGGTTTGGGGAAGAAACCCGGCTTTATTTTTTTTCTTCCAGTTTCACATACATAATTCTATTTAACATTAAGCATACTATGACTTTCATTCTAATTTAACTTCCTCACAACAGACACCTCCGTACTTAGTGTGGATGTTCGAGGTTATCCAAACAATATGGCATCTCAATGGGTTATCCTGATAGGTTCCAAAGAACTCTCCTCTAAGTCTTGGCTCTGTTCCTGAGAGCAGTAGCCTCGTGGTCTTCAATCCTGGATGCATTTAAAAATCATCTGGACAGCTTGATTCACTGGTTTGGAGTAGGGACTGGGAGTAAGTAGTTTTCAAATGCTCCCCGGAAGAGGTAGCTAGAGCCAGGAAACAGATTGTTAGATAAGCAGAAATTCTTAAGTCATATTATTAATATGTATTGGTGTTTAAAGGAATATGGCATGGTCCTTTTGTGATGCAAATAGCCTGTTCCCAGCATTCTAATTTTGTTATTTGGAAGTCTGAATATGTACACAGTAATGTATTGCTTAATGATGGGGATATGTCTCAAGAAATGCATTGTTAGGTGATTTCATGGTGGTGTAAGTACATCACAGAGTGTACTTACACAAACCGAGGTGGTGCAGTCTGCTACACACCTAGGCTGTATGATACAGCCTGTTGTTCCTAGACTGCAAACCTATACAGCATGTTACAGTATTGAATTCTGTAGGCAATTGGAACACAATCGCATGTATTCGCATGTCTAAAAATAGAAAAGCTAAGTAAGGCTATGTATTATAATCTTTCAAGGACCACTGTTGGATATGCAGTCCATTGTTGATGGAAACGTTGTGATATGCATGACTGTATCTAGTATTGCGTGCAAGTGTGTGTATGAATAATACATAATAACACAACTGCACAGGCTTCATTACATAAGAAACTTCCCTTAGTCCACTTAGAAGATATCTGACCCCAGCACTGACAGTAAGTCTTCATTTATGCCCATTAAGGGCCCTATAATCTTGCAAAAGTGATCACATAATATTTATTCATATTGACATTTAATACACAAGTGAGAAACACCTACAAATTCCATGAGTTTTCAGAAGCGTTATTTTCCTATCATAGTACTTTTGGTGGCATATTTTTTTTTAACTTTTTCTTATGGACATTGTAAAAATGCATGCGAAAGTAGAGAAAATGGTATACTCAGTCCCCATTTTCTAAACATCCAGCTTCAACAGTGATCAACATTTTGCCCATCTGGTGTTTTGTCTTTTCTTCTTCCTTTATCTTCCCATAGAGACAAACATAACTCCATAATTCTTTCACTTTCTTTGAAAAATTTTGTAATTGTTTAATATTACACTGCCAACAACCCTCACTCATCTCTTGATTGAAGAGGCAGGCTGTAATTCCATCTCTGGTTTGCAAGGTTTCCTTCTAAACCTAAACCCTTAAGCTATGTTCTTGCAGACTGGGACATTAGCAAGATCTCTCGATTGAATTACAGAATTGCATTCCACCAAGGATTCAGTTTTGTAGAGTACTTAACATTGAACTACATGATGAGGCACAGGAGTAATGGGTCTTTTCAGTAATACCATCTTTTTTTTCCCTTCCGTAAATCAAAGGCAGTATTACAAGACCTTTAGCTATTCAGCATGAATGGAGTTAAAAGTATACAGGGGCTGGAAATAGCCCCCAAATTAAGGCCATTCTGTCATCTCCACAAGGTTTATTCTTTTACCCCTAGTAGTTAATATGAATAATTGAAGAATCCGAGAGCTTTTCTGTGATTTGAAATTTTTGGAGGTATAGATTCCACAGTTTCCATTGCCCTGGAAGCTGAAACAGAAGAAATGACCTGACTTGTGTCTGCTTTCTGCCGGTGACCCATTTTGGGGCTCTGATGCAATCCCCAGGCAGCGGGGTGCTTTGCCTTCCAACTTTGAGGCTGAGAGTTTATAGGTCACTACTGGCTCTGAGGCAGCTTGGACTTTCCTCTGGGTTTGACTCTGGCAATACAATAAAGAGACCATTGTAGAGAATTTCCCATCCTCAGGAAGGTCCAAGGACAACAGTCTTGAACCTGCGCAAACTTGTTCTCCATCTGGGAGCTCAAACTAGGAGGCTGTGGATACTTCTAACCCAGATTCAGTTAACCTCAAGATTTTGCCACGGTAGTTCTGAGCCTTTGAGTCTCAGCCTTCTTTTGTCTTCTGTGACTTCAAGGAGAATATGAATTTTCTGGATGATTTTGTAAAACGATACTTAATTTTATTTTAAAAAAATGTTGTTTGTAAATGTGGAAGCAAAGAGAGGAATTAGGAAAAGAGAGAAAGCTGTAAAAATTTGGGAACCCAAATCCCACCAATTTTTGGGGGACAGGTAATGGAACTGTTTTATATCACAATTTTGGTGGTGGTTACACAAATCTATCTGTGTATTCAAATTCATAGACCTGTGTACCAAAAGAGAAAAAGCAAATTTTACTCCTATGATAATTTTTAAAAGAAAATAAATTGTTAATCAGGGGAAAAATAAAATACCCAATCCTGCTCACGTTTGGAAGTAAAGAAAATTCCTCAAAGGGAAACAGCACCTTGGGGTTATCGATTATTTCAAAAGTTGTTTAAATTTCTGTTGAAGATTTTTTATTTTTACTTATTGTGTAGGTGATATTGTACTGACAGAAATTTTAAAAGTCACCAAGAATCATGTATCCACAGTAAATCATTTGTTTACATTTATTTTTTATTGTTTTATTTTATTACAGACAGGGTCTTGCTTTGGTGCCCAACCTGGAGTGCAGTGGTGTGATCATAGCTCCCTGCAGTCTGGACCCCTGGGCTCAGGCAATCCTCTCTCTCTCTTTTTCTTTATTTTGTGTGGAGATGAGGTCTTGCTACGTTATTCAAATTGGTCTCGAACTCCTGGCCTCAAGTGATTCTCCCATCTTGGTTTCCCAAAGTGCTGGGATTAAAAGCACGAGCCACTGTGCCGTTCATGTTTGCATTAAAAAAAATAAAGAATCCTATAGGCTTCAGTGAAGTTTCTGCTTCTCTTTCACTTTGCTGGACAAAGGCCAGCCTGAGTCAGAGCTTCAGGGAGAGGAGAGGGCCTCCTTATTCCCAGTGTGGGCTGAGAATCATCCACTCCACTCCAGACCTGTGCAATCAGAAGCTGCATTTTAGCAAGATGGCCTTAGGTGATTTACTACACGTTGAACGTTGCAAGTGGCTGGTTGGGGATTTCTGGTTGCCATGCCGATTGCTGCAGAGGCCCGAAGTAAGTCCTTCCTCCTTGGAGGGTGGCCACAGAACACACACCTCTGCTGTTCCCTGTAGTTGAGTGTGAGGTTACTTTCCTGTCTCTATCTGTCAGGGTCCCTTCCAGCGAAATGAGAGCAGCATATTAGAGTTGCCCATGGAAACTTCTGTTAACTCCATTTTTAATATCACAGGCAGTATTTGAGGATTATTTCCCCCTGCCATCCTAAAACATCTGCCTTTTCTCTTAAATTTAAGATGTAAATCATCTTCTAGCCAGTTAAGGGGAGCAGTTGAAGTGCATGGGTAAAAACAGAATCTGGAAGACATGTGGGTATTTCATTGGAAGTTATGGAAGGTTCTAGTTAGCCAAGATGGGCGCCTGGGGCAGAAAGAGTTCTTGTGGTCTTGGGTCGCTTGGTGAAAACAGAATGTTCCATGCAGAGTTGCTGTGTTCACGCACACTGGTGTGGGTAGGTCTATCTGGTCCTGGAGGTGGAGGTGGATCTGTCAGGAACACTTTGTCCTGGGCGTGCTTTCTGACTGCTTGTGTCCAAATGCAACATGAGCCCCAAATGTTGGTGCAGAGAGGACTCCATGGCTTGCTGTCACTGCATGAGCCTCTACGAGACCAGCTGGTGTTTCCCTGTTGGGTGACCTGACTGGGTCCACATGCCTTTAACTTTATGCAGAAAAAAATCCCAGTAAAAGCATCAGTTGGTGCTCACTGAGATTGCTTGCATCCTATATTTTTTCTTTTTAATTAATATTTCATGACCAGTTAACCAGCAGACTGTTACCCTTCTAATAAAGAAAAAGGTATTATAACCAATAAAATATATTTATTGCCCTCATTTTAAAGTCTTCATTAAGGACCCATCCCTCCCTTGTGAAAGTCTTTTTTAAAATACCATCAGAAGTACACAATAAATGGGGGAAAGAAGCCCTTGTTTGTTTAAAGAAGAAACATATTCCCTAACAGAAGATATAAAAGCGTAAGTCTGCAAATAAAAAATGTGGGTCTGTTTACTCAGTATAGGTTTTGTATCTAGCTCGTGTAGGTATGGTCATTCTCAATTTTGAGGGATTCGGGAATTTTTGCTTTTGTAAACTCAATATATGAGATATAATGCAACTCAAACATAAGAAAATAACTCGTTTTCATTCACATTATGAGAAAAGGGATGTAGTGCCTATAAGACCATCTTACATGAACACAACACATATTTCTAAAGTTATGGCTATCAATTATTCTGGAAGCTTACATTGTGTGTTCCAGGAGTTGGAATCTGTTAAACAGATCTACACTACTGAAGATTCTGTACAAGACAGCTGGAGAAAGAGCTCAATGATTTCATTCTGAGGTGGCTAAATATCAATTAGCCAGAGAAAGTGAAGAAATTGTAAAGCAAAGGATGTGTGCAGAGCTCTTCCTTTGTGTGGTGAGAGCTCTTGGTTTTGCTCATCAGAGGAGATGCAGAAGGCTCCAAGCCGTCTGCACACTGCTACCATCACTCGAGGTGGTCACTGCTTTAGGAATTTTTCCCAGCTTTTCCTACTTTGATGAATTACTTTGAAATACTTTATTATGCTTCACAACATAAGATTCAAATATAAAAATAAAATCATACCATTTTAAAAGTAAAATAGAACCTTAGAAAGATTCCACTTTATTTAATTTCTCACTTGAGAGAAAGAAGGTATAAAGAATTTAAATAATTTGCCTGAGGCAACACAGCTAGCTGGTGGCAAAACTGGGACTAGAATTCATCTCATTCTGCCTTGTGATTTTAGAACTGAAAGAAGCTAAACTCTCATTTGTGCAGCCCATTTCATCAATGGACATTAAAAGTTCTGTTTAAAGTGCTAGTTAATTTACTGATTGCCAGGACTTAGTCAACTGGGGTAAATCCAAAATGTGTTTGATATACCTCAGTAAACAAAAAGGGTACCTTTTTCAGTAAACTGGAGTTAAAGACATACTTACTTTTAGGCAGAAAGACTATTTGTAAGGCATTATGACAATTCCTGAATCTAAATCAGTATAAACGGAGAATTCTATTAAAAGTATTTAAAAAATTGAGTTGATTCTGGTTATTTTGCCAATGAAGTCATTGAATAAATGTTGGAAAAAGCTAGAGAAATCTGTAAAATGTTCAGAATTTGACCTAGATTGCATATGGGTTTTAAAAAATGCTATCACATTCATTATTGTAATTACTTATAAATATGTAACAATACACTTTGCAAATATGACATGCTCGTGTAGAATATTAAACGCTGGTAATCCTTAAGTATTCTGAAAGGTAAAATTATTTCCCCAGTTGTTTCTGCTTTCATGTAAAGAGTAATCAATGGGCTTATTTTGGTTAGCATTTCTGTTAGTTGGTTAGTTGTAGTGTTTACATCTTGTTGGCTCAAAGCTTAAAGAAAAAGCAAAGCAAAATAAATTCTACTGATAGTAATAAAAATATTAAAGTTGAGAAAGAACCACTTGTAGATTCATATCTTTATGTGGCTAAGTTGGTTTTGGTGAATTTTCTGTGTAAAAAACAACCACCAATAAACTAAACCCAACATCTCCCAATGGCATTTTCTTTTTCTGTGGTTGAATGGTGGAAAGAAGGCAGTAGTGTGCCACCTGGTGGTTCAACACGGATTGGCATAGTAGAGTTTCCCCAATCCCATATTAACCAAATGTAAAACAGAACCGATATTTCCTCAACTACCAATTCTTTCCTCCTTGGAGATATTTATTTTTCTTATTCTAAAGAGTGCTCATCAGGTACCATTATTCTGTTTGGAGATTGGAAATATGTTAAAATTAAAACAATCACCTCTAATGTGCTTCTCAGATCATGTCTATCCACAGACATTTGCCATTTGTGTTATACCAATGATATTTAATTACATTCAGATACTACTAAGGACTAGAAATAAAAATAATGCCATCCTGGCGTGGTCATGGTGGTGCACACCTGTAACCCCAGCATTTTGGGAGGCTAAGGAGGGCAGACCGTTTGAGCCCTGGAGTTTGAGACCAGCCTGGGCAATATAGTGACACCCCATGTCTGCAAAAATTACAAAAATTAGCTGAGCGTGGTGGTGCGTGCCTGTGGTCCCAGGTACTCTGGAGGCTGAGGTGGAAGGATTGCTTGAGCCCAGGAGGTTGAGGCTGCAGTGAGCCTTGATCGCACCACTGCACTCCAGTCTGGGTGACAGAGAGACCCTGTCTTACACGCACAGAAAAAAGATTGGGAAGGAAGGACTTTTTATAACATAATACAACATTATGCCCTTGATATGACATGTTATTGTGTCAGTCTGCTAGAAATGGAGATAAATTAACAAGATATTGCCTCTTTGAAGATGACGTGATCTTGAATAAAGAACATCAAAGTTTCAAAACCAGAAATGAATACTTTGTTTCACATGCCTACACAAAAGAGAATCTTTATTCACAATTTATATTTTTAAAAAATCAGATGAATGCATTTTACTATTTTTCTAACAGTGTCTGTTTTTTCATTTTCTACTTGAATGGAATGCAAATTTATACTATAACTTCTAAGCTTATAACCTTTTTAAAAGCCTTCATAACCTCAAGAATCCCAGCAGGCCAGGTTAAATAACAGCATGACTGCTTTCAGCCAAAGGTCTATGCAAAGCTAGAGCAAAAAAATATGGTTTCTTCAAAAAACATGTGTTTCAGACAGAAGAAAATTAGGATTTGACAGGAGTAGAAAAAAGTATGATTTCAAGTTTAATTCTGCAAGGTGAACTTCAGAACACTACCTCATTGATTGGGCTGATTTAGCGGCACTGTCTACAATTCTTCTGGCTCTGATTTTAAAGGCAATCTTTGCACTAGGACAAAAGATCAAAAGTTAACATCTGGTTTGGTGATAGTAAATTACCATTTCTGGATTTTTTTCTTCAGTGATATGAATTACAATACCCCTCACCCAATGAAACTTCAGCTAGGATTTTAGATAAATAAGGCACAATCTGAGGTAGAATGAGAATCTTGAAACCCTATCCTAAGCTCAAGGACAGTACAAAAGTAGCTTCTTGGGCTAGAGTTGTAAGATGGATCTGCCATACACATGTGACAGACTTACCGTAGTCTAGAATGCAAAAACTTATCTAGGCTTGTGAAAGGCAAGGTTAACTGTGGAGAGTAACATTTTGTGGTCACTATTGATTATACTTTTTCAAATAGATAAAATGCATACTGATTAGGCTGAGCATTTGATTAAACATCAAGTTGTAGAAATCAGTGTTTATTTGAAAAGTGAACCGAGCATTCACATAGATGAAATAATTTCTGGTATCTTAATAGACAGCCTGTGAACTACAGAATCCCATCAATTCTGTAGTTGGGATGGCATTGTTATTATTATTATTATTATTATTATTTTGAGACAAGGTCTTGGTCTGTCACCCAGGCTGGAGTACAGTAGCATGATCATGGCTCACTGTAGCCTCAACCTCCTGGGCTCAAGTGATCCTCCTGCCTCAGCCTCCCAGGTAGCTGTGACTATAGGTGCACACCACCATGCCTTTTAATTTTTTGTAGAGATGGGGTGTCACTATGTCACCTAGGCTGGTCTTGAACTCCTGGACTCAAGAGATCTTCCCACCTTGGCCTCCCAAAGTGCTGGGATTATAAGCATGAGCCACTGTGCCTAGCCCCAATCATTTTTGTACAAAGCCAGATATCTGCATATTCTAGTGAGTGGCATCTACAGTTCTTGGTGCAAACTTTGAAGCAAATGTTATAGCTCCATCAGGTATATGCAAATCACTGTCCAAAGTCTTATTGATGAGAGAAACCAGCTTCATTGGGTTATAATCAAATCATAGCTCACTGCAGCCTCAAACTCTTGGGGTCAAGGGTCCTCTTGCCTCAGCCTCCCAAGTAGCTGGGACTACAGGCATGTGCTACCACTCCCAGCTCATTAAAATATTGTAAAGGTGGAGTCTTGCTGTGTTGTCCAGGCTGGTCTTGAACTCCTGGCCTAAAGTGATCCTCTTGCCTTGGCCTCCCCAAATGCTTGTATTACAGGTGCCAGCCACAGTGCCTGGCCAGCCCTGCATCTTTTAGACTATTTAGAAAATAGTAGGAGGCTGCATGTTGGAGAGGGAAGAGCATTTAACTTAGAGTTTCATTCTGCGATTAGAAATGCTTTTAGACTTTGGTCCCAAAGAGGTTTATTTCTGACTAGATTTCCTATATATAAAGTGAGTTCTGCAATGATCTGTAAGATAATTGAGCAATCATTAGATATATCTGGCCTCATATGGAACCCTCATAATTTGGGGCATAAAGTAATTAAAGAGTAATTACAACTAACCGATTCTGTGGTCCACTTTCAGTTCAAACTTTAAGTAGGAAGAGAGTCTTTTTAAAAGAGGGGCTTTCACGTGCCCCTCACATTGCCAATGCACCTCATCGAGCTGATGGGCTCAGATAAGTGGACCTTGAGTGGACCTGGGGACCACTCAAGTGGACGCAGGTATAGGACGAGGGCTCAGAAGGAAGGAGGCTGCCGTTCCAGAGTCATCTTTCTTAGCGAGGGGCCGGCAGCCAGCGTATTGGAGGGAATCAAACTTCTCCACGGAAATCCAGTCCTGACCGTAAGCTCAGTGAGAGCAGTGTCCAAAACAATTCTGGAAAACAGCAAAAGACGAAAGACGTCAAACCAGCTTTGTTTTGAAATATTTTTCATCAAAACAGATTCAGAGTTATTACGTGTGCCTGAGTGAGGGGGAACAGTGATGGTTATCAGAATCCCAGGACTGGACTACTGCACTCAAGAGTACGTTATAAGCCATATCTAGTTCTCATTGCTATTTAGGTTGGTGCAAAAGTAATTGCGGTTTTTGCCATTAAAAGTGTTTTGTTAGCCGGGCACAGTGGCTCACGCCTGTAATCCCAGCACTTTGGGAGGCTGAGGCGGCTGGATCACTTGAAGTCAGGAGTTTGAGACCAACCTGACCAATGTGGTGAAACCTTGTCTCTACTAAAAATACAAAAATTAGCTGGGTATGGCAGTGGGCGCCTGTAATCCCAGCTACTCAGGAGGCTGAGGGAGGAGAATTGCTTGAAGCCAGGAGGCGGAGGTTGCAGTGAGCTGTGGTCTCGCCACTGCACTGCAGCCTGGGTGATAGAGGGAGAGTCTGTCTCAAAAAAAAAAAAAAAAGGTGATTTGTTGTGGGTTTAATCCTGTCTTCCCCCACAATTCGTATATTGAGGTCTTAACTCCCTGTGATTAAAAATGAAATGGAACTTTGTGTGCAGATAGGATCATTAAAGATGATAATTAGTTATAATTAGTTAAAATTATAATTATATATGTATTTATATATAAATATATAACATATAAATATATATATTTATATAACTATAACAAATATATATTATATAATAATATATAATTATATATAAATTATATATAATTATATATAAACATATATAAATTATATATTTATATATTATATATATAAAAACTATATATATTTTATATATAAAAACTATATATATTTAACTATAATTAGTTAAAATAAGGTCATTTGGTGGCTCCTAACCCAGTGTGACTGGTGTCCTTATAAAAAGGAGAAATTTGGACGCATAAACATGTCCACAGAGAAAATGCCCATGAATAGGAAGGTAGAGATTGGGGTGATGTGTCTACAAGTCAAAGAGTGCCGATGATTGCCAGCAGTCACCAGAAGCTTGGCAGAGGCGTGGAACAAATCCTCTCTCAGAGGGAACAGGACTTCCTCAGACGTCCAGCCTCCAGAACTGCGAGACAATACATTTCTGTCCTTTAAGTGGCCCTATTTGTGGTACTTTGTATGGGAGCCCTAGAAAACTGATATAATGTCATAGCCCAGCAGTTCTCAATGCTTCTTTTTATCATCTTCATAAGGGCTTGAGTTAAGATTGTCAGATCATGTACAGGATGCTCAGTTGAACTTGAATTTCAGATCAAAATCAAGCATTCCTTTTAGTGTCAGTAAAAGTGTCCTAAGTATTGTATGGAACATACTAGTACTAAAAAGTTATCCATTGTTCATTTGAAATTCAAATTTAGCTGGATGGTCTGTGTTTTTTTTTTTTTGTTTTTTGTTTTTGAGACGGAGTCTCGCTCTGTCGCCCAGGCTGGAGTGCAGTGGCCGGATCTCAGCTCACTGCAAGCTCCGCCTCCCGGGTTCCCGCCATTTTCCTGCCTCAGCCTCCTGAGTAGCTGGGACTACAGGCGCCCGCCACCTCGCCCGGCTAGTTTTTTTTTTTTTTGTATTTTTTAGTAGAGACGGGGTTTCACCGTGTTCGCCAGGATGGTCTCGATCTCCTGACCTCGTGAGGTCTCGATCTCCTGACCTCGTGATCCGCCCGTCTCGGCCTCCCAAAGTGCTGGGATTACAGGCTTGAGCCACGGCGCCCGGCCTGGTCTGTGTTTTTATTTGCTAAATCCGATAATCCTATCTGGAGTGCCTTTCTCATAGTTATGACAATGAGTACATGAGTCAATTACCTGGACTCAGTGGATTCTTCTTGGTGCCTGCTAGAGTCAGCAAAAGCAGAGAAGTGGAAATGCTTTTAGACTTCTGTCTCGGTGATGTTTATTTCTAACTATATAATTGGCCATCCGTATCCTCGGTGTGATGGTTAATACTGAGTGTCAACTTGATTGGACTGAGGGATGCAAAGTATTAATCCTGGGTTTGTCTGTGGGTGGGTGTTGCCAAAGGAGATTAACATTTGAGTCAGTTGGCCGGGGAAGGCAGACCCACCCTTAATCTGGGTGAGCACAATCTAATGAGCTGCCAGCGAATATAAAGCAGGCAGAAAAACGTGAAAAGGCGAGACTGGCTTAGCCTCCAAGCCTACATCTTTCTCTCATGCTGGATGCTTCCTGCCCTCAAACATCGGATTCCAAATTCTCCAGTTCTGAGACTCGGACTGGCTCTCTTTGCTCCTCAGCTTGCAGACAGCCTATTGTGGGACCTTGTGATCATGTAAGTTAATATTTAATAAACTCCCATATCTATATCTATATGTATCTATCTATATCGTATTAGTCCCTCTAGGGAACCCTGACTAATACACTTGGGTTCCAAATTTTTGGATTCAACTAACCTTGGATTGACAATATATGATGAAAACATAATAAAAATAAATATTAAAAAACCAATACAACATAACAACAATTTATATAACATTTACATTGTATTAGGTATTATAAGTAACCTAGAGATGATTTAAAGTATGGTATGTGTTGATACCATTTTGAGAAATGAATCACTGGGCAATGTCATCCTTGCGCGAATGCCATGGAGTGCAGCTGCACAGACCCAGATGGTGGAGCCTGCCACACGCATAGGCTGTATGGTAGAAACCTTTGCTTCCAGGCCACAAAACTGCACAGCCTGGTACTGTACTGAACACTGTAGGCAATTGTGACACAATGGTAAGTATTTGGGTGTGTGTGCATGTTTTTTTTTTTTTAATGATGGAGTCTTGCTCTGTCACCCAGCCTGGAATGCGGTGGCACAATCTCAGCTCACTGCAACCTCCGCCTCCCAGGTTCTAGTGATTCTCCTATCTCAGACTCCTGAGTAGCTAGGACAACAGGTGCGTGTCAGCACATCCGGCTGATTTTTAAAAAATTTTAGTAGAGGTGGGGTTTCACCATGTTAGCCAAGGTGGACCTTGTGATCCGCCCACCTCAGCCTCCCATTGCTGGGATTACAGGTGTGAGCCACCGCGCCTGGCCTGTAGTGGTGTACAGGTGTACCACTGTTGAATGGATGGTGCTCGCAGGACTGGAGGCTGCTCTGGGTGAGTCAGGGAGTGAGTGGGCAGTGAAAGTGATGGTCCAGGAAGTTACTGTTCCCTACTGTCAACTTTGTAAACACTTTACACTTAGGCTACACTACGTTTATTAAAATTGTTTTTTTTTCTCCAATAATAAACAGCCTATGGTAGCTTTTTAACTTTATAAACTTTAATTAAAAAAATTTTTGACTCTTATGTAATAACCCTTAGCTTAAAACACAAACTCATTATACAGCTCTACAGAAATCTTTTCTTTTCTTCGTCTTTTTTTTTGGAGACAGAGTTTCGCTCTTATCGCCCAGGCTAGAGTGCAATGGCATGATCTCGGCTCACTGCAACCTCTACCTACTGGGTTCAAGCAATTCTCCTGCCTCAGCTTCCTGAGTAGCTGGGACTAGAGGTGCCCGCCACCACGCCTGGCTAATTTTTTGTATTTGTAATACAGACGGGGTTTCACCATGTTGGTCAGGCTGGTCTTGAACTCCTGACCTCAAGTGATCCACTGGCCTCGGCCTCCCAAAGTGCTGGGATTACAGGTGTGAGCCACTGCGCCTAGCCTTCTTTCTTTATATTCTTATTCTGTAAGTTTTTTTCTATTTTTAAAATTTTTAATTTTTTTTCCTTTTTAAAATGTTGTTAAAAACTAAGACACAGACACATTAGCCTAGGCCTACACAGGGTCAGGATCATCAATATCATTGGCCTCCACGTCCACATCTTGTCCCACTGGCCAGTCTTTAGGCACAATGGCACACATGGGGCTGTCATCTCCTATGGTAACAATGCCTTCTCCTGGAATCCCTCTGAAGGACCTGCCTGAGACTGGTTTACCGTTAACTTTTTTCTTGTTTCTTTGAGACGAAATCTCTCTCTGTTGCCCAGACTGGAGTGCAGTGGCGCCATCTTGGTTCGCTGCAACCTCCACCTTCTGGGTTCAAGTGATTCTTGTGCCTCAACTTCCTGAGTAGCTGGGATTACAGGCGTGCGCCATCACGCCTGGCTCGTTTTTTTTTGTTTTTTGTTTTGTTTTTTTTTTAATAGAGATGAGGTTTCACCATGTTAGTCTCAAACTCCTGACCTCAGGTGATCTGCCCGCCTCAGCCTCCCAAAGTGCTGGGATTATAGGCATGAGCCACCGTGCCCTGCCAACTTTTTTCTTTTTTTTATAAGTAGAAGGAATGCACTCCAAGATGATGATAAAAAGTATAGTATAGTAAATACATAAACCAGTAACACAGTCATTTATTGCTGTCATCAAGCATTATGGACTATACAAAACTGCATGTGCTCTACTTTTCTATGACTGGCAGCACAGTGGGTTTGTGTACTCCAGCATCACCACAAACATGTAAGGCATGCGCTGGGCTGCCAGGTCAGGCCCGGGTTAGGATGGCTAAGACATCACTAGGCAATAGGAATGTTTCAGCTCCATTATAATCTTCTAGGGCCACTGTTGTTGGTGCAGTCTGCTGTTGACCAAAACATCATTATGCGGTGCGCAACTGTACGCAGGAGGGTGTGCAAATATGCAAATAATACATCACTTTATATAAGGGACTTGAGCATCCTTGGAATTTGGTATCCTTGGGGGTTTGGGGGATCCTGGAACCAATACCCCCTGTGGCTACTGAGGGGTGACTGTATTTGCTACATGTTTAGCTAATTCTACAACTAACTGGCTGTAGGACATCGTTCAAATCACCTGACATGTCTGGGGCTCAGTGTTCTCATTTGTTAAATGAAGGAGCAGAACTATCTGCTTTCAAAGGTCCCTTCCAGCCCTTTATGTCCATCATTCAAGGAAATGCTTCTTAAAGGAACATTTTAAAAAGCCTAGCTTATGAAAGCATTAGGAAGCACTTAGCTATTTTTATGGTTTGGATCAAAAATATAAGCTGTCGCTTCTTGGAAAGCTTTATTACCTCCACTTCTTAACAAAGGCTGAAGTTTAATATCATGATGTGCCCCGTAATGAGGAGGCTGTAATTTAGGAGGGCGTTCATGATGATGATCACTTAAAAAGATCACTGATTTGAGAAATGGTTCAAGTCTTAATGGGCACTGAGAATGAAGGCTGAGTGATTACTTCTTTCTTTCAGCTGGTAGTGTTGCTGTTTGCTCTGCTAATTGTACTTAATTTACTGTGAAGTTTTTTAAGAGACTCCTGTTGCTCTGAGTGATGCTGCTACTGGGTGAAGCATTGAACTTGGAGACTATTAGTCCAAGCTACATGAGGCTTAATAGTAAAGACTCCTGAATTTCTTGTTAAGTAATTTTAAGTAAATTTATTTTATTTTTTGAATGTCCATTTAATTTTTAATTTACAAAGTAATTCATGATTGAGTCAATGTAAACAACTCAGGAAAAACCTCAAACCCCAACAAAATTCCATTAGCTAACTGGATATATTTTAGTAAATTTATTTTAAAGTAATTTATTATATTGAAGAAAGTGTGCTGGAGAGAGCTGAGGACTTTTGTATCTTTTCTTTCCTTTTTTTTTTTGAGATGGAATCTTGCTCTGTCACTCAGGCTGGAGTGCAGTGGCACGATCTCAGCTCACTGCAGCCTCTGCCTCCCAGGTTCCAGCGATTATCCAGCCTCAGCCTCCTGGGTAGCTGGGATTACAGGCAGACGCCACCATGTCCGGCTAATTTTTGTGTTTTTATTAGAGACAGGGTTTCACCATGTTGGCCAGGTTGGTTTCAAACTTCTGACCTCAGGTGATCTGCCTGCCTCAGCCTCTCAAAGTGCTGGGATTACAGGTGTGAGCCACCACGCCCGGCTGACTTTTGTATCTTTTCTTCACGTTACTTCTTAGACACAAAAATATTTTTGTCCATCTGTTTGTGAAAAACCAGGAGTTGGTAATATCACCAATGGTTCTTAAAAATGAGACCAGTCTAGGGATGCTGGCTCATACCTGTAAGCACTTTGGGAGGCCGAGGTGGGTGAATAGCTGGAGCCTGGGAGGTTGAGGTTGTAGTAAGCCGAGGTCACGCCCCTGCACTCCAGCGTAGGGGACACTGGAGGACAAAGCCACACCATGTTTTTTGCTTCTGTTTTTGTTTTTTTAAAAAAGAGACCAGATAGGTATTCCTTAAAAATGTTTCTAGAGGAGCCAGCCAGCAGCTGGGACAGTGGAAATGGGAATGTCAAGAACTGAAGGGAAATGAAAGAAAATAACCTGATGAAAAAGCTGACCAGCCATGGTGGCTCACTCCCGAAATCCCAACACTTTTGGAGGTCGAGGTGGGTGAATTGCTTGAGCTCAGTAGTTCGAGACCAGCCTGGGCAACATATGAGACCCCATCTCGCAAAAGGTTACAAAAATTAGCCAGGTGTGGTGGCACACGCCTCTAGTCCCAGCTATTCAGAAGGCAGAGGTAGGAGGATTGCTTGAGCCCATGAGGTCGAGGCTGCAGTGAGCTGAGACTGCCCTTCCCTGTGATTTCCTTCCTCTAACTGGGACATGATGTCTGAAGCCACATGAGGTGACAAGTCAGTAGGATGAAAGGGAAGAAAGATAAAAGTCAGTGTCTTTCACTTTACTGACCCACAAATTACTCTGAACCTCTAACCTCTGGGCATTTTGTTTTATCAGGTCCTAGTCGGTTTTTGATTTTGGGCTGCATCACGAGAGGAACTACGTATTTTCCTCCAGTTAAGCCCATTGTTGAGGCAGAAAGGGGCTGACATATACAAAGAGAAATTGACATTAACTGGGAAATATATCACCCCTGGAAACAAACCATTACCTGGTGATCTATTTTTCCTTGATTTAAAGTGTTTCTTAATTGGAATTGTTACCTGCTTGACTTGGACAGTTTTGTTTTCTATTTATTTTCTACCCACCACATAGGGGTATTTGAATCATCTTGCACGGTAAGCTATCGAATACAATTTAAAATAAGAGGAGTCATTATTCATTATACATTGTGTTCACATTCGCAGTAGCTTTCTTTACCTTGTTAGACCTCAGCCACCTTCAGTTCACTAAGGAAAGCTAAGCCACAAATCAGTAGTCTTGCGATTTAAGTTGTACTTTTGCTCCAAAGATGATATGAGAGTTGAAAAACAAGACCATTTGTTTACCTGGACCTGGGAAAGTGATTCTCATCTGAAAACCAGGTGTCTCTGGTTCTTCCACTAAGATTGATTGCTTTGAGTGTCAGCCAGCCTAGGCTGAGCATTCCTGAGTAATGAGGATTCACTTCATTGGCAGGCGAGTGCTGACCTCACCTTGCAAAGCTCTCTACAGTGTCTGAGCAGAGAATCCACTCCTCCCCGGCATACCTTTGCAGCAATATCCTGGCAGATACTTTATGTCATGTTGCCATGAACTGCATTGTTCTGCCCCAAGCCCCAGGCTACTGGAAAAAATGGTAAATGTTCCAAGTTTAAGCTAAATAATATGTTTTTAATGAGATCATGTGCGTTGCGGATCAAAAGCATCACCAAAAGGTAAAAAGTTCAAAAAGCCCTTTACATGCACAGTGAGTTTGACCAAAGTGGCTTTCATGATCTTTCTGATAGAATTTTAAAAAGCGCTTTCAAGTTTCTGATCCTAAATGTTACACTTCAGCAGGTTTTCTCCTTGCCTTTCATCACACAAAGACAGGAGCGATTCGGTGGTAGGGTACATCTATTAGCAGGACGACAACAATGCCTTGCAATCTGTGTGCTGCTGAACATAACAGGGTCTAGGACCACTGGGGAGTGTTGTTGGGGTGCTCTGGAAATCTGATAGAATCTTATCCCTTCAACACGCTGGGGAAAACCCACTGAAACAAGCCCTGGCTAAGGAGAATTGGAGTTCTGCTCAAACCACATCTACTTCATGAGACTTTCCTGGAAATGTCCTCAATTAGAATTAGCAGGAGGAAGGGAGAAATAAGTCAACATTTGCTGAGTTTCTATGAAATAATAAATACAGGCTGGGCCCAGTGGCTCACGCCTGGTATCCCAGCATTTTGGGAGGCTGAGGCAGGAGGATTCCTTGAGGCCATGAGTTCGAGGCCAGCCTGGGCAACGTAGTTAGATCCTTGACTCTATTAAAAAAAAATAGCCGGGCATGGTGGCATGTGGCTGCAGTACTAGCTACTTGGGAAGCTGTGGCAGGTGCATCACTTGAGTCCAAGTGTTTGAGGTTGCAGTGAGCGCTGATCATGGCACTGCACACTCCTGCCTGGGTCACAGAGCAAGACCTTGTCTCAAAAAAAAAAAAAAAAAAAAAAAAGAAAAGAAAAAAAGAAATCACATGTTGGGGCCTTTAGATGCATTATTTCATTTAAACTTCGAATATCCTTATAAGGTGGTGACTGTTAACAATCTCTTATTCCTGGCTGGGCGCGGTGGCTCAAGCCTGTAATCCCAACACTTTGGGAGGCCGAGGCATGCGGATCACCTGAGGTCAGAAGTTCAAGTCCGGCCTGGCCAACATGGTGAAACCCCGCCTCTACTAAAAATACACAAATTAGCCAGGCATGGTGGCATGCACCTGTAATCCCAGCTACTTGGGAGGCTGAGACAGGAGAATTGCCTGAACCTGGGAGGTGGAGGTTGCAGTGAGCTGAGATTGCGCCATTGCACTCCAGCCTGGGTGACAGAGCGAGACCCTGTCTCAAAAAAAAAAAAATCTTCTTCCATTGAACATTAGTTTAACCATGAACATAGAATTTCTTCAAATCATCCTTGTATAAAATTAACTTTTTAAAATAGCCTTAACCTTTAGGCTCTGTGAGGTGAGAGAGCAGGGGCCATGCACTTACTGCTTACCATTTACGGGCCCACTGAATGTTGGCTTCAGTATCAGATTCTCTTATATGTATGTCATCTCCTTTAATATTTGAAAATCTCTGGAGTTTGACATTATTTTGCTCATATCATAGATGATGAAATTGTCTGAGAGATTGAGTCACTTGCTTAAAATCATCCAGTGGGTAAGTGGCTATGCTGAAATTTGAACTCAGTTCTGCGAGTGTAAAGCCCACGTTTCTCTAGTAATATTTAGTAGTTCTCTAGAAATAACATTTCTAGAGTCCTCTGGCTTCCAATCTTGGTGTTGCCCCTAGCACAGGGAGCTTCAGTGTTTGTCCAAGTGAATGTATTGTGAGTGATCCATTTTCCAACAAGTACCCTTGTCTTCCACGCCCTCATCACCAGATTGCAAGCCACCTCAACACACTTGCCTGTGCCATCTCAACGTGCTCCCAATTCCTGCTTGGGCAAAGTGTGGCTCAAGGACACCAGCATCAGTGTCACCTGGCACTTCATGGAAATGCACATTTTTAGATTCTTTTTCAGGCTCTGAATCTGGGATGGCTCCCAGGAATGTGTATTTTAAAATCAAGCTTTGCAAGTGATTTTTATGCATGCTGAAGTTCAGAAACCCCTCTCTTCACTGGTCTTCTTGTATCTAGGTGTGAATCATTCCCTCTATCCTTTAGAGAGCTGCCAGTGATTTTTTTTTTTTTTTTTTTTTTTTTTTGAGACACGGTCTCACTCTGTTGCCCAGGCTAGAATGCAGTGGTGCAATCACCGCTCACTGCAGCCTCAACCTCCCAGGTTCAAGCAATTTTCCTACCTCAGCCTCCTGAGTAGCTGGGACCACAGGTGCATGCCATGATGTTCGGCTAATTTTTTGTAGAGATGCAGTTTTGCCATGTTGCCCGGTCTGTCTCAAACTCCTGGGCTCAAACAACCCAGCCACCTTGGCCTCCCAAAGTGCTGGGATCACAGGCCTGAGCCACTGCACCCGACCTGCCAGTGATTTTTTGAAACCCATTTAGCCTAGTGTTCCATAGGCTATAGCATACTTGCTCCTTAAGGAGACACTGTACCCTCGACATGCTTCTATTCAGGAACCCACAACACTTAATTTGAGAGATTTGCTTAAATGACCATTACACTCACTGGCATGGGCCCTTTGAGGAGTTGGTCTGCACCTATACAGCCCTAGTGTGTAGCACCTCCGAAAGCTATTTATTGAACAAATTAAGGAAACTGCTAAGTCATGTCATTTTCTTGTGGCAAGAGGGGACTGTGAAATTTATTAATCAATCTGACAAGTTAGAAGGATGACCCTAATTCCTTTTTCTAAGTTTTTTTGGATGGTGGATTTTTCCCCGATTAAAACATATAGCTTGGAGTTGGGGGGAAAATAACAGGAGCAGAGCCTGTTGTTAAAAGTCACCAGCAAACATACTGCTGCTCTGCTTAAGGAATCTACAATGAGATGGGTTATGCTAATTATCCAAGCAGCCACCACTTCGAAAAGAAGCAATTGATGAGCAAAATGTTTATTTTGCAGCTGAAAAAGATTAGGAAGATTTGTCCCCCTACCCTGAAATTGTGTTGAGCGCCCCAAATTTAAAATGTCATTGACAGGCATAGTCTTTCCTTTTCTCTCCCCTACAGAATCCAGAGGAAGAGGCTGCCCTCTCGATAGGCAGGGCAGGAGATTGACAAAATGAGGCAGTTTTAAGGCTACTGAAGATTCCATTTTGTGAGTTAACACATGAAGGCTTATGGAGTTTCAGTAATTTATCTAGAGTTCCACTGGTGATAAGCAATGGGGCTGGGGCGGAACTATGGATTGCCTGATGTAATGGTCTTTCCCTGCACACTGTCTTCTCAACAGAGAGTTCCCAAAGGCCCGAGAGTTCCCAAAGGCCCGAGCCTCAGCATCAAATAAGGTGCTTTAAAAAACATTTCTAGGTGCCACCATGGGCCTACCAAATTAGAATCTTGGAGGTACAGCCAGGAGAATTTGTCTTTTTAAAAATGTTTCAGTCTGGGTGCGGTGGCTCACACCTGTAATCCCAGCACTTTGGGAGGCCGAGGCAGGTGGATCACCTGACGTCAGGAGTTTGAGACCAGCCTAACCAACATGGTGAAACCCCATCTCTACTATAAATACAAAAATTAGCCGGGTGTGGTAGCAAGCGCCTGTAACCCAGCTACTTAGGAGGTTGAGACAGGAGAATTGCTTGAACCCAGGAGGTGGAGGTTGCAGTGAGCCGAGATCGAGCCACTGCACCCCAGCCTGGGCGACAAAGTGAGACTCCGTCTCAAAAAAAAAAAAGTTTGGTTATTTGTTGGTTTATTCTAAATTCTGATGCTTGTCCTTGTTCGGGAAATGTGAAAACAGGCAGCCCCATATTCAGAAGGACTTGAACCTGCCTCAGCCAACCTGGTAGGTATCACCACAAATTCAGTGGTTCCCAAGGGTGGCCCCCACACAGCGGCAGTAGCATCATGTGGGAATTTGTTAATAAATGCAAATCCTGGTGCCCCACCCAGACTACCTACAGGGGATCTAGGGTGGTGCCTAGCAGTCTGTATTTTAATAGTCTTCCAGGTGATTCTAATGGTTGCTAAGATATGAGAAACGCCGATCTAATTGTTTACTGTATAAATGTACGTATTCCAGTCAGAGCCATTTCTAAGCTATTATCGGTTACTCGGAGTTCAGTGTAGATGAAGACTCTAAGGGAGGTGAGGAGAGACACAGCAGCACCAGCAGCAGCAGAGAGAGAGAGAGAGAGAGAGAGAGCAAGAGAGCGAGGTGAAAGGGGATGAGTGGGGTTAAGAAGGGAGGCAGGTAACTGAACAATCTACCAGGCTTCCCAATTTTGCCTGAGGCCAGTCCTGTCTACCTTAGCTCCTGCCTTTCTTCTAAGAAGTAAATGTCAAGAGTAGTTTTCTTTGAAGGTGACATAGGTATTTAACACCTCAAACAGTTAGAACCCCACCAGACAGTTTTACGATGTGATAATTTACCTCTAACAAGTAAGTACACTTTGCCCAGGTAGAAACTGACTAGCTGAATCTGGGTTTCAGCAAGGAATTCTACTGAAACTATTTCTTCCTTTTTGAAGGCAAATCTGATAGAGGTTTTTTTTTAATTGGAAAATTATGTTCCTTTGGGCTCATTATATCACCAAAATATTAGGCTAATGATTGGTCTAAAAACCAGAGTGTCCAGGGATTTCTGTGGTTTAAAAAGATTAAATGAAGGACTGTAGTCTGACTTCTGCACAGTACAGAATGAACACTTTTTTCCCTTTATTTAAAAGTATTCAAGTAAAACGTTCCTTTTTCTGCTTTTTAAAAAGTCAAAAATTTCAAATAACTTCCGGTGTGCACCAATTACGTGTTGGGGATGCAAGGATAAACAAGGCAGGATTCTGATGCCCAGGGAGCTTCCAGTCCAGTGAGAAACTTGTAGTCATGATTCACATGCACATACTCTATTCTCTGTGAGAAATCTCTTTGCCCAAGCTGTATGCCTAGATATTAGTTACATAGTTGCCCATACAACCAGGTCTCTTACCTGTAAGAATATCAAATACATATATCGAGTCAAGAGAATAACTATCAATTTGGGCATTTCAAACAGAGAGTTTAATTTAGTGTATTGATAACATAGGTATTAGAAGAACTGAAGAGACAGACAGGATCATGGGGGCGCTCAGAGATTAGCAATGTGAGGAAGGGCTGAAGAGACACAGGGAAAGATGGCGTTACCAGACCCCAGAAGCTGGTTCCATTGGATGGTTCTAGAACCACAATGAGGACTGCTTGGTAGAAGCTGCAATCCTACACAGATGCAGCTACTGCCGGAGGTGTCCATCAAACTAGAGTGAGAAGGAGAGAATCTTTGGTTCCCCGTTTGTCTTGTGCTCCAGTCTTCTGTGAGCACCTCCCATTGAACAAATCTAAGTGGAAGCCAAGAGGACAAGCATTCTGGAAACCACCAACCCTGAGGTACAGACAGAGCAGGGGGAATGTGGAGAATGGATCTAAGAACAAAGTCCGATGAGGCGCAAACTCCAGTTGTCCTCTGAAGGAACTTCTGGTTCTTTCTCGGCTGGAGCAGGGTAAGAAAGATTCTGGAGAAGTCAGGACCACTCCCTGTGGGGAATGTGGGGAGATGCAACCTCCTGGAAAGCAGCATAGATAGATAGAGAGAGAGGTAAAAGCTGTATGGGGGCACAAGGACCCCTGTCAGAAGGAAGATTCTTGGATTCTCCACCAAACCCTACACGTAACCCAAATTATTTTATTTGTTATTATTATTATTTGCTTTTTTTCCTCTTGCAACAATGGTCAACATCTGCCTTCTACACTCAGTGAAAATCAGTGTAATGGTGAACCCACACAGGTATCAATGTATCTACATTGATTTGCCTTTCAAGAACTTGGGAGGCTGAGGCAGGAGAATCGCTTGAGCCCAGGAGGTGGAGGTTGCAGTGAGCCGAGATCACGCCACTGTGCACTCCAGCCTGGGTGACAGAGCGAGACTCTCTCTCAAAAAAATACATAAATAAATAAAAAATTAAAAATTTAAATAAATAAATAAATAAATAAAAGAACTCAGAGAAGAAATGCTTAGCTCAAAGAAAACAATTGCAAGCATCGTGGCATTTAAGGCAAACAGATTTTGGGCAGAGGCTTCCCCCTGGAACCCTCAATGGGCTCCTGCCTCTCTACTGGAAAGAGTTTTCTGTAGAGAGGTCTGGTTCATCGTCGTTTTACCAGGACCGTTGCAGGTTGAACACAATAACCTCAGCTCAAGACAGTCCTTTTCCAGGGCCAGCGTTTAAAAAAACTTAAAAATAAAAAAAGGTCCAATCCATGGTGGGCCCATACTTTGAAAAAATATAATATATTATAAAAATTACTAGAAGAGTTTCATAGAAAAAGACATACAATACACAGGATCATTTTTTTTATTTTTATTAGATTCAACAGGCATATAGTGACTCTATCCAATGGTGGTGAAAATTTCTAAATTCTTATTCTTGGTCAGCTGCGGTGGCTCAAGCCTGTAATCCCAGCACTTTGGGAGGCTGAGGTTGGTGGATCATTTGAGGTCAGGAGTTGGAGACCAGCCTGGCCAACATAGTGAAACCCCGTCTCTAATAAACATACAAAAATTAGCCCAGTGTGGTGGTGCGCGCCTGTAATCCCAGCTACTCGGGTGGCTGAGGCAGATGAACTGTTTGAACCCAGGAGGCGGAGGTTGAAGTGAGCCGAGATTGCACCCCTGCACTGCAGCCTGGGTGACAGAGTGAGACTGCCTGAAAAAAAAGAATAATAATAATAAAAAAATAAATTCTTACTCTTGACTCTATACTTGCCTCCTTGTAGACCAGCCAGCTAGTTTCTGGACAGGTTCCAGTCCACTGTCCACACAAGCCTAGAAACACCATCGAAGATTGTCCTTATGATTGTAGGAGGCCACTCTGAAAGAAAGTCATTTTTCGCCTTCCTGCCCTCTGTGGCCTGTGAGTTTTGGAAGCCGTGGCTAAGAGTGAACAAAAAGCAGGATCTGTGAGTTAGCAAGGACCTGGTGCAGAACAGATCTGAGGAGGACGCTTAGCAATAGCTGAGAAGCATCTCACCCATTCTGCCTTTTTATTTTTTATTTTTTTGAGATGGAGTTTTGCTCCTGTTCCAGTTTGCTGGGGTGCCATGGCGCCGTCTTGGCTCACTGCAACCTCTGCCTCCCAGGTTCAAGCAATTCTCATGCCTCAGCCTCCGGAGTAGCTGGGATTACCGGCATGCGCCAGCACACCTGGCTAATTTTTGTATTTTTAGTAGAGACAGAGTTTCACCATGTTGGCCAGGCTGGTCTCGAACTCCTGACCTCAGGTGATCCACCCGCCTTGGCCTCCCACAATGCTGGGATTACAGGCGTGAGCCACCGCACCCGGCCCCATGCTGCCTTTTCAAGCGTCTCTGTGCTTCTCACTCGGTGAAACAGGGTCTACATCTTTTCCAACTGCCTCGTTTTATGTTCTTTTGATGCTGACAACTTGGAAAAGGCAGCAGACATATCTAAAAATGACAGTTATCTTCAGGGAAGGGAAAATGGCAAATATTAGACAAAAAAAGTATGAAGTAAATTTTTCACCCTGAAGGGCCAAAGAAATCATTAGAGTTATCTGACAGCCACAGTCTCCAGGCACATGACTTGCCCCCGGCTATCTCATTGCTATTTATATGAGCTGGGATGTCTATCTTGCGGCCAGGGCTCAAATCAGGTGGGAGCTATAGGAACTTAGATATGGCCCAGAGTGAAAGAAACCAGGAAACCCTTATATCTGGCTTTCTAAAGTCCAGATTTCAAATTATTCATCTGGAGTTTATAATTAGCTATCTTCTCCCAACACACACACACACACACACACACACACACACACACACGCTCACACACACTTTTTATTCTTCTCTCCCTCAAAACATCACATTAAGCAAATTAAAACTTTTGGAGTTAATAATTATTTATCTTCCCCAAGATATTACTATTATTTACAGAGTGAGTGGGTATTGAAATAAGGTGAAATAAAAATTGCCGCTCTTTTTCTAGGACAAAAATATTCAAGTAGACCATGAATTGGGAAATTCAAAAGCCCTCTTACTAACTCTTACACTTGTTAAAAATCTGCCAAATTCTGTGTTTAAAAAGTTGCCATGATTGAAGTGTTATTAGAGTAATATTAATTGAAGTTAAATACATACCTACAGAACATATTGTCAAATGCAATTACATAGAGGTGCCACGTTCCTCTCCGGTTGAGGAATAGGTTCTTTCTCCTGCCCTTTATTAAAGTTTAAAGGGAGTGCTGACTTGGTGCTAGGAAAAGGGGTGGCGAATGAGCTTTCTTGCAGCTGACCTTCAGGAGCGGCTGTGTTGCCTGCAGCACTGCTCTTAAACATGGCAGAATGCAGGAATGTTTGAGAAGGAATGTTAAAACAAAACAACAACAGAAACCCAAACCAAAGAGCCCTCATCTCCAAATCAGCCCCCAAATTCATCTCCCAAGATCTGTTTTTGACATGTCTTGATCATCATTCTCCTGGCAGCTAAAATCCTAAGCCGTGTGTCAGTGCCTTTATCAAAAAGAAGCTTGACTGTATTTTTTCATATTGTTTCAGTGATAGATTCTAATCACCAGAACTTAAAAACCTGTTCCCACAATCTTTTGACAAGTCAAAGTTTCTCCATATTTCAGCCTTTAGCACGATTAAAAAAAAAAAATCAAAAACCTCCATGCGTATGGAAATTCTCACTGCTGCCGAGTATCTGCCTTCCCTCTGAAGATCACATCTTCTTTTTGACTAGGTTGTGCGTTTAAGACCTGAAAACTGTGACCCCTGTTGCCTAGCAACTGAGAAGCTCAGCCTCAAGCCCGGGTGGGGGAGATGATGGAGAAAGGTCAGTGAAAGAGGTGGGCCTGTCCTTATCAATATGCCACTGTGGCAGCGACTTTTATTTCTTTAGAGTAATATATCATAATAAGTTTTGTAGGTCTTTATACTGTGGTTCTCCCTTTTGAATAAAAGCATAACTAAGACTTGAGGGGATGTCTGATATAACAGAAAATGTAACCATATAAAAAAAAAAACGCAGAATAGAAATCATCTGACTGCTGAGTACCCTGCCGAGCTGCCTGAGGCAGTTACACATTTCCATTGAGTTATTTTATGATCAGGCCAGTATGTTATTGAAATATTATCTCTTTAGCCTTTCTCATTCTGATAAGAAATGACAGGCTCTCAGAACAGCGATACATACAGAGTACAAAATATGGAGCTGTGGACAAAATTCAGCTGGGGTGAAGAACATTGGCTTTGGAGAATTTCCATGAAAACCAATTATCCTTGGGTTGTGTTTTCAAATAGGGCATGGTACACACTCTAATGTCCACTTTAATTGTGATGAGAATTTGCAGGCTCCGTCGATGATTACATTTAGCCCAATTATCAAACAACATTCAAGAAAAATTGCATTGTTTTTAGTAGCCTCACTTAAGATGCAATTTCTTTAGCAAGTAATGAAATGCTGTAATGTTTCAGAAGCACAGGTGAGAGTTGCAATCAGGATTTGAAGGGTTCACTTAGGAAAAAAGGGGAAGGAGATGAAACAAAGAATATAAAATTTCAAGTTAAGTATTCTGAGGGTGGTCTGATTTAGAACTATTTTGGAAACGATATGCAGTACATACAGCTTTGTTAGTTTATTTATCAACATATCACCGGAGGTTTTTGATCTTATTATAGTCTACTCCTTGCTTCTTTATTGTTGCTTAATATGTAAGCCATTTCACATAAATAAAATCGATGTGTATGTATTTATAGATACGTAAGGGAGACACATGGTCTCTCGGGCTGGGTGTCAGGACACCTGCAATTTATTCTCCAATCTGCATGTGACTAGCTGTGTAACCTTTGGGCAAGCTGCAACTTCTCAGGGTCTCAGCATTATCCCCTGTAGAATGAAGAACTTGAACTGCATAATCTCCACCATCCTTCCCTACGATTGTTTTCACTCCCTATCAGCTACATCTTTCCCTCTGTTGTTTCTCCTGTCGCCTAGATATAGATAATCACATTTCTTGTTACGCCAAGTTTGATATCCATGTGATTTTGTATAATTGCCACTTTGTGTGTCTTTAAGACTTTTTGACCTTCTGACAAGTGACTATAAATTCAGGTGTTCCCAATTATTAGCATTGTTTTCAGTTTTTATAAATTGACCTTCCACAAATCTGAAGTTAGCGTTTTCTTCTGTTCAGCCCAGTCTCCATGAACTTATGGGATTCATGACTGTTTTGCTTTTCTCCTCCCTTCTTTCTTCCTTTCTTTTTTTTTTTTTTAAATAGCATTAATGTAGAAGCAGATGTTGTCTCTTTCCTCACAAATGCTGCACAGTGAATCATCGTAGCCTCTCTGTAAAATTTTAACTTAATGGAGTCCTGGCATTTCTGATGAGACGAGGAACTTAATTTTATAGAACAACCTATTGAACAAGCTGTTCTTGGACATTCCCATCTCAACTAAATGTTAAAAGTATTAAAATTCACATTAGCACCAGAGGAAATTTTGCATGGGTAATCCTTTAATACAGTGTTTTATGGCTCTATTAGCTGCACAGCAGCTGGTGACATGATGAATTTAATCCATTAAAAAATTCAGTAAGAGGTTTAAAAGTCAGCTTTTTAAAACATTATCTTGCTGCAAGGAAAGAGAACTTCTCCTCGGGGCCAGAAACAGGGGGGCTTCACGCTGAAGCAGGTACAGGAAACACACCTGCACGCAAAACTTTCACATGCTTGGATGTTTGCACTTAGAGGAGGGTTAGAATGATAGGTGAGAATTTAGGACACAGGCTGAGAAGGGGCTGACGCAGTGCAACAACTCCGACTCAATCTCCTACTTGTCTCTTGCTCTTAAGAGAAGGTTTAATATAGATATTAAATGATGGTGTTATTTTTGAATGTGCTAACATGTTTTCTTGTGCTGATATATGTCTTTGTGTAAAATCAGAAATGCTCCAAGCCTTTATTTAGAGACCTAATTATTTATCTTGTGAGAATTTAAGTAAGAAAATGTTTTCCACACTTAATATAAATCAGCTTCTTTGCAAAATCAACTGTGTGGAAAGGCTTTGGCCTGAGGGATTTGAGGTCTTACCTCAAAGAAATGCTATAGATCTGTATGTCTGTAGGGCATTGGAATGGATCACGGGCAAGGGATGGCTAAGTTGCACCTTGGATGGCTTAGTGAGTGAGGACCTGTCCAGGAACAGAGGAATGGTTTTAACCAGTAGGCTTTGAATCCTACACTGATCTTTCCAAATAAGACTTTCTCAAAAAAAAAAAAAAAAAAAAAAAAAAGTAGCTTGCCCAAGCCTAATGGATTTTGCAAGCTACTAGGTAGGATTATTGTTCTCAAAGTCATGAGTTTGGTAAAAGGAGAATCAGTTTGTAACAAATATGTATTTCTGAGCAGAGGCAGTAACAGGTCACCTTGGATCAAATTGCCCAACATCCACAAATGAGTTTGTCACTGTATTCAACCCTCATGAGCGAAAAAATAGGTAGCTTAACTTAGCAGTGGTTTTTACCTAAACAACTCATTTATATAATTCCCATGTTCGTGTGAAGTCACTTATGTTATGTCCTCACTTAGCATAACTTGATGTAGAAGGGGAATTGCTGTTTCTTGTGGTGCAGCTATTATGGCTTGTAACAGCAGAAATGAAATCCACTTCATCTGCCTCGTAGGAGATCTGTAATGGTCCTGCAAGTGTAAATAAACCACCAGGTTGAAAACGGAAACAGCCATTGTATTCTTGAGTATTAAAAATTGGTTTATTTTTCTTCCAACATGAGAGGCTTCATTTTTCTAGAATTGCTACCTGGATATGAAAGGCCTTTCCCTCTGTCCCATAGAAGGAGACATGAACATTCGGAAATTATTTTCTATAATCTCCCCCACCAAAAATGCCACCAATAGTTTGCCTTTTAATGGAAAATTTGATGTATTAGAAAACAGTTGAACTTGAGAGCTAAGAGCTGTTAGCTTGAGTGAAATCTGGTTTGATAATATCTCACCCTGTGTTGGAGGCTGACTGATCCAGAGGTACCTCCCTGCCCCCTGTGCTTTTACAAAGACCCCTTTCATGGGTGTGCAGTAATGTGTTTCTTTTTCCAATCTACATGGTTCCTTGTGACTGAGCCTGTTGTAAGAAGAATTATGCAGTCTGAGTGCCCAACTAATGATACTGCCTTCTGTAAAAAAAAAAAAAAAGAGAGAGAGAAAAAAAAAAAGAAACACAAACTCCATGTAAATGATTTCTTATTGAAAGAAAAATGCATAACCCAAATCCAGTCAATAGTGTCATCATAATCAAACACTCCATTTCCATATACACAGCATTTTCTTAAGCAAGAAGGATTGTGGTTGACATTTTCGATTTTATAGTAAAGCATCAAACAAATGTAAAATCATGACATCTTTTTGACAAGCATAGGTATTTTGACAGCATTTAGTACGGTACTTCCATCCCCAAAGAATCTGGAAATGAGAGCAATTTGTATTTTCCATGGTTTGATCGATTCCAGTGATTCTTGAATTGCCGCTACAGGATAGTACAGGGTGGGCCATACTGGGTTACTTGATGTGTAATTAGCTAATCCTAGCATCCAAGAAAAACCCCTTAGCCACTTCAACCTCTTCCCTGCTTTCTCCACCTCGCGGTGGGATGCTGGGGAATGTGTGACACCCTCCTCCTCTCTCATATATGTGAGCCATGCATTGACAGCCTCTGCGAACTGGCCCCACAGTTGTTAATTTTTTGACTGTGGGCTGAGACCCATTAGCTCAAGTGCTCGCTAGTGCCCAATCCAAATTGGTACGCATCAACTATTTTTAAAATAGCTCAAACAAGCACATTTTAAAGCCATTTAGAAACTGCTTGCTTTGCACACCTGCATAACTGCACCCAACAGCTGTCATCTATTGATAAGACGCGGCCTTCCCGTGATCAAATCTTGAGCTGCTATTCTTCCCAATGAGCCCTCTGAGCTCCCTGACCCAGAGACTCCTCGCTGTGCTGCTGTGCCACATCACTAGACATGTGAGCCCCTCTTCTCTGCTCTTCTCGTGGAGAGTTGCCTACGCTCCCCCATTCTGAGCAGTGGCCTCTGCTTTTTAGCCTCTGAACAGACTTCCGCTGTGAGGGACTTTCTCCCCCTTGCAACCCTGTCCAAGCACCCAGTTTGTTATGTGTTGCTGTTTCTTATGGTCATATCTTCCTTGATCACCCCTAGATCCCTCAGACCGCTGACATCCTTTTCCCTCCTCCTCTTCCCCGTTTCTTCACAATAAACAAAACAACCTTGAGTGCTATACGCTTACAGGAGGAGGAATACAGAAATTGGGGAAAGGCTGCCAGTATATACACAGACTTGACTATTATGAGACAAAGTAACCAACGTAAGAAGCCACATTTGCTCATTTCGGCTTGAACCCGCAACTCTGATGAAATGCAGCTCTCTGGAAGAATGCCTTGAAGACAAAACAGAATAGAGCACACAGCCTCCCCACGTCTCTTGCCTGAGTCATTACATTCCTTAAAAGATAAATGACCTAGCCTTGCCTTTTCCTACACATAAGATAACATCTGACAGGGTTAGTGATTATGCGTCCACATTCTATAACCAAATGTTCTTTAGTAATCTATAACCAGATGTACTCTTACACCCACATTTTCATGGGATTTGCACGTACTGAATCTTCACCGACTGAATATCAACTGTGAGATGCAATACTGTGTTGGAGCACTCTGACAGAACTGCCCGCCAGCTGTAGGCTTCAGTCTATAGTTTTCAGTGAGACTTCTAAATAAAACTTACTGTCATTCTTCTCTGGGTCCTCTGCTGAGCAACTGACTTAGGGGAGGCGCATCTGAGTAAGACAAGGGAGAGCACAGGTACACCTGAAAAGGAAAAGGAAACGTGTAGTGGCCGCTCTTCCTGACCCATGTTCCCATAGCTATGAATTGGTTTCTTCCTCTGTTCCCCATCTGCTAACATTCACTCACTTATTCTTTTTTTTTTTTTTTTTTGAGACAGGGTGTTGCTCTGTCTCCCAGGCTGAAGTACAGTAGTGTGATCATAGCTCACTGCAGCCTCCACCTCCTGGGCTCAAGTGATCCTTCTGCCTCAGCCTCCCAAGTAGCTAGGATTACAGGCATGTGCCACCATGTCTGGCTAATGTTTTAAAAACAATTTCTGTGCATATGGGGTCTTGCCATGCTGCACAGGCTGGTCTCGAACTCCTGGTCTCAAGCGATCCTCTTGCCTCAACCTCCCGAAGCAGTGGGATTACAGGCATGAGCCACCACACTCACCCCCACTTTTTTTTTTCTTAGAGACAGGGGCTCACTTTGTCATCTAAGCTGGAGTGCAGTGGTGTGATCATGGCTCACTAGATCCTTGATCTCCTGGGCTCAAGCAATCCTCCTGCCTCAGCCTCCTGAGTAGCTGGGACTACAGGCATGCACTACCATACATGGCTGGTTTAAAAAAAAAAAAATTGTAAAGATGGATTCTTGCTATGTTGCCTAAGCTGGTCTTGAACTTCTAGCCTCAAGCAATCTTCCTGCCTTGGCCTCCCGAAGTGTTGGGATTACTGGTGTGAGCCAGTTTAAAAAAAAAAATTGTAAAGATGGATTCTTGCTATGTTGCCTAAGCTGGTCTTGAACTTCTAGCCTCAAGCAATCTTCCTGCCTTGGCCTCCCGAAGTGTTGGGATTACTGGTGTGAGCCACTGCATCCAGCCCACTTATTCTTTCATTGCACAGATTCTGATGGACTCCCTCCTATGTGACTAGCCCTGGGCACCAGGGTGCAGTGAAGAATGAAGTATAAGTTAGATGATGGTGTAGGGGAAATTCCAACCAAATAGGAAAGGAAGCTATGAAAAGAACCCACCTTCCCACGCCCCGGTGGGCTGTGGGGAGGGCGAGAAGAGTTGAGACAGCCAGGTGGTTATAGGTGCCAGGAGGCCTTTTTTTCACTCCTCTCAGGTGTGAGATCTGAGCCATCAAGTTTTCTTGGCAGAAGGTTTAGAGAGTGGGGCATGGTGTGGGGGCGGCTGCAGGTCCCTATGAACACTCACATCACAGGGATCCCAAAGTGGATTCCCAGTAATCCCAGGAAGTGCCCAGGGTAGGACTCCACAGACACATTTGTTTAGCGAGCACTCCATACTGCGCAGTCCTCTAAGACAATGCTTGATGTGCGTGCAGATCACCTGGGGATGATGCTAACTCAGCAGGTCCGTGTGGGGCCTGAGCGTCCGCGTTCCTAACCAGCGCCCAAATGACACGATGCTGCTGGTCCATAAGCCCTATTTTGAGCAACGAGGCTTCTGAGATTCTTTCTGCCTCTTGGTGTGCTAAAGGCACTAAGACATCTTTTTATGAACTCGATTTTATTTGTCTAACATGGTCATTTACAAAGTAACTACAGCACAACTGTGAGAGCTTTTGGAAGCATTTCAGGAAACTTTGCACTATTAGCCTCATGGTATTTCGCTACGTTATCAAGCAAGAATTCTGTTTGTTGTGTGTGAGTGTGTGTGCATTGGAGGTGTAAGTGTGCCACAGAAGTCTAGGTGGCAGAGTGTATTTTGCAAAAATAATTGACCACGCTGTTTCCCATGTTATCTAAGAACCTCATTGATTCCTCCTCAAGAGGTGCCATGTATATTTCTTCCCCTTGAACCTGGGCTTGTGTGACAGTCTTGGCTAGTAGGGCACGGCCAAAGTGTGATTTGTGATGTTAGGTCCTAAAAGGTGATTCTGTTTCCACCTGCTCCCTCTCGGGACAACTGCTCTGAGCTTTCAGTCACCACGTGAGAAGTCTGGCTGCCCTGAGGCCAGCACATGCAGAGACCGCATGGAGAGATGAGAGGCAGCGAGAGCCGCCCAGGGAACTCCAGCTGTTCTAACACCCAGGTGTTTGAATCCTCCCAGCCCAGGCACTGAACATGATTGAAAAGTTCTTAAGACAACCTCAGCCCTCAGGCCCAGCCACAGGCTGATTGCCTCTGTATGAGAGACCTCAGACGAAAACTGCCAAATGGAGTCCGGCTAGCTAACAGATTTATAAGCAAACTAAATGATTGTTATTGTTTCAAGTCACCATTTTGAAGTGGCTTTTCTGCAGCAATAGATGTCTGGAAGAGTCCTAATAATAAAAATTAATCAGATGGAGGATCTGCTTTTTTATTTTCACTTAGGATTAAGGAAAGGCTTGATATAATCTTTGTTTGAGCTGAGATAAAGAATAAGTTACTCTTAAAATTTTCCAACAAATGGAGTCCTTATTGTCTATAGTTAGTATCCAAAGCTTAGACACTTTCTCTCTGCATACCCTTTCAAGGATAAGGCTGTATTTCGTAATGCCAGATGACACAATCTGATAAACAAGCAGATACCCATTAAAATGAATGACTGTCAAAATTTTTTCATGCTTATTTGTTATTAACGACCGAGAATGTGAAGGTGCAATTCAAATAGTTTATTATTGTTATAGGTTTGTGGCAATATATTACAGTTTACGCCTTGACTTGGAAGTTGATTACAAGTTTTATGAGACTGAGTGCCTGTTATTGGCAATCTTGATGTTTTCTTTTTCCCTGTAACATGTCACAGACAATTGATTTATATGTAGTCAATGATTTTTTATACTATATCATTTCAATAAAAAAATTAAAGAAGAAAGTATGTAGTAGGGAGTGGAAAGAAGACAATGCAGGCTACATCAGTCATATGGTGGAATTTAAAAGTATATTAATAATCTGCATATACTCTATGAAATCCATCTGAGAACATTTTATATTCTTGGTGAGAGACAAAACAAGTCATCAGAGACTTCTTATAAACACAGGTGGTGCTTATTAACTGAGAAATAAAAATTTTACACTCCTGATGATTAGCTAGACAAGTTTTCATGTGCTCCTGCACTTTTGAGAAATGGTTTTTATTTTCTTTCCTATTTTTTTCTCTCAATTCTGATTACCTTCATTCTACATGAACAGCTTGAGTTAGTGGTGCAGTGATACCTAAAATATCTCTGACAGATTTTGGGTGGGGGAAGATATTAGCAATCTATTTTACAATGATCATCATAATAAAATGTGACACTCTGCAAATTTGAACAGATATGGCCATGCAGCCTTAATGCAAATAGACAAAGACTTCACATGTGAATAGAGAATTGTGTTTATATCTACAAATAATTGGCTAAGTAGGGAACATCTGATTTACCTGTTCTGTTTTATCTGTCATTACTATACATTGCTTAAGTGATTGTTCTTAAAATTGCCTGAGTCGACTTGTTATTTTGTGACTGTTTCAATACATATGAAGGACAACAACAACAACAACAACACAAAACAAAAGAAAAAATTAAGAGAATTTTGTGGATCAATAGGGACAAAATACACAAATGAAAAAGTCTTAATCATTCCTCCAAACAAAGCTGAGTTTGGAGGTTGGTTTGATCACATATATACTCTTTGAGGAAGAAAGAGACTGTAGAGAAAGTTTTTGAAAGGATCTTAAAACACTTAAAAATTATAGTGTAAAGAAATCTGAATTTAAACCTCTGGAGTGTAGGAGAGGTGAGAAGTATAGATGGGCATTTGGAGCATCTAGAGGCAAAGACGCTGCATGATATTAGAGAACCTGGGTCAGAGTCTGAACAGAGAAACATGAATTTAATGCATGTTGTAGAGATGGTTTATTTTATTTATTTATTTATTTATTTATTTATTTATTTATTTGAGACGGCGTCTCACTCTGTCGCCCAGACTGGAGTGCGGTGGCGCGATCTCGGCTCACTGCAAGCTCCGCCTCCCAGGTTCACGCCATTCTCCTTCCTCAGCCTCCCGAGTAGCTGGGACTACAGGCACCTGCCACCTCGCCCGGCTAATTTTTTTTGTATTTTTAGTAGAGACGGGGTTTCACCGTGTTAGCCAGGATGGTCGATGGTCTGGATCTCCTGACCTCCTGATCCACCCGTCTCCGCCTCCCAAAGTGCTGGGATTACAGGCGTGAGCCACCGCGCCCGGCCTGTAGAGATGGTTTATAGGACAATCTTCAGATGCAGGAGTCCTTTTACTATGAATAAGATTTACATCTCACAAGCCTTTGCATCAATTCAATTTCCTATTCAAAGTGCTGTAGAAATATTGTATATGAGCACAGGCTTGTGTGTATGAAGGTGGGCAAGCACAAAATATTACTTTAGTTAAATACATAAACATCTGTCTATCTATCTATCTATCTATCTATCTATCTATCTATCTATCTATCTGTAATTCAACATTACGGCATAGAAGAGGATAATCTGAAACCATTCAGTATTAATTGAAATGAGATAATAGCTAAAGAAAAATGAACTGTGTAAAAAAGTAAATGTATGCATCAAAGCAGGGGACCTAGAGTGCAAATAATTGAGAGACAGAAGCCTGGATGGTTGGTCCTGACTACTAGAGGCCATTTGTCAGGGTGGGGTGCCTCATAGTCAGATGAGAACAAAGAAACTTCCACCTGCTGCAGAGAATTCAGTAACTGACACCAAAGAACAGGTTTCTGGAAAGTAATCACTTTCCACACTATATAATGGAATGGACTCTTCCAGATGAGGGGTTTAAAACTCAGCACAAATAATTCCAGGTTGAATCAGGTCTCAGAGAACTTTCATCTCTGAACTACTTAAGGATCACTTCTATTATCAGTTTATCCGCCTACTTGCTCGGGGAACTGGATAGACCTTCTATCATCCATGGATAAGCCTCCTTGGCTGACATTAAATGAACCAAGAGCTGGGAGAGGACAGACGGAGGAAAATAAGTGTCTGCTAAAGAAGCTTTGAGCCTTTTTGTTTCTAGTTTATTATCAATCATATTTAGAATTAAATATCTACTAGGAGAAATGTTAAACATAATTTGAGATATAGAGCCAAGACCATGCAGAATATGCAATTAAGACTATTTTGTCTCTTAGCAAAGGAATTTCGGGCTGAAGTAGTGGCTCAAGAAAAATGTACAGAGGTGTTACTGATGGATGAGATTCTTTCGTTCACCTGAGTATTTATTGAGCACATACTACATGTTCAGAATCTGTGAGTCTTGCTTTGGGAATGAAGAGAAATACAAGTATTATTTTGAAGAGAGAAGTAGAAGTTGATAATATTTGCTGTGTATTTCAGTAGAGGCAGTGGAGAGGTAAGTGTCAGTATAAAGTGCCTCAAATTTAACACCTAGGATTTTGTTTTCTGGAGAATAAAGGATGGGATACCTGTCCATTTAAGATGAGAGTGAACTGAGACTGAAGAATTGAAAAGGGGTAAAATAAAAAATATAATGTAGTGAGAAAAAAAAAAGCAAGTATATCGATTATACAGATAGGTAGTGAGAAAAAAGAAGAAAGAAGAAAAAAGGCAAGTATATCTGTTATACAGATAGGTGGTTTTCACCAAGTTTCTTCTGGAAACTTCCAATAGTCCATAGTGGTTGGTAGAATGTCTGTAGGCAAAAGGGTAGTTTCAAACAAATAACAATGAAATTATTTTATTGATATACATTACTCAAATTTGAAAGCTTTTGATAATCACAGAAATTCCATTATATAAGTTGCATAACAGTCCCAATTTTAGAAAATCACAAAAAATATGGTCAAAAGTGATTAATTGGTAATGATGGCTTAGCTTCTATAAACTCAGCACTTTCACAAATAATAAAAAATATCCTTTGGACAAAATATTAAAAAAACAACTACTTGAAGGCATCGGGGAGCAAATAAAAGCAGGCACATGCTAGAGGAGCACTAAAAGCTAAACCAAGTAAGAGAACTGAATGAGTCTCACATTCTTAAGGCTTTTAGCTTGAGGGCAAGTCCCGCTTGCTGTCCTATGAGGTTGTCAAAACATGGATAAAAACCCATCATCCTACTGGCTTAAAGAACCATAGGACAGAAGTTCGCATATTAACAGACAAGGATTTTAAAGCAGCTATTACAATTATGCTCAAAGGTAGGGGAAAATACACTTAAAATAAATGAAAATATTGGAAATCTCACCAGAGAATTATAAACCTTAAAAAACTGAAATAAATGGAAATTATATAAGTAAAAAATACAATATCTGAAATTTAAAAATTACTGTATGTGCCTGACAGCATGCTGTATACAATAGAAGAGTTAGTGACCTTGAAATTATCCAAGCTGTAGGCCAAAGAGATAATAAATTAAACAGAAATGAATTTTGAAAACCCACGTGAAACCATGGAAAATATCAAAGTATCAAATATCAAAGTATCAAAAATTTGAGTCCCAGAAGAAAAATTGGCAGAAAAAGTACTTGAAGTAGGCTCAATATAAAAAGAAAATATCTAAACCAGCTAGAGAAAAATGACACTCTACATACAATGGGACAACATTCTGAATAATCACTGATTTCTTATCGTGAACTCTGGGGACCAGAAGGAAATGGACTAACTTCTTTAAACTGCTGAAAGAAAAACACAAGCTTTCAACTCCAAATTCTATATTCGCTGAAAATATCCTTTAAAATGAAGGCAAACAAAAAGCATTTTCAAATAAAACACAATCAAGAGAATTTTTCAACAGCAGACATGCACTAAAATTGCTAATGAAGTTCTTCTGACTGAAAGAAAATAATACTGGATGTAAATTTATGTTTTCAGGAAAAAAAGTATTAGAGATGGTAAATACCTGGGTAAATATAAAATACGTTTTTTCTTACTTTCTTTTACACTACATAGATCTGTTTAAGGCACTGATTACACAAAATTCTTGTGGGGGCATATATTGTCTACAGATGTAATACATATACCAACTGTATCATAGAATATGGGAAGAGATACAATGTTGATTGTAAAAAGACTGAAAAATTTATAGTGTGTATCATAATCCCCATAGTGTCCAATGAATAATATGCAAAGCAGTAAAACTAAAAAGCTGACAGATAAATAAATTTTTAAAAAATTTTTTAAACATTTTTTAAAAAATTCAAAGAATCTAAAATAAGGCAAGAATAGAGGAACTAGGGAGCAAGAACTTAAAAGGACAGATGGTGAATAAATAATGAAATGATAGGCCTAATTCCAATCATAGCAACAGTGCACTAAATATTAATGAACTAAACACTCCAATTAAACTGCATAGATGATCAAACTGGATAATAAGCAATACTTAACTATGTACTGTATACAAAAGTGCTCTAATTATAAAGCTATAGACAGATCAAAAGGAAATGGATAGAATAAGATGTACGGTGCAAATAGTAATGATAAGTAGAGTGCAGTGGAATTCATGTCAGATAAAACAGACTTCAAGACAAAGAGCATTACCAGAGATAAAGATATTTTGTAATGATAAAAGAGTTTGTTTTCTAGGAAGTGACGACAATCTCAAATGTGTTTAAGTTTAATAATGGGTTTCAAAATATTAGTCAAAAATTGATAGAATTAAAGGGAGAAATAGTCAATTCCATGAAAACATGAGACTGCAACATGCCTCTCTTAGCAATTGATAGAACAACTAGACAAAGAAATCAAGAAAGTCCTTGCTGTGGTTTGAATATTTGTCCCTTCCAAAATTCATGTGGAAATGTAATCCCTAATGTGATGATTTTGGGAAGTGGAACTTAGTGGGAGGTGTTTGGATTATGGGGGCAGATACCTCACAAATTGCATGGTGTTGCTTTCGAGGTAGTGGGTTCTTGCTCTTGGGAGACTGGGCTAGTTCTTGTGGGAATGGATTGGTTTCCTCAAGACTGGAAGTTGTTATAAAGCCAGGACACCCCTCAGATTTTCTCTTATTTGAATGTGTCCATCCGCCATCTGCTACATTGTGATGCAGCACAAAAGCCCTCGCCAGAAGCCGGGACCGTGACCATGAACTTCTCAGCTTGCAGAACTATGAACTAAATAAACCTTTCTATAAAAACAATAAATTACTCAGTCTCAGGTATTCCCTTACAGTAACACAAAAGGAACTAAAACAAACAGAATATCAGAACAATGCTATCAACTACTTTGACCTGATTGATGTTTATAGAATGTTTTAACCAACAAATGCAGATTACATATTCTCAGCTGTCAATGGTATGTTCACCAATAAAATATGAACATTAGCTGTGCAGTGAAAATTTCAATAAATTTAAAAGGATTGAAATCACAAAGAGTATGTTCTCTAATTATAATAAAATTACATCAAAAATAGAAAACAATATAATCTATAAAAACCCTAAAATCTATAAAAACCTTAAATATTTGGAAATTATTCAACTCTTTTCTAAGTAATCCAAAGGTCAAGTAAAAAATCAGAAAGACGTTTCAAGATATTTTAAAAATGAATAATGAAGTACAACATATTAAAATTTGTTAAATACAGCTAAAACAGGCTTAGAGGGAAACTTACAGCTTTAAATACTTCTGTTAAAATGTATATGAAAATCAGGCTGGGCACAGTGGCTCATACCTGTAATCCCTGCACTTTGGGAGGTCAAGGCAGGAGAATTGTCTGAGCCCAGGAGCTTCAGACCAACCTGAGCAACACGCTGAGACCCTGTCTCAAAAATATATGTAATATATACTATACATATGAAAACCAAAGGAACTAAAAGTAAAAACATTTCTTAATAAAATGACAAAATTGGAAGACTTTTTGCGCACGCGCTCTCTCTCTCTCTCTATATATATATATATAAATACTTTCTGACTTTAACTTTTGCCATAAGGCTCTAATAATCAAACCGGTGTGATATTTGTGAAAGGATAGACAAATAGATCAATGACACAGAATTGAGTCCAGAAAGAGACCCTTACATCTGGATAAAGTTTATACAGGAGTTTTGTATACTTTTCTTTCAATTTTTCTGATTCTGAAATTATTTCAAAATAAAAAACTTGAAGGAATGTAAAAATGTTACATGATTTAAACAATAACACACTGGAGTAGTTACTAATTGAATGAGTAACAGAAATCCGTAAAACAACTATGCTAAAAAAAGTGTTTATTTTTCTGAAATGTAAAATTTCCTCAAGATTCATCTGTAGTCCTTTCTTCCATTTACAGAAAAACTTACATATTACAACTGAGAATGTGTACTTTAATGTGCAATGAATACTCGTGTTAAAATCTAAAAGCATACACATTTAAAAAATGAAGCCCCAACAAACCACTTGGGAAAACATTCTTAAATAAAAATGAAAGCAAATCTATAATTACACATTGCAGCAGATGCTGTTGATGCTCATCCATAGCCCCCCAGCCCTTGTCTAAGTTCACTTGCAGCTGAGATGAACAGCATCCATGAGTAGTGATAGTTTCCTGCCTCAAACCACCATAGCTTTCTATTTCTTAGCTTTAAGGATTTCTTCAGTGTGCTTTGCTCACAGGCATGGCCTCCTAGAATTACTGAGGATTTAACACCCTCAGGAATGTCTTCCCCTTTCCTCAATGGGACATTTCCAGGACATGCTGTCAACTTTTTATCAGAGACGGAGCTCCCATTGCTCATAGCATTAAACCACTTATTCACTCTTTATTGGCTTTTCGCCTGCCCATTATCACTCTCCCTACTTCTTCTTTTATGCTTCCCAGAATCACATTCTAGATAACTTTCTACACCCAAGTACTTGTTCAGGGTCTGCTTTCTGGGAACCCCAAGCTACAGCACACATTATCTTAAAATAGCGTGATGAAGATCACTACCTCTCAAAAGTAATAGGATGTGACTAACAGGGTTTGGACTCATGCAAATTTGTAGCAGTGTAAATTTTTATTATTGAAAAAGAAAAAATAAGAATTATACAGTTTATTTAAAAGCTTAATAACCAATGTAAAAATAAGAATATTATACAAATAAACACAACCACAAAATAAATTTGTTAGAAAGCAAATACAAAATTAAGTTACAAAATCAAAGAACATGCCCTTTGGAAAAAAGTTAAAAAGCAACAAATGTCTGAAAATTCTGATAAACAACAACAAAAAATGAGAGAAGACAAGGAAGCAAAATAGGAAAGCAATTATTACATCAGATATTGAATAAATCAAATAATTGAAAGAGAATGCTGTGTATAGACCTATTAACATAAGTCTATGGTAATAATTTGGTGGAAAAATAAATAATTTTAAAGGAACATATGAATTATTATAATTAACTCAAGAAATAGATAACTGAATATTGTATGAAAGAAATCAAGTTTTTTTGAAGAAAACACGCTCTATGGCTGGATTATTCTGATATAATTTTTCTCAAACTTTTAAATCATAGCTCTTTCTAAGCTATACAAGCTAATCATAGGTGGAAAACTTTCCAATTCCTTTCATAAAAATAGAATACATTTGATACCAAAACTTGAAAAGGATAAATCAAAGAGGAGAAAAAGCATTGAACAATTTTTCTTCTGAATATGCTTAGGATAATGAAAAATATCTACAATCAAAAGGCAATAGTTTACTAGGCAGTAAAGAGCTAGAGGCATTGCCATTATAATTTAGAACAAAACATGGATGTACGCTACTGCCACTATCAATTTATATTGTCCTGAAACCTCCAGCTGTTAGAAAATAAGACCAAAAACAAGGATAGAAGACATAACATGTTTGTTACTGAGGGAAAAAAAAACCCTATTATTGTTTGCCAATGGTAGTTTATCTAGAAATTGCGAGAGATAAACTGAAAAACTGTCCAAACTAATAAGGTTAGTTAGTTGATTAATTAGATAAATGGTTCTTGTAACAGGGAGAGCCTGAATATGATAGATTAAATAAGACAGGAATCTATTTTCACCTGTCACACTAGTCCAGAGATCAGTGGTTCAGGAATGATGGAACTGCTCTGCTCCACATGGTGATTCAGAGACCCAGGTTCCTTCTCCCTTCCTGACAGTAGTCCCCTGGGATGGGAGTTGGCAAACGTTTTCTGTAATGAGCCAGATAGGCTTTGAGATTCATATCGTCTCTGTCACATTTTCTCTTTCTCCATCTTCTCTCTCTCTCTCTCTCCCCCTCCCCCCGCCTTGATCTCTCTCTTCCTTTTGTATTTATCTTTTTACGACCATCTAAAAAGGTAAAACGATTCTTGCTCATGGGCCATACAAAAGTCAGGCTACAGGTCAGATCTGATCCACAGGCCATAGTTTGCTAACTTCTGCTCTAGAATGCTGTTTAATTCTTTGTGCTTAAAAATGATTCATCTCAAGCTTGTGTTCCAAGATAAAAACACAAATGTTTTTAGTGATAACTTGGAAGTTGCAAATATCACTTCTATCCACATCCCATTGGCCAGATATTTCACCTGTTGAGCTTCAAGGGGGTTTGGGAAATCTGGGTAGCCATGTGACCAAGAAAAGTAGAAAAACACACTTGAATGGGACAACTATAAATTAAAATAATTTTTTAAAAAAATTAATACTTTTGTAAGTATCAATAATTTCCAGTTAGAAAATATAATGGAAAATGGGTCTTTTGCAAATCATCAATAGCAAATTCTCTCTAAAAACTACCTATAACATTTTGAACCTGAAATGTTCAGGATCTACCTGAATAAATGTAGGAACATATAATAAAAAAAGTAAAAGTTGACAAATTAAAAGAAAGACAAATGAAATTGCTAAATGGAAAGCTGAGTATTTAAAGTATGTATGTCAAATTTCTTAAATTAATTGGTAAGTTTGATATAATTCTAATTAAAATTCTGGCCAGGTGCAGTGTCTCACACCTGTAATCCCAGCATTTTGGGAGGCCGAGGCAGGCAGGTCGCTTGAGCCCAGCAGTTTGAGACCAGCCTGGGTAACATGGTGAAACCCTGTTCCTACTAAAAATACAAAAATTAGCAGGGCATGGTGGTGTATGCACCTGTTGTCCCTGCTATTTGGGAGGCTGAGGTGGGAGGATCGCTTGAGCCCAGGAGGTGGAGGCTGCAGAAAGCTATGATTGTACCACTGCACTCCAGGCTGGGTGATGGAGTGAGATCATGTTTCAAAAAACAACAGACAACAACAACAAAATTTCAACAAAATTAATGTGTGAGTTTGACCCGATGATTCTGAAATGTATGTAGAAAATAAGTATATGTAGGAAAATAAACGGGAGCAAATTCTCAGAAAAAATTATGTAAAAATAAATGAAATGAAGTGTCATCAGTCAAAAGGGGGCTCAGGAGGCATAGTATAGTTGGAACAGGGAAACTCCTTACCCTTCTAACAATTTTTACGTCATAAAATCTTGGGAAATAGGAGATCTTTCTTTCACTTCCAACCACTTTCTGTGTGACCTTAGGCAAGTTATTTAATCAATCAAAGTGTCAATTTTATGGCAAAATGAACCCAATACCACATCTTTTATAGGGGTTTATTAAGGAATACAGTTTGTTCTGTGCCATTTCTTTACTGTCCTATCTTAGAAGGGAAAGACTGCATCTAACTAAAATGGTATCAAATCCACTGTACCCAGTGTAGTCTGCCACCTAGGATCTCAATACATGCCTGTGGTTACTGATGATGATGATGATAAAGAAGGGGAGGAAGAAGGGGAAGAGGAGGGAAAGGAGGAAGAAAGTGAAGAGGAAAAGGAGGAGAAAAGAATTGAAATGCTACAGAATTTTCCACAGTGATTCATCTAGGCAGCACTTGCCAGTGTCAGGAAAGAAAGCTGTTCTGAATTTTAGTTCTATTCCTAGCCATATAATATTAGAAATGTTACTTAATTTCTCTGTGCCTCTACTTTTTCACTGGTTAAATTTAGACAATAATACTTAACTTGCCTGGCGGTGATGATGGTAACAATAACAAACAATTTATTGATCAGTTGTTGTGTCCCTGGCACAAAGTGCTTATATGAAATGACTGAATTCACACAAATCTTAAGAGGTAGGTATCATCATCATCATCATCATCATCATCATTATGGATATTATTTGCATTTTGACAGAGGAGGAAGCAGAGGTAAAGAGATTACCATAATTTGCCCCAAACCATGCAGTTATTGGGTGTTGGCATCAGGCCCAGAACTGGGGCAGCTCTTTGCCATGAGGGTACCATCTGCATAAATGACCAGCAATAGGTACTTAGCCAGTACAGGTAATAAATAATAACTAGGCCAGGCATGGTGGCTCACGCCTGTAATCCCAGCACTTTGGGAGGCCAAGGCGGGCAGATCACGAGGTCAGGAGATCTGACCATCCTGGCTAACACCGTGAAACCCCGTCTCTACTAAAAATACAAAAAATTAGCCAGGTGTGGTGGCGGCGCCTGTATTCCCAGCTACTCGGGAGGCCGAGGCAGGAGAATGGCGTGAACCCGGGAGGCGGAGCTTGCAGTAAGCCAAGATTGTGCCACTGCACTCCAGCCTGGGCGACAGAGTGAGACTCCATCTTAAAAAATAAATAAATAAAAAGTAAGTAATAACTAACAACTGTTGCATCTGGGCACTCACCTTACAACGGCAGTCAAGTTGCACATTGCAATCTAGCTGGTCTGTCTTGTGAAATCTTTATTTAAACAAAGGATTGTTTAAAGGCTTAGTGAGTCCTTGAGGACAGGGAGTATGTCTTGTTTGCAAAGCTCTTGGGACAGTGCTTTGGCTTGTGGTAAACATTGAATAAATGGGGTGATCAAGGTGGTGGTTCACCATTGTCACCAAAAGGTCTAGACAAGTGCCTGGTTCTTTATCGGTCACTAAATACGTATTTGCTGATTGAATGAATACGTCAACAAATTTCTTAATTTCAAATGTCTTTGGTATTCCTAGTTTTTTCCTAGAGTTATGACTTTAAGGCAGTGCAAGATATGCCATTGTGAAAAGCCTTATAGTCTTAAATCAATGTTTGTCTACTAGAAGATCTTTCCTATTTAAATTTGGTTAAAACTAGTGAATTTGTAGGGGAATGGTAACAGTCTGCAATAAAGAAGGTGAAACCTTAATTCACTTCAAATCAACAAACATTGCTGTTTAGGGATAGTAATTGATAACTGTTTAGAATTCTGGTTGGAGAGTTTTATTACAGGTATGCATTGTAACCAGTTTCACACAATCCAATGGCACAAATTTCAGCAAAAGTGATGAATTTCAAAGAAAACATATCTTTTACTTGTAATATTTCCAATTTGACTGTTTTCAGTTGTGAATCAAAAAACATTTGGTTTGAGACAATGAGTATAGTGATGCAGTTTTATTAGAGTGTGGTGGGCTCACTAATGTTCGTTTATTTTAATCCTCTCTCTAAATTTTGACTAGAAGCCTCTTTATGAACACATACTTTATGAGTTCCACCAAATGGAAATGTCCCAGAAAAACATTACTTTATTGGGGTAGACTAAATGTTTCGCTGGGCAAAAATGAAATCACTGAAGGTAAGAGATAAGTTGAAAATTTGTGCTTCATTACGGAGTTTTGTTTGCTAGAATAGAGGGTGCCTATATTTCTGAAAATTGGGACTGGTTTCCAGAACTTTGCTGTACCATTTTAGATTCCCTTTCTTTAGCTATAGTCTAGTTTACTAATCACTGGGAAATGGAGTGGCCCTGAAAGAGAGAAATTACCCTACTTTATCAACTCTTGGGGAGATGAATCCTTAAAAATGAGAGAAATATTAGTTGGGGGTGGGATGAAGACAGAGAGAGAGTGAGAAAGAGAGAGAGAGAAAGAGAGAGCCAGCAGAGGTGGAAAAACAATCCTTTGCTTTCTATATTAGCTTCCAAGATCATCCCCATATAGCTGTTCGAGACCTCAATTTATTGAACCTAATGGAGATGAGCGACAGAATGGTGAGACTGATGATGATTATGATGTGCAGCTTCACTGAGGTCATGGGCTTGGTTAATTCCCTTCCAAAGGGACGGGAGGAGAGAAGGAGAGCAAGAAGGGTGAGTACAGTCAATTCAGCCCCTCACTTTCAAGCTAACTGGGAACTGTTTATAATGAATGTCCCTGCCTCCATCAAGGGCATTTCTTCCATTTAACGAGCACGCAGGAAGCAGACATTGCTCAAGTACAAGGGTTCAGTTTGCAGTGAGCCACAAATCACATTTCATTTATCAGGCCCTACAGATGACAGGATATCATCGAATCCCTGGAGAGCCATATTCATTAAAAAGAAATCTTAAGTAATTACAACAATTAATTGACTTGAAACAGTTTCTGGTGGATAAGGTTTACATAATTCATTTGCCAGACAAAACAAGCCTGATCGAATCTGGGAACATGTTATTTAGAAATGTCCCACTATCTGACAAGGTACCTTCGTGGAAAGATGTTTATCATCGGGATCCTTTTTTTTTTTTTTTTTTTTAAAGGAAAGAATAATTGTTGAACAAGAAATGGGACCCTGAAAATGTCTAACAGACTTTATTTTGAGCCCATAAAATGGTGCTACAGCACCTCTTTACTTACCATTGTGACTAAAACTGATGAATGAAAATGACAATGGGTTGTATTAATCGAGGACTCTCTTGAGTTTTTGGTTTTGAGGATGAAGTTTGAGTTGGATCCAAGACAAAGGCCTCCCAAAAAGCTAAACAACCATTTAGGACAAGATTCAAGGCCCAGTTTAAGAACTCCATTATCAACAAAATAAGATGCAGAAAGAACTTCTCTTGTCAAATTAATATTTTGCCAAAAAATTTCAGCCATTAGTCATAAATATTTTAGCTCCAATATTTTATTTTATTTTATTTATGTAATTTTTTTTGAGACGGTGTTTTGCTTTGTTGCCAGGCTGGAGTGCAGTGGCGCGATCTCGGCTCACTGCAACCTCCGCTTCCCGGGTTCAAGCGAGTCCCCTGCCTCAGCCTCCCGAGTAGCTGTAACTACAAGCATGCATTGCCTAACTTTTTTATATTTTAGTACACTCGGCTAACTTTTTTATATTTTAGTAAAGATAGGGTTTCACCATGTTGGCCAAGGTGGTCTCAGTCTCCTGACCTTGTAATCCACCCACCTTGGCCTCCCAAAGTGCTGGGATTGCAGGCGTGAGCCACCGCGCCCAACTAGCTCCAATATTTTAAAAGTTGGGGCCTGTGATTAAATGTAGAAAGGGATATCACTGAACAGCCATAACAAATAACCTTTTATGTACTGCAAAATAGGATTTTCCAACCACCCAGTGACACCTGCAACATAATATAACCACATTATTAGCCTTCCGCTATATCAATGTTTATTCTGGAGAAATGATTTAGAGAGGTTCACATAACGAAACACTATTCTCTAATACAGCTCTGAGTTACCTTATTGGGGTCATAGGAGAATGGATGATGGTAACTCTTAGGAAAGCAAGAAAGAAAAGCTTACACTATAGAATTTTTGAGATTGCTATATCTTATTTCATGACCCAAGTGAGGTTTGTCAAGACGTCTGGCTTTTAGGACTCATAGTCTTATATAAAGGGCTAAAAGTTGGATGGGCATTACATCCAAGAGTGATAGTTTCTTAGGTTTGGTTCTCCCAAATCAAGCCATGTATTGGCTGCCTCAGTATCTCCTAAGAAGCTTGCTAAACATATGAATGCAGGACCCAGGGAAGACACATGGAAAAAGAATCGCCAGGGTGGGCTCGAGCCTCTGTTGTTTTGACAGGCATCCTGAAACAAGATGACCATCAGTGAGGTTCAGAATCACTGAAAAACCTGTAGAATAAATTTCTTTCTTTCTTTTTTTTTTTTTTGGTGTTTTTTAGACATTATTCTATTTTCCCCCTGCACATTTCCCTTTCTGTGCCACTTGTTGAAATGTTGCTCATTTCTGGACCCTAAACTTACATGAAGAAGTTGCAATGGTATGGGTTCTATCCGTAAAATCTTATTCAGCCTTATTGAGTCCCCAGAGCTGGAGCTATAAAATGAATAATGTTTCTAAAAGTTAGTTTCATATTTTCTTGAATTTCTTTATAGATAGATTTTTATTTGTTAGTCTGTTTTTCCACATTCATAATTGCCATGTGGCTTCACAAAAATAACTCCCTTCTCTTTGCTAAGATTTTCTAATTTATTGTTTGTTTTTAGAGAATCTGATGGATTGCTTATATGCTTTCTGATGGCTGAGTTAAAATCCTTTTCAGATCATTCCAGCATTGGATTCAACTGATGTTGATGTGAGTTGGTTGCCTCTTCTCATTCAAGTTGTGATTTTCTTGGTGTAACGGGCAATTTCTATTGTATCCTGGACATTTTGGCTATTATGTTGAGCGACAGTGGATCCCATTTAAATATTTTTATTTTGGCAGGTAGTCGCCTTGTATAGGTTAGTTCTCAAGGGCCTTGCTTAATTTGGTAGGCTGTGGTTCCAACAGTAGCTTAATTTCCTTCCTTCCTCCCTGCCTCCTTCCCTCCCCCCCCCCCCCCCTCCCCCCCCCCCTTCCTTCCTTCCTTCCCTCCCTCCCTCCCTCCCTCCTTCCTTCCTTCCTTCCTCCTTCCTTCCTTCCTTTCTTCCTCCCTCCATCCTTCCCTCCCTCCCTGTCTCACTCTCTCTGTCTTTCTCTTTCTTTCTTTCCGTCTTTTTTGACAAGTCTCACTCTGTTGCCCAGGCTGAGTGCAATGACGCGATCTTGGCTCACCGCAACCACTGCCTCCCGGGATCAAGCCATTCTCCTGCCTCAGCCTCCCGAGTAGATGAGATTACAGGCACATGCCACCACACCTGGCTAATTTTTGTATTTTTAGTAGAGATGAAGTTTCACCATGTTGGCCAGGCTGTTCTTGAACTCCTGATCTCAGGTGATCCACCCGCCTCTGCCTCCCAAAGTGCTGGGATTACAGGCGTGAGCCACCGAACCCGGCCAGTAGTTTGATTTTCTGAGACTTTGTGGTGTAATTTGTCTGCTTGGTTTATATGTTGCCAGCGAGGCTCTCACCAGTTCCTGCTGGGGCTGCTAGAGGGGCTGAGGGGCTTCCCCAGGGAAGCCTCCCCGATGTGTACCTTGGTGGGGAAGGGAAGTTCCCATTGGAATGGGGACGGGGCCTCCCTGACCAGCTAATTGCTGCTCTGGTGTTTCTCACTGGGGTGGAGGAGTCTCAAGCCCTGCAGGGTAGGAGAGCATCTCTTCTGGTATTGTTAGCGAGGCTCTGGGATCAGGCATCTAGTCCCCTTGCCATAGTAAATGGTGCAGGTTTGCCTCCTATTGCAGGAGGAATTCCTATATATTCCAGCAGAGAAATGAGGCTTCCTGGGCTACCTTCTGTTGCTAGGTTGGGGTGGGGAAATGCTGGGTCTGAGTCAGCAGGTCTGAGTCCTGGGTTGGTTGGGAGGATGTAAGGTGTCCTGCCCCTGTGATGTTCGTCCAGTCCTGGGACCCCAAACCTGGTGGCTTTCATCTTACCCCCTTTCGTGGCTCTCCTTTGGTTGCCTCTTGAGCTACTTCTAGGATTTATAGTTATAATGAGTGGGAGAAAGAAGGGAGAAATGGGTCTGGGTTATGAATGGGTTTCTAAAATTAATTTCCTATGGAAAGTCCCAAGGATAGATTTTTAAAAATAACTTCAAAGCAAAGCTTTCTGTTGTGATATACCAATATGTGGCCCCAAAGATTTTTTAAAGACAATTTCCTGTGATGGTTTTTAAATGAGATAAGATGTATTAATAAATTTTTGCCTAATGATATTTCTACTTGGAATTATACATCAAAAATACCATGGGGTTTGAAAAACTCTATAATCTGGGGAGATGAACCAAAAAAGAAATACTTGGTTAAAAAAAAAGTAATAAGAGAGAGAGAGAAATACTCTGGCTTCAGTTTCTTGTTAAATACCCAAGGAAGTTCATGTTCTCATTTAGTATGTTTTCTTCTGTCATCCTTAAATGGATAAAGAATTATTTGAGACAGAGGCAGTTTCCAGAGTTTAATACCAGAAGTTTTCCCAAAGGCCTAGGTCAGTAGTGCGTCAGGGCTGGCTGGTTAACAGAAATCCCTAGAGATATTTAAGGCATCCCTGCTTCACCCTTTAAAATTTCTAAGCCAGTGAGGTGAGGGTTTGGCCCCTGAACATTTTTTTGTAAAGTTCTCTAAAGCAACTATGATGATTGACCACATTTGATAACTATATTTAACCAATAAATTGGTACATTTCCAAAATGTGCTTGAACCGGAAAGAGAAGGTCCTTTGCTCAAGGTGACATGTTGTGCAGGGAAAGCCAAAAGAAAGATGGAAATGTTGACCTTGCATTGATTTTAAAAGGGAGAATGAAAAACCAGAAACTACCCAGGAGTGCAGCGAGAATTATATAAAGGGTCCAATAAGTAGCATGTGAGAAAAATGCCTGGAATAATAGATGTATTTTACTTGGTGAGGACAAACCCTAGGGAGGATGTGCTAATTATATTCAAATATTTAAAGGAGCATTTTGAGAGGAAACTAGACTTCCACTGTTTGGACTAGGAACCTGCATCTTTAGCAAACTTCCCAGGTGATTCTGAGGGAGACTATGGATTTCACTGGAACATTCCTGGTTACGAGAAGGCTTCATCCAGACTTTTTTTTTTTTTTTTTTTGAGAAGGTTCACTCTTGTCGCCCAGGCTGGAGTGCAATGGTGTGATCTCGGGGCTCACTGAAACCTCTGCCTCCCAGGTTCAAGCAATTCTCCTGCCTCAACCTCCCGAGTAGCTGGGATTACAGGTGCCCGCCTCCAAGCTCAGCTAATTTTTGTATTTTTAGTAGAGGCGGGGTTTCACTGTGTTGGCCAGGCTGGTCTTGAACTGCTGACCTCAGGTGATCCACCCGCCTCAGCCTCCCAAAGTGCTGGGATTATAGGCATAAGCCACCACGCCCAGCCCGTCTAGACTTTTATAGAATGGTTTGGGGGCTTGAGAATGAGAGAGCTGCTGGGGAGAATTCAACAGGGAACCAACCAACACGAAAAAGGAAGGAAGGGAAAAAAGGATGGGAAGGGAAGAGAAGTGGAGAGGAGGAGAGAAGAGAAAGGAAAGAAGGAATGAACAGAGGAAGGAAGGCAGGAGAGATGGAAGGAAAGAGGGAGGGGAAGCAAGGCAAGGTGCTGTAGGTGTGGAGGGCCTGCCCTTGATGAAATGCTGGTTGTTTGACTGACTGTAATACAGCTCAGCGATTGGGAATAAGGCAGAGAAAGTAGAGTTGCATTCATTGGAAATGAGGAATGGGAAAGGCGGACAGAGTGGAAGGTCACGGGGGAGAGGGAGTTTGAGTTGTTGATAAGGGAGGTAAGAGAGTTGTTGGTCATAGAGGATCATGGCCAAATAGGAAGTCAGGTACATAGAGAACACACCAACAGACCTCAAATAGGCAGTGAAGCCAATGGGCTAGAGGTTGCCATGAAGGTGCAGGAAATGTTTAGAAAGAGTGAGGAAGCGGAGAGGACTAGATTTGGAGTTGTTCCCACTCTTCCTGGTCAGTGAGATGGGGAGAAAGCAGCACCCAGCATGGAGCCAGCTGGGAAGCCAGAGTTTTGCCCAGGACAGTGCTTCTCAAACCCAGGTGTGCATCACCATCACCTAGAGGGCCTGCCACAACGCAGGCTGTGGGAGTCACCCCAGAGATTCTAAGGCAGTAGGTCTGCAAGGGGCCCAAGAGTTTGCTTTCTTGACTAGCTCCCAGGTGATGTTAATGTCTTGGCACCATATTTTGAGACAGTGACCTAGGAAAATCCAGCCTTCTGTTAATGGACACACTTGGAAAGGCTGAGGACAAAAGAAACTGTCCACCATGCAGAGGTCCAGAAAGCAGAGTAGGCATGGAGGGGTGGGATGGGAGTGATTGGGAGCCTGGGGTCACTGTGGGCTGCACCTGGGTGAGAGTTTGGGCCTTTTTACAGGATGGGGTGAATTGGATGAATTCCAGAGTGTTTTGAAGTAGCAGTAAAAGTCTGCATGGGCAGTTCACACTTACCCATCACTAGTTATTTAAAATTGGCTCATTTCCATGCATATTTCACTTTGTTGATGCTGAAAAGAGGAGTAGCTCATTTCACTGTGCCTGAAAGGGGTTTTGGTTCAGAGCTAGCACCGAGTAGGGTTGCCCCTCACGAAGAATGAAGAGTTTGATAGCAGAGGCCTTGGGTGAACCCTGATGACATGAAGACTTTATTCTTTTTCTGAAACTTTCAATGACTTCCCATTGTCTTTAGGGTACAATCTAGAATCCATAATGCTAGGTACAGAGGTCTTCACACTCTGGCCTGAGGCAGTTTCTCCCTTCTTTCCTGCACTCCAGTCACAGAGAATGTGTTCTATTTCCTTGCACTCACTGTGCTTTCTCCAGCATCAAGGCCTTCACAAGTATTTGTGGGCTTTCTTGGAATGGGTTTTCTCTTACTTTATTAGCTAGCTTCTACTGATTATTCTAATAACAACTTAAGTGTCTCTTTTGCGGAAAACTTTCTTAAGCATCAAACTAGGACTCTTTTCTCCTTTCTTTTCTCAACTTATCTCACAGTTTGCTTTTGTTTGTTTGTTTGTTTGTTGTTTGTTTTGTTTGAGACAGGGTCTTGCTGTGTCGCCCAGGCTGGAGTACAGTGGCACCATCTTGGCCTACTGCAGCCTCCGCCTCCTAGGTTCAAGCGATTCTCATGCCTCAGCCTTTGAGTAGCTGGGATTACAGGCGTGTGCCACCATGTCTGGCTAATTTTTGTATTTTCAGTAGAGATGGGGTTTCACTATGTTGGCCAGGCTGGTCTTGAATTCCTGGCCTCAAGTGATCTGCCTACCTTTGCCTTCCAAAGTGCTGGGATTACAGGAGTAAGCTACCATGCCCAGCCTCACGATTGTATTGTAATTCTGTGTTTACTATATAAATTTTCTGTTTTCTACCAGAAATGGTAGGATGGGAGAGGGGTGACCAACTCCTTCCAGTTTACCTGGAACTTCCCTAGTTTTATAGTTCCAGTGTCCTGGGAACTCCTCAGCTGGGGCAAACTAGGATGCTTTGTCATACTAGTCTGGTCCACAACACACTCTAGATCTAGCACTGTGGCCAGCACATATCACACGCTCAATATATGTGCATGAAAAAAAAAATGTGCATGAAACAAAATTTAGTAGTGCTTAAAGTGGGTAAAAGAGAAATTAGCCATCACTCTCAATATTCCCCTGACCTTAACAAACATTCCTTGAGAAGGAAAAAAATGGCAAACAGCCACTCTTCAAAATGATTTTAGGAGTCTGACTCTAACTTTTCACCCTGAAAGACAGTGGTTGAATTTAAGACTATAGACAAATAGCAGGATAATATGTAAGTCCAGTCTGCTGAACATGGGGGTGTCCATTCATTCATTCAGCAAACAGTATTGTTTTTGTGCCTGTCCTCAAAATACTCTCACCTCTCTACCAGGTTCACTAGTAAATTGTATTCATTCTCTTGGGAGAGTTTTTGTAAATTACCTAGTGATGTGCAAATACTGTGGTAGGAGATGACTCTAAACTCTATCAGCTATGATTCTGAAGTGGGGAGTGGAATTAGCATGGGTTCCAGGCTAATGTCTGCAGACATTAGGACCCCTACGGTGGCCTAGGTCAGGCTATGAAAACATCCTACTTGCCTTCACATGTGTCTTCTTCCTCCACAACCCCTGGGGACATGGATGTCTCTCTAAGTAAATAAATGATCTGTGCTCATGAAGAAATGAAGTGCCTTGCAAGGAACACAATGTCCTGACTCAAGCTCCGGTAAACAAACTCAGTAATTTATGTGGGAAGTCCTTTGTAATTTTACACAGACCCTCAACTGCTTTAAACTGTTTAGGAGTATTTATTCATACAGCATGTTTAAGAGTCAGCATCCAGGATTTCAGTCTTCCAAACAAGAAAATTAGAAAGCATGTTTTGTTCCCACAGTGACAGAGGAAGGGCAGAGGCTATTAGGACAACTCATCTCCTACAATATTAAAAACACCCTGGCAGGCTTCACCAGGTCACAAGAAGGACCCGCCGGAGCTGGGAGTGGGAAGAGCAGCTGTGGTGGTGGTTCGCAGACAGGTGCGTGGGCAACTTGTTTCTGCTTGTGAGGTCAGAGATTGAAATGAGAAGAAAGCAAGCTGAAATGCTTCTCCCCAGACCCATGATTTCCATTTTACTCAGAAAGCATGTCTTTACTTTAGACATGAGGGAAAATATGAAGCTAAGCAGAGGGTGAAAAACAGTCTAGAGAAGGAATAGGATAAGATGTTTGAATGTTTTTCACCTGCTTAGAACCAAGCCCATTAATAGAATAGGAGCCTCAATTCCCTTCACTTCCCTCACCTCAAGCAGTGGTGATGGAGAAAACCGCGATATTCCTCCAAGCATTCTTGACCCTGACAGTTGTTTCAAAGATACATGGTTCTATCATTGGATAAACCTGTGCACAGAGAGCAGCACAGATCAACCAAGACCCATTAGTACTTGTTCCAGTTTGCTATTTTGCAAATTACCTTAAAACTTTAGTTGCTTAAAACAACCACCGTTTTATTATATTTCTTGCTTTTATGGGTCAGGGATTTGGGCAGGGTTCAGTTGGAAGGCTCTTCTGTTCCAGGTGGCATGGACTGTGCTTGGTTGGTGGTGGATTCAGTTGGCAGGTGGGCTGGTATGGAGGACAGTTTCCTGCACAGATATGGTGCCTCAGAGGGTGTGGTGGGCCCAATAATGGTCCCCAGAGATATTCAGGTGTGAATCCCTGAAACCTGTGACTGTTACCTCATATGGCAAAAGGGACTCTGCAGGCATGATTAAGGATCCTGAGATGGAGAGATCATCCTAAATTGTCTGGGTGGACCCTAAATGCAATCAGAAGTGTTCTTACAAGAGGAAGGGAGAGGGAGATTTCACTACAGAGAAGAAAAAGGCTCTGTGAGGACTGACATGAGATGTCACATTGCTGGCTTCCAAGATGGTGGGAGAGGACATGAACCAAAGAATATATGGAGTTCTGCTGTCATTGCTGGGAAAAGGCAGGGAAACAGGTTCTTCTCTAGAACCCCTGGGGGAAGCAAGGCCCTGCTGACGCAATGGTCTCAGCCCAGTGAAATTGATTTTGGGCTTCTGACTTCCAGAACTGTAAGAAAATAATGTGTGCTGCTTTAAGTCACCAAGTTTGTGGCAATTTGTATAGGAGCCATAAAAAAAAAAATAAACCAACAAACCTAACATAGTAGAGATGACCAGATGACTGGAGTGAACTGAGACTACTGAAGAGTGGGTGGTGCCATGGCCTCCCTGGCATGGCAACTGCTCTCAGCATTTCACAGGGCTCCCAGAGAGTGTCCAAGAGAGGAAATAGAAGTTTCCAATTTCTTCACCCTTGTGCAAAGCAATCACAGAGCCTAACCCAGTTCAAAGGATGGAGACTAAACTTTACCTTTCCATGAAAGAAGCATCAAAGACTTTGTGGCTGTCTTTTTACTGCAGGAAAGAACACTTTGAAAATTCATGCCCTACTGACTGTAGAGCAACACCGTCATGTCTGCATGCTTATTCAGTCTGCTGACTATCAAAATCCTGGTTCTGTGGTGGGTAAAATCATCTATCAGTTTGACATAAAAAACAGAATCGTAGGGATTATTTTGTATTCCTGATGGAATCCAAAATCCACTGGCTTATGTCATTCTAAAAGAGGTCAAGAAAACAAGCAGGCTTGTTACAGTGTGTTCATTTATGCATTTCTAGTCTTTCTGCAGAATTCACTAGAAGACAGACATCGCATCAGCAAGTGGGGCCAGTAATGTAGAAGACAGTGTGACAAAACTGATGGATCTTCACTGCAAAACTGGAGAGCTGGTACAGGATTTCTCCGTTCTTTAGTCTGAGCATAACAACTACCATGAACTAGACAGACTCTACTGCAGCTTCTCAGAAAGTGCTGCTGTCACCTCCACTTCCAATCCAATGTGTTGTATGGATGAATGTGAGCGTTATTCAGGCACTTTCCCCTATGTCATATCCTTTGATCTTCATCACATTCTACCTCTCAGCTCGTTATTTCTAATAACAGGAAACTCAGCCTGGGAACAGTCACCTAGCTAAATAAATCATCAAACCAAGACTTTGGGTTGGCCTTCCTCTTTTTCCCAGCTGAGGGAAGGTTCCCGGGGGTGGACACACGATACAAGACCCCGGGAAGCCGGTTTCCCTCATATTTCTCATGCCATTTTCTCCTCATTGCAGACGTATGCTGATTTCACACAACTGGCTAACTTAACAGGTGTTCAAGCGTTTGAGCACCTGGAGTAGAGATGAATCTGAGATGGGGGTTGCTGTATCAGCCCCATGCAATGCACACTGGCTGATGTCTTGAAGCTCTTTAGATTATACTTTTGCATTTACTTCTACAGTGGAGAATAATAGAGTCAGGACATCAGGGACCTGCACTTTGATCATGAAAACAAACTGGCTGGATCCACCATATTGGTAGAAGCCCAGTCACATACCTCAGCTGCCCTGAGGTATATGTTTGGGTGTGTGCAGGAGTCCATGAGACGTGCTGCAATGAGCGCCTCTCTGAGTAATCTCTGGGCTTTTAAGAAATCATAACAACATAAGAGCAATAATAAAGATGAAACTCCTCTTACCACAACTGGAGACCTCTGAGGTAAAGGATTACTTTCTGGTTAGAAACTTGTGAGAATACTTTCCTTGTATGGGAACAATGGCTAGACCTCCAGCACTCTTAGCTGAGATCAAGCCAACTCTAGGCCAGGCATTGTATTAGGTCCTTTATTTATAGCTTTTTTTTTTTTTGGCATAAAAGGTATATTTTCTCCAAAATCCTGTGTTAGCATATTTTTGTGTTGCTATAAAGGAATACCAGAGGTTGGGCAATTTATAAAAGAAAAGAGGTTTATGGGGTTCATGGTTCTGCAGGCTATACAAGAAGCATGGTACCTGCTTCTGGCGAGGGCTTCAGGCTGCATCCACTCATGGTAGAAGGGGAAGGGGAGCTGATGTGTGTAGAGGTCACAAGGAAGGAAAGAAGGGCAGGGAGGTGCCAGGCTCTTTCAACAACCAGTTATCTCGGGAACTAAGAGGGAGAAATCATTCCCTAGAGAATGACACCAAGCCATTCATGAGGGATCCACCCCCGTGACCCAAACACTTCCCTCCAGGTCCCACCAGCCCTTTAACAACAGGAATCAACTTTCAACAGGAGACTTGCAGGGCCAGACAAACCCATATCCAAACCAGAGTAGCCCCCTACAAGGAAAGTATCTCCAAATTTCCCTGTTTCTAGTGAGCCACATTACATAGGGCTTCTACGCACAGGTGACAACTTAATCAGAGAAGAAAAAATGAAGTGGAGTTGGAGTTATGCTCATAACATTTTAAAGTTTTATTACTATAACAAGTTTCAGAAGCATCTAAGGTGTTATTAATACTAACATTCAAACTTCCATGTTACAGACTTTATAAAGAAATGCGGTGAAGGGGCTGCAGAGTGATATTTGGTCTTGTCACCAACCAAGAAAATGGAAAAGAAGAAATATACTGAAAGCTGCTAGATGCAGCAACCACCACCCCTGGAAGGGAACTGGAAGGGGCCATGTATCAAGTAGGGGTTCCTTCAGTAGAGTGTGAGAGAAAACCCAAAATAGGGGCCAGGCATGGTGGCTCATACCTGTAATCCCTGCACTTTGGGAGGCTGAGGTGGGAGGATTGCTTGAGTCCAGGAGTTAGAGACCAGCCCTGGCAACATAGCTAGATTTCATCTCTAAAAAAACCAAAAAGAATCAGCTAAGTGTAATGGCATGCACCTGTGGTCTCAACTACTCGGGAGGCTGAGGCAGGAGGATTGCTTGAGGCAGGAGGTTGAGGCTGCAGTGAGCTGTGATTGCCCCACTGCACTCCAGCCTGCATCACAGAGCAAAATCCCATCCAATGCCAAATAGTTATGTCTTATTCAAGATAGATGCATTTTCTTTCTTTCCATAAAAGGAGACCCCAGGGTAGACAGTATTCTTGGTTACAGGTGTTCCACAGTGGTCAGGGATCCATCTCTCTCTCTCATCCATCCACTCTCTGTCATCTGACGTCCCATGGTCTAGGAAGGTTTCCTGGATTGCAGCCAATGTAGCTGCATTTCATCTACCAGGAAGAAGGGAGACAGAAAAAAGCAGCAGAGATGAACCCACTATCTTTTAAGGGGCCCCCTAGAAGCTGCCACATAGACTGCCACTTTATCTCTATAAGGAGAATGGAAAATGTCATCTTTAATCTGGGTCAACATATACCTTGTTCAAAATCAAAGTCTGCATAACTAAGAAAGATAGGAAAAACCAGTATGGATAGACCAAACATGGCAATTAGGAAAAAGACCTGATTTCTGCCTGGATTTCGGCATATACTACAAACATATTAACATTAACACAGTAACATTTAACAGGTCATGACTCCCCTTTCCAAAACTGCGTTAAATTAATTCTTAACACATGTACCATGAAACTACTTTTCTTTTCCCCAAAATCTTTTTCTGGTAAAATTGGCATGTATCTTATGTTCATTCATGTCATATTTTGATAGACATGATAAAAATCTCATTGAATTGACTGCCTCAAACCTATGAAGCAGACAATATTATTCTCATGGTTCAGGAGGATTAGGAAGTCTGTTTAGGCCCAACCAGGATTGAAATCCAGATGCATCTGGTTTCAAAATATTTAATGCGTTCTGAAAATGTACCAACACTGTTGGACTTTAGGAAAAACAAAATAGCCTTGGTGAGAGGAGCTCTTCCCAGTTTGTCTCATATGAGAACATTGTTTGGTGGTAAAAAGAGGCATTTTAAAGCTGAGGAAGATGTGGTAGTGCAATATTAATATAAAGAGACATTGTAACAGAATACCGATGTGTCTTGGCCAGACCATTCTGTGTAACTATAAAGGGGTAGTATCTTTGGCTCCTGGGTCGTTTAAGCGACATTTTGCTGCTTCTACAACAGCGACACAGTAGATCCCAGCTGAGTTTGTGTTGCAGTCTGGTGGGCAGCCGGTGTAAACAATCCAAACCGAATTTCCTTGCTTGCAAATACTATGGCAGATCCCTGAATGCAGAGCAGATGTGAGAAATAAACTTTTGAGCCATTTATATCTGTTGTAAATTGAAAGGGGGAAAAAAATCCCCAAGTAGAAAAATAGCTTGGTTTGGTATTAGAAGAACGTATATTTTTAAAAGATGCCACATGAAGAAATTTGAGTATCAAAATAACATTGGGGAAAGTTGGTTAATAAAGTGTTGGAATCCAAATGTTTCCTAGAAACAGGTGTTATCCTTTATCAGCATTAAATTTAATTGGGTGTTCAAATGTTTAAGTCTTAAATTCAGGGAATGCCTGCTAGCATTTTGCTCCAGATTCCAGAAAAGTAGATTTGAGTATTGTCATGACAGAAATATATATATGGTTGCTAAGGCCAGAGGTTTACCCACAGTTCCTTCCCTGTATGGCCCAGCCACATGAGAGAAATTTTGAATGAAGCACATCTATATTTCTGTATTGGCTTTGATACAATTTGATGGGCCATCTGCTCCCCGACAGCTAGGTCCCCCGGAGCTGTCTCTAAACATCTGAATAACTCTGGTCCACAGCCAGTGTGTTCACACAGTCAGAGGCTTCAACACAAGTCCCAGGTCTGAGCTGAAAGCAGTGGTATTGTTTAAAAGATACAGCTCTCAAATTTTACCATTTGAACAGAAATATAGTGAAGGTCATTGCTACCTTCTACACCACTGGAAAAAATGTTGGTTGTGCATGGGTTCACCGCAACTTCTGCCCCTGAGGTTCGAGCCATCCTCCCACCTCAGCCTCCAAAGTAGCTGGGACTACAGGCACACACCACCATGCATGGCTAATTTTTTCCATTGTTGGAAAACTGGTAAACTGTTAGTGTCCCAATGAAACCCAATTTTACTGTGAGTACAATTAATCTTTGAGTCCCATGAGGCCCTAAATAAATTATTGGTCCCCAAATCACTGACTTGTTCTCATTAATGCCTTTGGACTTACTGTTAGGTGCAATCACAAAAGATATAAAATGCATCCGCTTATTGTGGAGTTTATCTCTAAAATAGGCAAGATGAGTTCTTTCCTGGATGTATAATTGAGAATTTAAAACACCTTTGGAATGCCAGTTTCCAAACAACTACTCCCAGAGAAGGAATCGTGAAGTATTGCTGCTTATTCTCTGTTCCTTGAGCTATGATGGAGTGCTGTGGAAGACTCTGTAGAGAGGAAGGGGACTGAGGAGACAAGGGCATTTCTTACCCACAGAACTAGAGAAATAGTCCCCTTTCCACCCTCCACACTGTTGAACAGGATCTTCAAGACTGAGATTCATACACTTTTATGGGAAAGTTCTTTCTGGATTTACACAGCTGTGACAGTATCATGCTTCATCATTACAAAAGTATCAGCCTCATTCTTTCTTTATTTTGTGTTTTTATTCATTCATTTAATTATTATTTCATTCAGCACGTTGTTGAGTGCGTTTTCTTTTCTTTTCTTTTTTTTTTTTTTGAAATAAGGTCTGGCGCTATCACTCAGGCTAGAGTGCAGTGGTGTAATCTTGGTTCACTACAACTTTGCCCTCTGGGGCTAAAGCCACCCTCCCACCCCAGCTTCCCAAATAGTTGGGACTACAGGTGCCCGTCACCATGCCCAGCTAATTTTTGTATTTTTTGTAGAAATGGGGATTTCACCATGTTGGCTAGACTGGTCTCGAACTCCTGAGCTCAAGTGATGCTCCTGCCTTGGCTACCCAGAATGCTGAGATTACAGGCATGAGCCACCGCGCCCGGCCTATTTTTGAGCGCTTTCTGTGAACAGCTACTGTGTTTGTCATTAGAATTATGAGCAGAGAGAGAAAATCTAGACACTGCTGCTTACAGTCTAAGTTGGGGAGAGGGACATCAGTCTGAGGATCCCAGGGACAGAGGTACAACTGCCGTGACCTTCAGAGGAGCAGCTCAAGGTCACACGAGAGTCAGTAACAGGGCACTTGACTGAGGGTGGTCAGCAGAGAGTTCCATGAGGAAGGTATTTTGAGCTGAGAGCTGAAGGAAGCATGGGAAGAAGAGAGAAGAAAGGCAGATGAAACGTTGTAACAGGCAGATAGAACAGTTTGTACAAAACCCCTGTGACGTGGGGTATATGGTGGGAAGAGGGCCCAAGTGTTCAAGTAATGGAAGAAGGGAACTGTAGGTGGAAGACAGGGATGGAGGGGCTTGGGGAAGAGTCACATTCCCATGTCCCTGCCCTTCCCAGCTCCCGCAGTCATCTTCAGGTTTGCAGAGAAATCCAAAGGAACAGTAGGAAGCTGGAACCTACCTGTTGACTAGGATTTCACTTCCCGTTGTTAGGTATATTTCACTTTTTTGCATCTTGTTTTTAAGAGTGCCAGCAATCCCACTATTGGTATATGCCCAAAAGGCAATACATTGTTATGTCGAAAAGTTACCTGCATTCATATGTTTATCACAGCTCTATTCACAATAGCAAAGATATGGAATCCACCTAAGTGTCTATCAACAGAGGGTTAAATAAAGAGTCCACAAAAAAGAATGAAATCGTGTCTTTTGCAGCAGCATGGGTGGAACTGGAGGCTTTTATCCTAACTGAAATAATTCAGAAACAGAAAGCCAAATACCGCATGTTCTCACTTATAAGTGGAAGCTAAACAATGGGTACGCATGGACATAGAGGAGAATAGTAGATGTTGGAGACTCAAAAAGGGTTGCGGGGGGAGGGTTGAAAAATGATGTAATGGGTACAGTGTTCACTATTCAGGCAATGGGCACACGGAAAGTTCAGACTTCACCCCTATGTAATATATGAAATAAGAAATCTGCACTCGTACCCCCATAATATAAATAGATTAGATTAGATAGATAGATAGATAGATAGATCAAGAATCCTAGGAGGCTCATAATTAAATCCAGTATTCATGACTGAATTATCCTTACCTCACCTTTAACTTTCATCTACCTGCCTCCTACATCCCCCACTATGATTAATGTGACTGATTCATCACATTTAATTCTTTTCGCTGTTTCTTTGGGTTTTTTATTCCCACATTTCTAAATGTGCTTATACCACTAATCATTCATCTCCCAATTTTAAGCCTATCCATTTGTGTCCTGTTTTTGTAGCTGAAGGCTCAGCCTGTCTCTCATACCTCACTGTCCCTATCACACCAACATGGTTATAGTCACCAGTGTGGACATCGGCGAAACTTTGTGAATATTATTCACTGCGGCGCCTACTATATACTGTGATCATGCATTTTTCTTCACAGTTTTTGGCTTTCCTTGAATTAATACTCTGTCTCATTTCTTTATTTGCTTTACTCTTTGTATATATTCCTTATATTTCTCCATCAAATCTGAAAAAATATCCTGTATTGAGAGCACATTCCCTGCCACCAGCATTTTGGGAAGAACAGAGTGAGTGAAGGGCATAGCTCACTCGTAGACTTTTTGTAATCTTCCTGTTTTTAGGATGGGATCTCCCTGCCCCTCTACCGTGTCTGGCATCTGGAGCCGCTCTAGGTGAATATATTTAGAGACTAAATCTGCATCTCTGGGGCAAGGTGTCTGGGGAGGCATTTTGAGGGTTCTAGTTGCAGAGTGGCTTCCTCTATCACCCACCTTCCATTCTCTTATCAGCTTCCAAAAATCAGTTACCCTTGCTCGTTTGCTGATGCATCTTCTCCTGTTCTCTTTGTCCCTATGGGCTTCTGCCTATTTTATTCTATTTCCTTTATTTTAGTGGCATTTCAAAGGAGGGCAGGGCCAGCCTGCCATGTTACCTGGCAGTCCCCTGCGGTTCCAGGGTCAGCTGTCCTCTCAGCCCAGTGGCCAGGCCCTGAGTCAGGTCTGAGACTAGTGTGGACCGTGCAGGGATATGGGGGATGGCTTTTGCGTTAACCACCAGTTCCCCTGAACTTCCTGCCTGCCTGCTTTCTGCTTTGCAGCGTTGTGCCAGGCACCGAAGTCTGGAGGTGTGTCAGGGAGCCTCACAGAGGAGGTTCTTGCTCATATGTGCAGGAATGACCCTGACTGATAAGAAACATACTTTTTTATTACTCTTTTAGCAAAACTTTCAATAGTCAAAATCCCCCTCCCCTCGCCTCTCTTTCTGTGTTTCTATAACTTCATTGGATCTGGGCATCTGGATTATAGGTGTTCATTGAAAACCTCAAAATAACAGGGTCTGTCCTCCTTTCTTCTGGGAAGGCCCCATGTGAATTCCACAGCCCATCTTCTAGGATCCCAGCCCCTCATTCCCTGCTTGATGAAGACCTGGAGGAGGGATGGTGGAGGAGGGGCCTGGGAAACAGGCAGGCTTTGGCGTTCCAAAGTGAATGGACGTGAAAAGAGAACATCTTGAAAATATCTATTTAGAAAAGGTCAATGAGTGAAGAAACAACATAAAATGTAGGTGGGAGCTCGCTTGACCTCTTGGCCTGGTGTGAAGAAGCCTCACCAACTTCGGGAAATTAACATTCTTCCTGGTTACTCAGCGTCGGCATTGGAGATGGTGAAGAATACAGTGGAATCCATCCACGCAGAGGCTGCACTCCAGGCGTAGGGTCGGCCATGCCACTAGCAGCTGGGAGTGAATCTCTGCAGCCACTGAAAATAGGGATTTGTAATGGAAATGCTGACAGACCCTTAACCATGGCAGTGCTAGCAAGAGCTGCGATAATACAGTAAATAAGGTGAATGGGCTCGGCTTATCTCATTTCACAGCTGAGCTGTGTATTGCCAGATAAATCAAATCAGGGTAAACGGCTTCATCTAATAAACTGGGTCAACATATAATGTATTTGTTCAGGTTCGCACTTTCATTGATTCTCATTTGATTTAAGAAGAGATATTTCAGCTCATGTTTGAACATTTTTACTATTCATCCTTCCTTCTGGTAAGGAGAGACTGAGAGGCAGGGACACACAGCTGGGATTTTTTTTTTTCCTTTAAATAAATTAAGTTTTCTGATTCTTGTAAGTTCTTCTGCTTTTCATCTTTATGCATCAACGTGGGGGAGGGGTGGCAGGACCGCTTGGGGAGAAAGCCAAGAAGCAGCAAGAGAAAGCTCTCCGTCTCTTCATCTGCATTTCCCAATAACGTTTTAGTGATGTTTGCTAATGTATCATTCATTAACCATCAGCCACTATAAAAAACATAATCTATCTCGCAAAGTGGACATTATTATCGCATTAAATCATTTCACAATATACCTGAACGGTTCCACATGAGAGGCCTGGTCTGGCCAAGCTCAGACGCCTCCGGGGCAATTCTTCAGCAGTAATGAGATACGAGGTCTCTCTGTGATGAATACGATATTACTCGTGTCAGTGGTTGCGGACTGCACCCAGAATATTTCTTCTTACAGGTTTTTTTTTTTCTTCCATAGCAGAGGAACTCAGGCAAAGCACTATTAACCCAGTAAATGAAGCTCTAAAGATCACAGAGTGTGTCCATTAGGAGACAAGATGGTGACTAATCCAATTTTTCTTGCAGGAAGGGAAGATGATGCTTTGGTCACATCTGGGGACAGCAGGCCCTGCATTGCAGATGAGGCTCTGCGTTTGGGTCCTCTCCATTCCTCTCCTTTCTATCTCTTCCTTCTCTGCCTTTGTCTAAGGGCAATTATTACATTGTCCCCTCCTCTCCCTCAAGCCTCTCTTGCCCAAAACCTCCTTGAAGGTGATTAAAATAATGTCCATGGCTGGAGGAAGAAATGCAAAAGGGTAAAGGGTGGAGGGAGAGAGAAAGAGCCAAAAGGTAAGGCTTCCCACTTCACATTGCTGGGACTGTTTCCTGAGGCTTCAGGTCTGTGTTGTAGATGGGCTGGACTCTGCAAAAGGGTGGGTGGGAGGTGCAGGGACCATTTGCTTTCTGTTTCTGTTAAAATCACGTCAAACAGTCTTGCTTTTTGGGAAATAATCCGTGTTTTTTTCTCTCATAAGGGCCTTCACTTGTTTATTTCTCGGAAAACTGGTATTTGTTTAAAATGTTGACGGATAAATGCAAGATTCCAGATGTCCCTTAACCTAGACAGCCATAGGCTAGGATGGGAGGAATATCGTGAAGAATAAAATAAAAATCGAAACAGAGTGGTGATTTTTTTTCCTAACCTTGTTCTAAACCTTTCTTCCTTTCTTTTTCTTCAACAAATACTTATGTGTCCACTTTATGAGGTACCTCGTGCGGGCCAATTATGGTTCATGGCGTCGTTACCTCAGTGAACAAATACAAAACAGATAAACAAAAGGCCACAAACAGAAGAGCCACAAAAGAGCTGCGCGGATGCCCCAATTAAAATCGGGTGTACAGGCTGGCAACTGTGTCACATGTAACTAAATGTGATGTGTGATTTTTTTTTTTAATGACAACCCTACATCATTACTTCCCAAGAGAACATCAAAAATATATTCCCCCAAAGAGTAGCCTAGAGAGTCAGAAAATAGATCCTTTTTCCCCACAGTTTCGTCTTCTGCAGTTAATCAATTCAGAAGGATTAGCTTAATTTTCCACACTTAAAAATGCAGGTTGAAACACCCCCTTTGAAAGTCAAATTTATACTATTTCACATTGCTCTGGTATATTAGCTTAGGTGATGTGGAAAATGCAATTTAGAGAACATTTTGGCTTACTCGTGGTCTTTAGAAAGAACAGCATGGTAGGAGTCATGATTTTGTGTCTAAATGAATGTACCCTCAACTTCCCTTCTCATGCTGAAATGACCTTATAGATTGTATCAGTTTCAGTGAAATTTATTTACATTGAACGAATGGCTCAATCTCTCCCTGAACCCCCTGACCCACTTTCCCTTGTCCTTCCTGTTTCTCTTCCTTTTTTTCCTTTCTCACGTAACAGAAGGACTAGAAACCAGTTGGTGGGGGCATTTTACTGACAATGTCCTCATTTATACCCTACTAAGAAAATACTTGGGCTGGGTGCGGTGGCTCACGGCTGTAATACCAGCACTTTTGGGAGGCTGAGGTGGGTGGATCGTCTGAGGTCGGGGGTTCAAGACCAGCCTGGCCAATGTGGTGAAACCCCATTTCTACTAAAAATAAAAAATATGAAAAAAATTAGCTGGGCATAGTGGAAGGCATCTGTAATCTCAGCTACTCAGGAGGCTGAGGCAGGAGAATCACTTGAACCCAGGAGGTGGAGGTTGCAGTGAGCCGAGATTGCGCCACTGCACTCCAGCCTGGGTGACAGAGCAAGACTCCGTCTCAAAAAAAAAAAAAAAAAAAAAGAAAGAGAAAATATTTGTTGCCATGTTTTTAAAAAAAGAATATCTAAGGTCTTTTTATTGATTTGACTTATATTCAATTTATAAGGCTCCCTTGAGTTTTTGTTTAAATTAAATGATCCAGACAATGTAACAAAATCTAGAACTTTTAAAAGGTCATATATTTAGCAGAGCATTGTTCTGGTCACTATTAAGAGGGCTATTTCACTTCATTATATAGTATTTCACTAAGAGATGATTCTTTTTAACTAGAGTGGAACCTATGGCCCACATCATTAGCTCAATTCTTGTAGTTAAAAAAAAAAATAGTCCTCTTTTTCTTCTCAAAACTTTAGCTCCAATGTGGTTATTCTTTCTGGACTACTCAATAATGATTTTTTTTCCCCTATTTATTTGTCCAGAAAATGTTTATTGATAATGATCAGAGTATTTCTAGCTCTTAGTATTTGTTGGATTCTCTATAGCTCCCACCAAAGTGCTGGGCACTGTGGAGGTGCTAATAAAATGTGTTGAACTGAATGAGCTGTAATTGTCTTCTAGTTGGTTTTCTAGGTTCTACCTTCACCTGGTTCAGAAACGTTTTAGATAGAGCAGCTCAAGGTACTTTTATTTATTTATTTATGTTTTTAGAGACAGAGTCTTGCTGCGATGCTCAGGCTGGAGTGCAGTGGCACAATCTTGGCTCACTGCAGCCTCTGCCTCCCAGGTTCCAGCGATTCTCCTGCCTCATCTTCCCAAGTAACTGGGGTTACAGTCATGTGCCACCATCCCCGGCTAATTTTTGTATTTTCATTAGAGATGGGGTTTCACCGTATTGGCCAGGCTGGTCTTGAACTCCTGACCTCAGGTGATCTGCCCGCCTTGGGCTCCCAAAGTGCTGGGTTTACAGATGTGAGTCACCACGCCCGGGCAAAACACTGTTATTTAAATTATTCTGACTGCTGTTCATGGCTTTCCATGATCTGCCCGAAGATGTATGACGTTGCATATCCCAAGTAAGACAGTTATTCCATCCCGAAATACAGCCCATTCTTTGTTATCACTGCTATCTCCACGTTGTGTGGAAGCTGCACCTGCTGCCTGAAACTGGTCTCCCTGGAGCTGCTCTTGTTCGAATCTTTACCCACTTATTCAAGGCCCTGTGCAAGCCCTTCTCTGGCCCTTCCAAAATCCCTCTTTGATAACTGCAGTCCACACTGATTTTTCTTTTTAACATTCACTTGTATTTTATAAAATTTCTTGTACATAAGGATACTTAACACGAGATCCACCCTCTTAACCATTTTTAGGTGTCCAATACAGTATTAACTATGGGTAGAATGTTGTGCAGCAGGTCTCCGGAGGTTACTCATCCTGCTTGACTAAAACTTAAGAACTTTGATTAGCAGCTACCTGTTTCCTCCTCCTCTCCACACCTGGCTGGAATTAAGCAGTATTTGTCCCTCTGCAGCTGGATCATTTATTTTAGCATCACAGCGTCAGTGTCCCTAGTCATCAGGGAAATGCAAACCAAAACCATAATGAGCTATCCCCACACACCTGTCAGAATGGCTGTTATTAAAACAAAACAAAACAAAACCTGAAACAAAAGACAAGCGTTGGCCAGATTGTGGAGAAATTGGAATCCTGTACACAGTTGGTGGAAATGTAAATAATTCAGCCATTATAGAAAACAATACAAAGGATCCTTGAAAAATGAGAACTGGAACTACCATATGACCCAGCAATCCCACTTCTGGGTATTTATCCAGAAGAATTGAAATCAGAATCTCGCAGAGATGTCAGCACTTCCAGGTTCATTGCACCATTATTCACAAGAGCCAAGATGTAGAAACAGCTGAAATGCCTACTGGCAGATGAATGGATAAAGAAAATGTGCTCTCTCTCTCTCTCTCTCTATATATATATATATATATATACACACACATACACACACACACACACACACACACACATATATATACATACAATGAAATATTTTTCAGCCTTAAAAAGGAAATTCTTCCATGTGTGCCAACATGGATAAACCTGGAGGACACTGTGCTCCAGCGAAATAGGTAAGTATTGCTAATCCTTCTTCCACGTGAGTAAGCTAAAGCTCAGAGATGTCATATTATCTGTCCAAGGTTTTAGAGTTAACATAAGGAAATGGGGAAGTTGGAATTCAAATCCGTCTGAAATGTTGCTGCCATACACAAGGTCATCTAGATTTTTGTCGATTCATTTGCATTTTCTACATGGACAGTCATGTCATCTGCTAACAAAGGTAGTTTTATTTCTTCCTTCCAAATCAGTATACCTTTTACTCCATTTTCTTATTTCCAAATCGATACACCTTTTATTCCATTTTCTTGTTTTGTTGCATTAGCTAGAACTTCTAGTACTGTGTGGAAAGGGAGTGATGAGAACGGGTATGCTTGTCTCATTCCTGACCTTAGTGTGAAGACTTCTGCTTTTTCCCCATCCAGGATGATGTTCGCTGTCGGAGTTTTGTAGATTTATATTTTTTATCAAACTGAAGAAGTTTCTCTCTATTTCTAGTTTGCTGGGAATTTTGTTACAAGAGTGTTAGGCTTAGTCAAATGCTTTCTGTGCATTGATTGATGTAATCATATGGTTTTTCTTCTTTAGCTCGTTGATGTGATGGATTATGTTAAGTGACTTTTGAATGTTGAACCATTCTTGCATACCTAGGGTAAATCCTACTTGGTCATGGTGATCTATTTCCTTTTTAATTTTCTCTCCTCTACTTAGAATAGAATGTTTACTGCTAAGGTATGAGTGTGTGTGTGTGTGTGTGTGTGTGTGAGTGCACGCATGCAAGGGAGTTCCGTGCCTTAATCCTAGCATGTTGGTATCATTCAATACCCGGTGAACTTGAGTACTCCGTTCTGTTGTCACTAGCGTATACTACAGCTCAGTGAGCATTAGTTTTACTCTGAAGTGCCTTTGAGAACTTCATAGGAGCAGTAAGAATGCTTTGGTCGATAAATAAAATATTGTATGACCATTGAGGGTTGCTTCCTTAGTGACTTCCCAACTTTCTTCCTCTCTGTTCTGTTTAGTTGTTTGCTGCCGTCTCTCCATGTGACCCAGATCCTGACACTTGAACCAATCAGAATAGTCCCAATTCCCATGCCATCCACTCATTTAGGGGTGGAAATGTGACCCAGCTCAGGATGGTGAAATGCGTGAGGGCGATTCTACTCAACCACTATCTGTGCACTTGGGAAAGGATTCCTTGGTTTTTAGAAGAAGCAAAAGAAAAAGATGGTTTATTCTGGAGTGTCATTTCTGGATGCAATGTCTGCCACTGTGTGGCCTCCAGGCAACCATAGGGGAGCTGGCTTAGGACAATGCCAGTACACCCAACATGATGGAGTTGAGGGACTGAAGAAACCCAGGTCCTTGGGGGCATTGTGGAACTGCCGAAGTTTACTAACCTTGAAGGTGCCTTAACTCTTAGTTTTAATTTTCTAAAGCAGAAACCTGAGGATTCCTGCAATGTCAGTAGGTACTTGCGTTTATGTTGAGAAATTTCTCTGAGTGTGGCCCAAGTACAGCCTATGTCAGAATACTTCAGAATGCCTGCTAAAAAGCTGGCGTCTCTTTCTATCATCCATATTATAGGAAGGAATATCCGTGGTGGGGCCTAGGAATCACTATTTTAACAATTCCTCTATTTATTCTTCTGTTCACTCAAGATTCAGAATCTGTACTTTCAGGAAAAAAAAAATCTATTGCAGGGGACTCAGTTCATCATCCCCATAGAGAAAGCCTTGCAATGTATTATATTTTCCTATGTTGATGCCTAATTCTTACAGGGCATCTCACCATTCTAAGATAACACCACCCCAATAAGACATGAGCCTAACTCCAGAAATGTGAAACAGATTAGAAGTGACAGAAAGATCAGAAATATTTACTAAGATAATTGCAAGAAGAAATGCTGAAACTCAACAGGATAAAAATATGTCAGTGAGACAATGGGTCTCCTCCAACATATATTCAGAAGGCGGATGGTAAAGTGGGAAGCTAACCCGGTAAGAAATAATTATAATAGGCTATTGGAGACTAGGGAAAAGGAAGTAAAAGATTTATTAAATAGTTTGCACTCCATTTATGCACAAAGGTGGCCAATCATGGATTATATGTGCATGTGAGTGTGTATTAGGGAGAGGAAGCAAGCCTTGGAAAAGGCAGCAGAGCTTAAAGATTGCCTGTGGAAGGCATGAATGCATCAAATGGTCGTCTTATGAGCTGAAAGAGTGATGTCCTCACTTTCAGCATCTCACTGGCCATCAAGTACAGTTTGACTCCTGTGTTGTTAAATGACAGTTGTAAAAATGATAGCTCTGTAATGTCTGATGTTTAAAATACTTCTTTTCTGGCAAACGCTATTTAGATTTACATTTGTTGAAACCTACAAACACTCATGCACACACACACACACACATATACACACAATCTCTCTAGAATAAACCATTTAAACACCTTTACATCCTTTTCCCAAGCCTTCAATAACTTCCAATTACTGAAGCCATAAATGCCCTATTTTACAAAATAATACTCTTGAGGCTGGCACATTTGCCTCACTTAATACCTGGGAAAGGCTAAGTCTCTTGTTAGAATAGTAATTTAGATTATATTTAGTTTGGAACTTCATTCCCATGGCCCTGGAGAGCAGATATTGGTGTTTTCATACACCTCATGGGTGGGTCTTTTCTCTTAAATATTGAAGGTTGCAGAGCTGGTCTCTGGTGCACTGTTAGGAAGAGAATTATTGAAATTTCACACAGGAAACACTCACCATCTTCCTGCTATCAAATATATGAATACGCCCACATCTTTATCAACCATGTCCTCCTTCTCACTTGTTAAAATAGAAATTCTATCTGTTCTTTAAATCCAGTCTCTTCCTGGGTGCTTAGGATTCAATTTACTTCTATTTTCCAGGAATTTGACAGAGCCCCTTCTCTCTATTTTGTATTTGACTCTGCCTTTCAATTTTTCTTTTTTCTTTATTATTTATTAATTTATTTTTTGAGATGGAGTCTTGCTCTGTTGCCCAGGCTGGAATGCGGTGGTGCAGTCTCAGCTCACTGGAACCTCCGCCTCCTGGGTTCAGGCAATTCTCCGGCCGCAGCCTCCTGAGTTGCTGGGATTACAGGCACCCGCCATCATGCCTGGCTAATTTTTGTATTTTTGTAGAGATGAGGTTTCACCATGTTGGCCAGGCTGGTCTGGAACTCTTGACCTCAGGGGATCCACCGGCCTTGGCCTCCTAAAATGTTGGGATTACAGGTGTGAGCCACCACGCCCGGCCTCAATTTTTCTTTTTTAAAATAGACTTTATTTTTTAGAGCAGTTTTAAGGTCACAGAAAATTTGAGCGGAAGCCACAGAGAGTTTTGAACCCCATTCCCCCACACATGGACAGAGTCCCCCATTATCACCATCTTCCACCAGAATGGCACATTTGTTACAATCGGTGAACTGACGTTGACACATCATGATCACCCAAAGTCCATAGTTGACAGTAAGGTCCACTCTTCGTGTTGGATATTCCATGGATTTGGACAAATGTATAGTTACATGTATTCACCACTATAGTATCGTACAGAGTAGTTTCACTGCCCCCCAAATCTTCTTTGCTCTACATATTCATCCCTCCCTTCCCCAATTCCTGGAAATCACTGATCTTTTACTGTCTCCGTAGTTTTTTCCTTTTGCAGAATGGCCTGTAGTTGGAATTATACAATAGCCTTTACAGATTGGTTTCTTTCACTCAGTAGTATGCATTTAAGTTTCCTCCAAATTTTTTCATGGCTTAATAGAGTTTTTCATTTTAGCGATGAATAACATTTCATTGTCTGGATAGAACACAGTTTATCCATTCACCTACTAATGGACGTCATGATTTCTTTCAAGTTTTGGAAATTGTGAATAAAGTTACTATAAACATTTGTGTGTAGATTTCTGTGTGTATAAAAGTTTTAACTCATTTGGGTAAATACAAATGAGTGCAATGGCTGGATTGTGTAATAAGATTATATTTAGTTTGGTATCAAACTGCCAATGTTTCCAAAAGGCTGTACCACTTTGTATTCCCATCAGGAATGAATGAGAGTTCCTGTTGCTTCACATCCTTGCCCGTGTTTGGTGTTGTCAGTGTTCTGGATTTTGGCCATGCTCATGGGTGGGTAGTGGGATCTCAGTGTTGTTTTAATTTGCACTCTCTAATGACATGATGTGGAGCATCTCTTCATATGCTTACATTTATCTGTATATCTTCTCTGGTGAGCTATCTGTTCAGATCTTTAGCCTACTTTTTAATTGGGCTGTGTATTTTCTTATTGTTGAGCTTTAAGAGTACTTCATCTATTTTGGAAAACAGTCCTTTATCATATATGCCTTCTGCAAATATTTTCTCCAAGTCTGTGGCTCATCTCTCATTCTCTTGACAGTGTCTCTTGCAGATAACTTTTTAATTTTCATGAAGTCCAGTTTATCAATTATTTCTTTCATGGATTGTGCGCTTGGTATTGTATCTAAAATGTCATTGTCATACTGAAGGTCATCTCAATTTTATCCTATGTTATCTTCCAGAAGTTTTATACTTTTGCATTTTTACTTAAGTCTATGATACATTTTGAGTAAATTTTTGTGAAAGGTCTGAGGTCTGTGTCCAGATTTTATTTTGTTTGTCATGTGGTTGTTGAGAGTTGTTCTAGCAGCATTTGTTGCAAAGACTTTGTTTTCTTGTCTTTGCTCCTTTGTCAAAGATCCATTGACTATCCATCTGTCTATCTATCTATCTATCTATCTATCCATCTATCTATCTATCCATCTATCTATCTATCTATCTATCTATCTATCTATCTATCTATCTATCTATCTATCTATCTATCTATCTATCAGTTATCTATGTGGGTCTATTTTGGGCTTCATGTTCTGTTCCATTGATCTATTTGTTCAGGCTTATGCCAACGTCTTGATTACTACAGCTTTATGATAAGTGTTGAAGTCAGGCAGTGTCAGTTCTCTGACTGTTCTTTAATATCATGTTGTTGGCTATTCTGGGTCTTTTGCCTCTCCATATAAATTACAGAATTAGTTTGTCAATTCTCCTGTCAATTTTTATTTTTCTCTCTCATATTTAAAATCTGCTTAAGACTAAACAAGACTAAACATACAACAAACCCCAAAACAGCCCTCTCAACCTCCCCTCCAATTTCTGCTCTCTCTCCTTTCTCGTCAGATTTCACCCTCATCAATTCCGCCAAAACAGTTCTTGAGGATTTCATTAGTGACGCTTATGTAGCAAAATCAGCTGATATTTTAGAGCTCCCTTGATTTTGCTTCTGAGCCCGTTCATCACTGTTTACCTTTTCCTCTCCTTTGCTGTTTTCGGCAGCCTTGCCTTCCTCAGCCTGGATGTCTGAGGTTGCAGTCCTCAGAGCTCCATCCTGGACTTTCTGATGTTCTTCCTTCTCTCTATTTTGTATTTGACTCTGCCTTCATTTCCTGAGTGGTTCTGACCATGCTTCAGTCACTTCCCTATCACATCCTACTATCGACTGCCAATGTTTACAGATATCCCAGGTGAATTCCTGTGGAGTCGTTACCACAGTTTATGATTATAGATGTAGTCATTTATTTATCTTCCTCCCTAGACTGTTAGTGATATGAGACCAAGGTCTGGGTCCATCTTTGATCCACACTGTCCCTAGAACTTAGCACTTAGCTGATACATCTCAGCTACTTTTTGAATATTGTTAAACGAAGGACCAGAGAGAGGAAACTTGGCTATCATACTGTCTGTCCGTAAGTGCTTCTGAGGTGTCTCTAGTGAGACTAGTCATTTATATATAATTAAGTTGTTCTCACTGTCAATGTCCTCACTTATCACTTTCTAAGCTGATCAGCAGCTTCTTGTCAAATTCTTTGGCTTCTTCGCTCTTAGCTTTCTGAGATTGACATGGCCTAAGTATATTTTCTCTTCAGCCCACCACCTTTCCCCCAAGATGCAGTTGTTGCCTATTTTGGAGGGTCTCTCTTTGTTGATCTCTCTCTCTCTTTTGTACAATAGCTCAAGGAAGAATTTGGGGCAATGTTTTTCTCCCTCTAAACATACCCAGAGGGTTGAGATGTCACTAGGTTTCGTGCTGAAATCAGCCACTGCTTGACATACAAGGATTGGAAATTTACATTTCTGACATGGATCTCCCATTTTTTATAGTATGATTTTGGTATCTTGCATGGACTTAAAACTTTATCTTGTTTTAAATCTAAATACTACAATAGTAGATACCTACCTAAATATATATAAAATGCTAGAATGAAATAAAACAAAAATATGCTTCTATATGGATTCATTATTCTTTTCCAAATTTCCTCTATGTTTCCCTGGTCTTTAGGACTCAAGTCTGATGCCAGTCTACCCTTTTTCTATCTTTCTGTCATTTCTGTCTATCTTGACCTGGCTAGCAGGCCATGTTGCTCTGGTATCTACCAAACTTATCAGCAAAAACCATTGCCAACACCTTTTTGCCTTGCAGCTCATGTTCTGAACTCTGCCATCTCAACATTTTTGCCTTATATTTCTAGCCTTTTCCAGCTTGTAGGTTCTGCAGCTGTCTCACTTAAAAAAGTGTTTTATTGAGATACAATTAACACAATAATAAATTATGCATATTTAAAGGATGTAATGTGATGAATTTTGACATATATACATCTGTACCCATGAAACCAGCATCACGATCAATATAGTGAATATGTGCATCAGCTCAGAGTTTTCTCATGCTCCTTCATAATCCCCCTGTTGTCCTTCCCCAGATCCCAGATCCACAAAACCACCAATTTAATTTCTGCCACTATCAATTAGTTGGCATATTTTAGACTTTTTATCAACAGAATAATACAGTGTGTATTCAGTTTCGTCTGGCATCTCATCATAATTATCTTGAGATTCATTCATGTTTATGCCTCATCACTTCCCTTGTGAATGGAAATTTGGATTGTCTTGTTTTGGACTGTCTTGTTTTGACCTGTTAAAAATAAAACTATTATGAACGTTGGCATACAAATATTCATATGGCTGTATATTTCTTTGAATAGATATTCAGGAGTGCAATGGCTGGATCATATGATAGAGATATGCTTCTCTTTTTAAAGAAACTGCTAAACTTTTTTTCCAAAATGGTTGCGCCATGTTATATTTCCACCAGTGATGTTTGAGAGTTCCAGTTCCTCCACATTCTCCCCCAAACTTGCTATTGTCAGTCTTCTTAATTTTAATCATTCTCATAGGTAAATAGTGATATCTCATTATAGCTTCGATTTGTATCTCCTTGAGTTTTAAGAGTTCTTTAAATGTTCTGGATATAAATGTTTTATCAGACATGTACTCTGCAAAGATTTTTACCCAGTCCATAGTTTGTCTTTTCATTCTTTTAGCAGTATCTTTTGATGGGCAGGTGTTTTTCATTTTGATTAAGTCCAACTTATCAATTTTTTTAATGGATAGTGCATGTAGTGTCATATCTAAGAAATTTTTGCATAACCCAAGATCAAAAAAATTTTCTCTCATGTTTTCTTCTAAAAGTTTTATACTTTTAGGTTTTACATTTAGGTCTATATTCTTTGAGTTAATCTTGTATATGGTATGAGGTATGAACCAAAGTTCATTTTTAGGGGGAGAGAGGTTGCTTTTTATTTTATAGTCTTGTGATTACACCTCAGGTGTGATACTTGGGATCCCCCCTTGATGGTTAACAGTTACACTGATTACAGCTGGTTACACACTGGCTATGCACTGGTTACAGCTGCTCTGGCCAATACTTTGCTGAGTAGAGCTTAGCCTTAGGACCAAACTTCATGATGATGGTTGGGGCCAGTCTGTGGCTTGGCTAGCTTTGGCCCCATGCCCAAGGTCCACATGGAGCTCTTTTTTTAAGTCTAACTGATGGTCGTTGTTTTCTTATTTATTTATTTATTTTTTCTATGCACCCCTCTTGATCTAACCTTTTTTTCTTAAAGTGCTCATATCACATCTCTGGATTAATTACAGCAAGGAGGTAGCATTAATACCTCCTCTCTTCTATCTAATGTGTGCCTCACTGAGAGCTACCTCTATAGTCACTCCTAGATTCTCATCTCAAATACCAAACCAAATTCATTTAGGTCATTCAGTTCATTTATCCAATGTTTTTTGAGTTTTACCACATGCCATGTAAACTGCAACAAAGGCAGATTCCATCCCTGCTCTCATGCACGTTATAGCCCAGTGGTAGATGCAGAGAAACAAATAGGCTAATATGGAATGGTGAAATTAGTGCCAAAGTGGTGGAAATTATAGGGGCTTCCATTAATCAAGTCTCTTCTTTTGAATTGTCCCCACCTCCAATCACCACTTGATTCATTGTTCCTAAGAAGATCATCGTCCATGGTTTCTTTCTCTGCCCAATCATCCAATGAACTTGGGCACTTCCAAAGAGCAAAATGCCATTTGCACTCATACAAACTCTGCAAGACGTAAAAGCTTTGGTTCTGAATTATCTAGTTAATTGTCACTGCCATCTGATTTTTGGCTGTGGGCAAGTAGCCTTACTTGTGAATTGAAACTTGTCTAATTACTGTAGGACTTCTTTTACTTTTGCCTCTGAATGCTTTTCCAACAACTGCACATAAAATTCTACTATTCTTAGAATTTACAAGACTGTAGGTCAAATCTTGCTCTGTCATTTGCTGTGTGACCCACTGCTATTTTTTTATGCCTCAGTTTTTAAATGTATAAATTGAGAGTTTCAAGTTTTGATTCTAAAATGCTAAATACTTCACTTTAAAAATTACTTAAAACTTACCTCCCTTATTCAGACCACCTCCCCTCCATCTCTGGCCACTCCTATAATCCAGTGGCCACTTTATAAGTGAACATAATTATATATCGCCATGTAGCTATCTACAAGTATTTCTGCTTCAGATATTTTGCTGTCTGGTTATATGAATATGTTGCTCTACATTTTCCCAAAGAAAAATTTCCCAAAGTAAAAATATGGAGTCAGTAGTTTGTTCTTTTCAATTTGATGTATTTCCATAACCTTGGCATATAATATATGAAAATGATGTTGACCAAGTGATTTTGTTCTAATGACTTCATGTATATACAAAAGAATTCCTCAGTAGTCCAACAGATTTGTGATTTCAGATAAACAGTTTACACTTTTGGCCCACTTAATTGCCTTTTCATTGGAGATGAAGATTGAGGGCCTGAACTGTCCAGTTGAATCAGTTCTTCCTTCGGTTTTGCTTGTGTGGAGCCTCACCTCTGAGTTCCTACTTGGCTAATTCCAGCGAAGTCCCACTGGGAGCATGGCAAGAAGAGAGGAGTTATGCAAACAGGCCTGAGAGCTTGAGTGCTGCTGATGACTGCGCCATTACCCAGAAAGGGCAGGTTAATGTGGAGGAAGGGAGGAAACTGTGGGAGGCAGCAAAGCAAACCCAGCAACACCCATTAGAAAGAACAGTCATGCAGCATTGAGATCAGGAAGAAGAGTTAAGGGTCAAAAAGTCAGAGAAACTGCCCCCATTCCCTAACCAAGGAATGCCTGTGAGAGACAGGAATCAAAGAAACAGCAATAGAATGAATGCTGAATTAGTTCACATCGATTTGGCTCTCACAATGTGGCCCCGAGTCACCTGATGGATCTCTAAATCCTTGCAGTACAAACAACCCATGCTGGTGGGAAGGATGTGATCAAGTGGCGGCAAATAGGAGGCATACTGCACTGCTCCTAGTAAGTGCTGTGTCAGCTGTATGGAAACTATCAACTTGGCCTATGCAAATAACTCCATTATAGAATAGAATATGAAGTGAGATCAGAAAGCCCAGAGAGAATGACGTGCTAATTCAGAGAAGGAAGAATTCAATGTCCATTCAAGTGTGAATTTATGTGTTGAATCCAGAAAGCCTTTATGAAGACATGGAATTTGAAGTCAGCCTTGTAGAACTGGAAAAATTTTGTCAAGCCAATACTGTAGGAGTAAGGCAGAAATAGTAACAGAAAATGGAAGAGAAGTTAGAAAATGAGAGGGTGCTTAGAGACATCCATAGTTTAGTTTGGCCAAGGTATAGATAGGATATGGGGGTAACAAGACATAAAATTTTAATGGTAGGTTGAGGACAACTCATGAGGACTCCTAGATGTTACCCATGGCTTTTCTTTTTCTTTTCTATTTTTTGAGACAGGTTCTCACTTTAAAGTCCAGGCTGGAGTGCAGTGGTGTGATCTCTGCTCACTGCAGCCTCAACCTCTGAGGTTCAGGCGATTCTTCTACCTCAGTCTCCTGAGTAACTGGGACTACAGGTGAATGAATGTTACCACACTCAGGTAAATTTTTGTATTTTTTTTGTAGAGATGGGGTTTTGCCATGTTGCCCAGGATGGTCTCAAACTCCTGGGCTCAAGTGATCCACCCACCCCGGCTTCCAAAGTGCTGGGATTACAGGCATGAGCCATTGTACCCTGTCACTACTCATGACTTTGTTTCTCCATTTGTTCCCACTTTCTCAAAGGTATTTCACTGCTCACCTCTACCTGGGGCCTCAGTCCAGAGCCAATCTGGTGGGAATATGTGAAAGACTTCCTTATCTGTTTGGGTTTGGATGTACATCATGTTCCCATTCTTACAGTCCAGAAATCCAGCCTTACTAAACTCCAAAATGCCTATGTTCTTTATCCCTAAGCCTCCTTGGCCGCCATATGGCTCAGAGCCTGCCTGCACCGCTAGTGCCCAGCCAGCCTCTATGTCACAGAAATAGAACTGCTTATTTTCTCAAGTCCCCATGTTCACCAAAGGGAGCGTCTACATGCTTCCTTTTCTATACTCTGCCCACTTGCTGTGCGTAGTAGCACAATGCCCCTCTAGAAATGGGTCCTAATCCATGTAAGCTGGATCCCAGAATTCTGCATAGTTCTCAAGAGGACTCTAACCCCTTCCCCCCCACGACTGGATCTTACCACCTGTAGACTAAGAGTTCCCACATCTGTGTAGCTTCTCGGCTGGATTTGTTCCTGCTTTGTGCTGAATTGCTAATTTGATGTTTTGATATTGATAATTTATAGAATTAGGAATAAAAATCTATAAACCAGGTCTCAGACATTGGACCTACACATACTGGTAGCCTCTTAGTTCATCAATGCTCTTGGCCACCTTCTACTCTGAAGAGCAGATCTCTGTCCAGCTTGGCCTCTTATACTTCCCACCAGTTCATCAGGCTTAGTGGCAAAGCCTACCTGAGATGCTACGCTAAGTGATTTCTCATTGTCTACTAGTTTGTAGCACATAAGGTTTACTCACATAGGGTTTATGTTCCATGAGTAACTAACCTTCCATCTTCTACCATTTTTATATAGGAAAAATCAACTTCAAGAACAAACATGGCATTCAAGACTGTATCATATGGAATTTGTTAGAGGCACAAAGCAGAACTTGACTCTGGAGAATTTAAATATAAGGCACATAGTGAAAGGATGTCAGAAGGTTAAAACCATAATGAGCAGGCTGGAGAAATAGGATTGAGCATGGGAAGAGTAAGGTAACACCAGAAGGTTAGGGCTAACTGAAACTACAAGGCTGTGCCTATGGCAGGAACTTGAACTCATAGTTAGGTTCCTCCACTGGTATTGGTATGACTTCCATTTCTTTTGCCCTTGTGCTAGTCTCTGAAGATTGAAAATTACTAAGAGTATCCACAGCTTAACTATCCCCCAGTATGAGGTATCTGCCCTTGTGTTAGTCTCTGAAGATTCAAAATTACTAAGAGTATTCACTGCTTAACTATCCCCCAGTATGAGGGGTCTGAGGGGAGACTTGCATAGTCAGCTTCCGCAGTGAGAGGAGAGCATCTGTTATACCAGACCCCTATTAACTCCAGCAGGGATGGCACCAGGTTCAGGAAACAGAAGAGACTTAGAGTCAGCAAAGAAGACCTAAGTGTTTCCTAGCCAGAAACTTAGATACAAAGCGGTCTGGTGGCAGCAGGCTGGACAGAACGGCAACCGCTTGTGCAAAGCACGCAGTTCATACATCATCTTCACTTAGGACCCTCCCCCTAACAATCTCCATCAATCGACCTTCATTTAACCCAAGACAAAGGCCTCGATACCCTGTATGGCCCACATTCTATGATACGGGCTGGGGGCTCAGGTGTTCCTCACAGACAAGGAATGGATCTCCATGTTGGCCACTCCTGGATCCCTTAGCTTGGAACCCCAAACACACATTCAGGTGTGAGTGCCACACAGGGCAATCCTCAGGGTATGCTCAAGTCAAATTACTGCTGTCAGGTACATCTACCATACAGCATCTACAGTATTGTCCCACGAAGACCCCACACAATGGGGAAGAAGTGATTTCCTGAACTGAAACAAAGACGTTACTAGGAAGGGGAAATGGGTATTGTGTTGACAAAAATATGTATCTTCCAATATCCACTGTCTAGTTTTTTTTCTATTACTGCTTCAGATCTCATACTTTTTACGTCTTGAAAAGACATTTTGTGAATTGGTTGACAAAAACAACCACTAAAAAGTGTTTTCTGACTCCTTCCCCACCTTCCCTACACAAACTCCAAATGCCCACGGTCCTCCCAAATGGCTCTGGGAGGGCCCCGGCGGCGTTCAATGTGTGCTCTGAAAGCTGGCTTTGTACCTCAGGGGCTTCATCTTTACTTTTCCCTCATGTTCTAAAGGTCTTTGATTGTGTCTTGGTGGATACTGGCATCAGAAGTGGAAGCTCTGATGTCAACATTATTAATTCTACACTCTAGTGATGGCTGTTCTCAGAGCCACCAGTGCTGAGACTATGGCTGTCACCAGTGCTGTCACCCCTATTGTCACCAGTGGTGCCTCTGGTGCCCAGTGACCTACAAAGATGTAGAAAAATGTTCCCTTTATTATTTAATTCCTTTTCCATTGCTTCCCCTCTTCATATATCTTGTGCCTCTCAGAGTCCCTCTTTCTCCTCTGAAGATGGGTAAAGCCATTGTCTTTGAAACAAATTTCTGGGCCTTTCAACTGTTTTTTATGTTGGGTTATTTACCAAGGAACATCTGTTACATCTACTGTATGCAATTCCTCAAAGTGGCCATGCAATTCCCTTCCTTTGTCCTTTGTCTTTCCCTTCCCTTTTCCCAGAATATTATTCCGAAACTGTACTCACCTGTAGAACTTCGATTAATCCTTCAATCTCTCCTAACCCAGACTGGAATGATCAATTGCAGCCAATCCACATTCTATCTCATAGCCCTCAGGGCAGTATATTGAAATGATCGGTTTATATTTCTGTCTCCCCACCTAAACTCTGAGCTCCTTGAGGGCAGGATCTGGGTTTATTTATTTATTTCTCTCTCTCTCTCTCTCTCTCTCATGTATCTTGCTGTCTGGCACACAATAACCTTGGATACTCTTATTCAGTTATTTAGTACTGAAATTTAAGATTAAAAAAATCTCCTATCAAAACACCTAAGCAGCTCAGTTCCAGGAGTGTCTACAGGGAGATGACAAATACCATATGCTTTCCATCTGTGGTGAGGAGGATGGCAAGAGAAGGGTTGTTTAACGTTGATGTGTCAACCCACTTTAACAGCAGCTCATAGGAACCACCTGTTTCTGTGCTCCCCTCTTCCCCCCAATTCCTTTTTTTTGAGTCGAAGTCTCCTTCTGTCGCCCAGGCTGGAGTGCGATCTCGGCTCACTGCAACCTCTGCCTCCTGGGTTCAAGCGATTCTCCTGCCTCAGACTTCCAAGTAGCTGGGATTACAGGTGCACACCACTACACCCAGCTAATTTTTGTATTTTTAATAGACATGGGGTTTCACTATGTTGACCAGGCTGGTTTCAAACTCCTGACCTCAGGTGATCTGCCCACCTTGGCCTCCCAAAGTGCTGGGATTACAGGCGTGAGCCACTGCATCCAGATCTCCCCAGTTGCTAATCCCTGCCTAGTCTACCAGCTGGCCTCGACGCCCTCTGAAAACACCATATGTTTAGAAACCACTCAAAACAACCATAACCAATGGATGACTATGATAGCAACAGAATACTAGTTTATTTTCTCCATATATCAAACAAAACATCATGAAAGATATTTCTATAGCTTTGGATAAAATGGAGTAAGATAAGCAATTTGAAATTTCTACTTTAGAAAAATTTCCTAAAGAAATAAAAATTTCTATTAAATATTAGTCTTTTAGTAGAGCCTATGTTTTCGAATACTACATAAACAAGGTCTGCCGTTCCACTTTGTATATTTTTTTCTCTCCTGGTCATTCTTATAGCTAAGAAGCATCATTTCTAACTATTTTCAGAAAAAAATACTCTTAGTCTATTGGGTATTTCATGCAAAAGAAAACATTACTTTTTGTTTTATTTTCTTTTTTTACAACTGCAGCCAATATGGGATTGGTGGCCAAATTGAGGAAGATATTTTGATTTACTTCTCTCCCTAACACAGTTTTCAGGCATTGTCTTTGGTGGGAAGCAGAAGAAACTAATTTAAGATTGAGTTTTGCAGAAGTAGAGAAAGTACAAAGTGTGAATGATTTGGCTCTAGGGAGACCAGGGACAGGAGCTTTGCCTACAGGTGCAGCTTACAGGTGCTTACGTGCTTTACAGCGACTATGGGCTTAAAGCAAAGATGGCAAATCATAGAGGTGGTAACAGGTATCATTATTTTCTTTCTCTCTCTCTCTCTCTCTCTTTCTCTTTCTTTCTTTCTTTCTTTCTTTCTTTCTTTCTTTCTTTCTTTCTTTCTTTCTTTCTTTCTCTCTCTCTGTCTCTCTCTCTCTCTCTTTTTCTTTTCTTTTCTTTTTTTTTTTTTGATATGGAGTCTGCTCTGTTGCCCAGGCAGGAGTGCAGTGGCATGATCTCAGCTTACCACAGCCTCTGCCTCCCAGGTTCTCAGCCTCCTGAGTAGCTGGGATTACAGGTGTACACCACCACGCCCAGCTAAGTTTTGTACTTTTAGTAGAGATGGGGTTTCCCCATGTTGGCCAGGCTGGTTTCAAACTTTTGACCTCAGGTGATCTGCCTGCCTCGGCCTCCCAAAGTGCTGGAATTACAGGCATGAGCCACCATGCTCAGCCTCATTATTATATTTTTCTGCATGAACTCTTTGTTATTAGAAAATACTCTCAAGTTATAATCTGGGAAGGGCTGTATCACCTTCCTACTTTTCCTCTTCTGTGTGAAGCACACAGAATTCTCACTACAAATTATCTGGTACCACAGTTATTTTTATGACCTAAAATTGGGCTCTAAGGCATTTCAACACACATACACACACACACACACACAGACACACACACACACACTCTCTCTCTGTGTGTGTATATATATAGTGTATATATGTACATATATATAGTGTGTATATATAGTATATACATATACACACATATATATAGTGTGTATATACAGTGTATATATATACACACATATAGATCTTCTGTCTATTCTTTACTCTGTGCCACCCTGTTCAGGAAGCCCTGTGTCGCCCTGTTCGGGAAACCCTGTGTAATAAGAATAATTGGTTTCAGCATTGGAAAGGGTCTTTAAATGTTATCCACCAGAATGACCTGTCTAATGCCTAAATCCCCTCTGCCACACTCCCCCAGAGTAAACATGGAGCCTCCTTCTGAATTATTCCAGTTCAAACAGGTCATTCCAGGAGGCCTGTTCAACTTGGGGCAGGGCAGGTGAGCTCTCAGAGTTCGAGAGGTCTTCCTAATTTTGAGATTAAAATCCTCCTCTTTGTCATTTCCACTGGCTACTTCCAGTTGAGCCTTCTGGGGTCATACAGAAGGAATACAGGACCCTTTCTAGATGACAACTCTGTTCATATCTAAAGACTGCTCTGTAGTTCATAATGCTTTTGAAAATTGTTTTTTTTTTTTGAATAAAATATCTCACTTTTCTTAATAGCATTTTATCTGTATGGAGAAAACATATAACTGGATGTTTCCTCTATTCAGATCCCCTGTATAGCCTGGATCTGTCCAGATTCCAGTCCCAGCTCTTTTATTTGTTGGTGTTGTGAAAATAGGCAGATCTCTTTACCCTGAGAGTCTGTTTATCATAAGATTAAACTTAATACCATTTCTTGGGTATATTTTTAGATTTAAAAATAATAAATATTTATTGAGCACCCATGAGGCTGGGAATAAAATAATAAACAAAGCAGACAAACACCTTTGCCCTCTTGGAGCTTAGATTCTCTGAGGGTAGGGGACAGAAAATAAAGAAAAGCAAAGCAGATAAGTGGGGACGGGGAATACCAAATTGGAGACTTGCAATTTCGAACAGTGACTAAATGACATAGCGTGCACAATTGCACTTTGTAAACTGTAGGAAGCCGGACATGTAGGACCTATTATTTTTATTGTGCAGTGTTCTCACTCCCCCATGCTGGTCGCTTTTCTCTGGTCATATTCATTTGGTTATTTCTCTCTTAATGTTTGATGTCTGGAACTCAGTCTAGCACTCCAGGTGCAGTTAGACTAACTCAGGTACTACATTGATTTTGCCCTACCTACTTTCAAAAGGATTTTAGATAGCTTATAATCAACCCAAACTCTAAGCCTTTTTCCTTGATTTCATCCTTGAGCATACAAGTGTCTGCCTGGGATGCTTACCCAATGGTGGGGCAGTAAAGTCAGCTTTAGGAACAGCAGTGGGCTTCCTACATAGTTGAATTTTAGATCTCCCTGCTCCTACCCCCATCCATTGACCCAAACTTGAAGTTTTTGAAAGAAAGTGGGAAGTTTTCATATCATAAGAAATTGGTATCCTTAAAAGCACATTGCCAAAAATAGACACATTTCCAATGTGGAAGAATTAAAAATAATTTATTTGTATATAAATACTCTGATCTCAAGAAGATGGAACAGAACGCACCACTTGTTAAGTGTGAAAATCACAGAGACCTCCTGCTAAAAAGAACAGTATGGAAAGAAGAGAACAAAGAACAACTTCACGCTGGGCAAACGTGACAAATACTACTTCAGCGAGGCAATTGGGATCAACGTCAACTGTCACAAATGATATTGATTTGATGGACCTTTGAAATCATTCAATGAAAAATGCCAATTTCCATCTGTAATCATCCTTCCAAAACCTCATACCCCAAGTCTAATCATAGGAAACACACCAGACAAATTTCAATAAAGCGACATTGTAACGATATACTGACCAGCATTCCTCAAAACTGTCAAGGTCATCAAAAACAGGGAAAGTGTGAAAAAGTGTTACAACCCAGAGGTGCCTGAGAAGACATGATTACTAAATGTACTGTGAAGCCTTGGATGAGATCTTGGAGTAGAAAACAGACATTAAATAAAAGCTAAGGAAATCTGAGTAAAGTATAGACCCTAGTTAGTAATAATGTATCATTATTGGTTTGTTAATTGTAACAAATGTAACATGCTAATGTTAAGATGTTAACTGGGCATGGAGTATATGAGAACTCCGCCCTACTGTGATGGCTAATTTTATGTGTCAACTTGGCTGGGCTTTGGGTGCCCAGATATTTAGTCAAACATTATTCTGGGTGATTCTGTGAGGGTGTTTTGGATGAGATTAACATTTACATTTTGGATTTTGAGTCAAGCAGATTGTCTTCCATAATATAGATGGGCCTCCTCCAATCAGTTGAAGGCCTGAAAGATTGGCCTCCCTGAGCAAGAGAGAGTTCTGCAGCATACTGTCTTCAGACTTTACCTGCGACATCAGTTCTTCCTGGTTCATCCAGGAGACTATCTTTAGACTTGAAGTGGGATGTAGCTCTCCTGGGTTTCCAGCCTGCCAGCCCACGCTATGGATTTTGGATTTGCCAGCCTCCATAACTGCATAAGCCAATTCCCTTTAATGAATTTCTTTCTGTGTGTGTATTCACATCCTATTGGTTCTATTTCTTTGGAGAACCCTGATTAATACAACTACTTTTACAGCTTTTCTGTAAGTCTAAATCTATTCTAAAATAAATAATTTATTTAAAAGGTAAATTTTTAAAAGTGAGTAGCCTTGAGAGAGGCAGCACACTGATTTAAATGTATTCTGAGCTAAATTTACTCTGAGTTCCAGTTTTTTTCTTGGAGCTTTAGTGTAGGAAAGTATCAAAGGGAAAGTATAAAAGATCTTAATTCCTGTTTTTCCCATTGATACTTTCCTATACTAAAAGTAGAACATAAATCCCATGTTCATAAATCCCGTTCTTATTAATAAGTCAGTTTCTCAAACATTTGATAGGTTGTATTCCTAGATAGTAGATATAAGCATACTAGAGCCTGAATGTGAGAGAAGGTGTCAGACCACTTATCAGGCACGGGTTTCCAGAGGGAACATGCGACTGCTCTCCTTTGTCCCTGTTCCCTTCTCTTCCTTGTCCTTGATTCCCAGAGGGAGCCCACAAACCCATAACTGTTTTCTTTAGTATTCTAGCTCCCAATCCAAGAATGGAGGCATACAGAAGGGGATGAAGCTGAACTATGGTATGGAAAGCTGACCCTGAGTGAAGAATCTGGTTTACGGTTGAGGCTCTGCCCTGAGGATCTCTGTGACATGGCAGAGCTCACTGTGGCCCCTGACACTTCTTCATCTGTGGGAGTCTGTGATGGAGTAAAAGGGCATTTAGTAATAGACAGGTAATTAATGAAGTTTAATAAAAAGTCTGAAGAAGGAATGGCTAAGATTCTCATTAATGATTCTTTTATTTGATTTTTTCTAATATGCATTAGAATCTTTCCAAATGGAGTCTTTCCAACTGGAAATGCAATAATATGAGATTAATTTTGTTTTTTAAAAAGGAGGCTAGAAATGAAACAGGGCATTACAGGGATGCTTTAAATAGTTTCTCTGTTGAGTTCTTCAGCTCGCACTAGAAAAAAGTTGAGGAAGGAACATGAAATGTGTGAGAATTAAAGGGCTGCAGAAAATAAAAATTTATGAGTTTCTAGGGCAGTCTCTCTTTTACGCACACACACACACTTACACACACATTCCAAAAATAAATACTGATAGGTGTTAGTGTCACCTAATGGGCACATAGAACTGAAAGAATTGTTTATAATTCTGACCTCAGTGACTCCAGTAAGCTCAGTCCTTTAGTGTTTAATATTGTTTCCGAGTTTGTGCTGTTAAATCAAAAGGTTATCTATAATACATCTGGTGCTATTAATGCAAAAGATCAGGGGTATTCAAAAGACATTTATTCATTATTAATATAGATAATAAAGGATCATTTATGAGGCTTCAGATGAGATTTTTATCATCAAAAGCTTAAAAAGGGAAATTTATTTTTGCTTCGGGACAGACATGAGAGGGATCCATAATGGGAAATGTGAGAGTCAACACAAAACTGTCAGATTCACTCTGTTTCTGAAGATGGCTGATACTTTATAGCAACAGATTAAAAACAAAGTAAAATCTTGTGCTTTAAATTTCTATTGACAGCGACTTCATGATTTATTCTAGGTTTGTCCTTTACTGAGATGTCTTGTTGATGTTCTCTGCTTCTTTCTATTACATTTGTGGTCTTTGATGGCTTATGTAAATTGAATGAGGGAGGAATTCATCAAATTTTACAAAATATTAGGGACTGTTGGCAAATGAAAAAAGAACCAAGTTGGCTCCAGAATCTTTACAAACTAAGCAAGAGCTATAACTCCTCCGGATTTTATTAAACACCAGAAGTAATGAGAGAGGGTGGTTTGAAAATATTCTATTTTGGAGAAAGGTGATATAACGTTGGGGGACCTGGAACAGCATAAGGTAATAGCAATAGTATTACTGGAATTGCTATTACCTTATGCTGTTGGAGCTGATCAAAGTGGACGTTACATGGATTTTTAAGGGAATTGAGATTTTCAGAATTTCTCTGACCTTGAATTTGCAAACACACACAAATGAACCAATTCTCTAACCAGTTATGGTAAGTGACTTATTGGAATTTGAGTTTGGGATTAATAAGTGAGAAATAGAAAACGAAGGATGTCCTACACAGTATCAGCTACACAGCAAGTGATCAGGATATGTTTGCTGAATAAATGAACATGTCTTGTTAGGTCCAGGTATCACAGTTGAAGTTACCTTGTACCAAAGGACAGTGGGGATATTCCAAAGGCATTTATTTATTACTAATATACATAATTGAAAACCATGTGTTTGGGATTTCAGATGAATTATCTTCATTAAAGAATAAAAAAGGAAGATTTATGGACAAAAAGGTCCCATCTTAGCCTGATTTAATATTAGCTAGTAATTTCAGGACTAAAAGTGGAATAAAACTCCATAAAAATCACACATTGCTCCCTCCATACCCGCTTCATTAGGGTAAAGAACAATTGGAGATCAAGTCCAATATCCTACTCAATAAATATGCAACCAAAACAAAGGTTGGTGGACTATCTCTAGCTCCATATCAGACCATTTGTGCGTTGGAAAAAACCCCATAAGCCTAGCCATGAAGCATAGAAGATAAATGTGGATCATTCAGCTATATTGTTATGAGATGGGCGAGTGCTGTGGAGGCCTTGGAAGGAGCCTTTGTGTTGGGCATAGGCTTGGCTGTCAACACTCATCCATCTGTCAAATGTTCCCACATGCACTGAAGAGGCTGGCAAGGTAAAAGCAGATTTTCTAGACATCCTTGCACTAGTATTCCAAGCAAGATTTAGGTTTTGAAAATCAGGTGCACTTATGTAAGACTTGGAAGAGGCAAAGCTGCTCGTGTGTTGTTTGTTCTTGGCAACACCATCATGGTGGCCATTTAGTTTCTCTGTTGTTCTCAGAGATCTCGGACTTCAGTCACTAGCTGCGTTGGTTTGGAAAGCCAAAGAACCATCATCTCATTGGGAAGGGAAGATTATAGCAGGCATGGCAAGGTTCTGGAATGGGAAACACAAGTGTTAGCTTCCCCCATGTGTTGGTGGGGGCATGGTTCTGGAACTGGCTAAATTTTTAATTTCTCAAATTATTTTTTTAATTATTATTTTTTATTTTTAAATTGACACACAGTAATTGTACACATTTATGGAGTACAATGTGGTGTTCCAATACATGTATGTATACTGATCAAACCATTATAATTTGCACATCAATTACCTTAAACATTTATCATTTCTTTGTTGTAAGAACATTCAAAATCCTCGTTTCTAGCTATTTGAAATATATAGCACATTATTGTAACCTACTGTGAATAGAATATAAGAACTTATTCCTCCTAACTGTAACGTTGTACCCATTGACTAACATCTCCCCATCTCTCCCTTCTCCCTATTCTCCCCCATTCCTGGTAACCACTATTCTACTCTCAACTTCTATGAGATCATTTCTTTTTAGATTCCAAATGAGTGAGATCATGCATTATTTGTCTTTCTGTGGTTGGCTTATTTCACTTAACCTAATGTCCTCTAGGTTAATACATGTTGTTGCAAATGACAGGATTCCATCCTTTCTTATGGTTGAATAGTATTCCACTGTGTATATATACCACATTTTCTTTGTCCATCATCTGTTGATGGGCACCTAGATTAATTCCACATCTTGGTTATCATGAATAGTGCTGCAATAAATGGGAGATTGTAGATGTACATACTGATATTATTTCCTTTGGACGTATACCCAGTAGTGGGATTGCTGGTTCTTATGGAAGAGCTATTTTTAACATTTTGAAAAACCTCCATACTGTTTTTCATAATTGCTGTACAAATTTACATTCCCTCCAACAGTGTATATGGGTTCCTCTTTCTCCACATCCTTGCCAGCATTCGCTATTTTTTTTTTTTTTTTTGTCTTTTTGATAGTAGCCATTCTAACTGGGGTGAAATGATTTTTTATTGTGGTTGTGATTTGTCTTTACCTGAAGGTTAATGATGTGAGCATTTTTCATATACTTATTGGCCATTTATATGTCTTCTTTGGAGATATATCTATTCAGGTGTTTTGCTCATTTAAAAATCCGATTATTTATTTATTTTTGCTTTTGAGTTTGAGTTCCTTATAAATTCTACATATTAATTCCTTGTCAGATACACAATTTTCAAATATTTTCTCTCATTCTGTAGGTTATTTCTTCACTCTGTTGATGGTTTTCTTTGTTGTACAGAAGCTTGTTAGTTTGATGTAATTACATATGTTTACTTTTGCTTTTGTTGCTTGTGCTTTTGAGTTCTTGTCAAAATATCATTGCCTAGACCACCGTCATGTTTCCCTGATATTTTCTTTTAGTAGTCTCATAGTTTCAGGTCTTATATTTGAGTCTTTAATCCATTTTGAATGGATTTTTGTACATAGGGACAATTAGGGGTCTAATTTTATACTTTCACATGTGAATATCCAGTTTTCCCAGCACTATTTGTTGAAGAGACTGTCCTTCTTCCTTTGTGTGTTCTTGGTGTCTTTGTAAAATTTCACTTGACTGTAAATGTATGGATTTACTTCTGGGTTCACTATTTTGTTCTATTGGTCTACATGCCAATACCATGTTTTGGGTACGTGGTGTATAGGTTTGCAGTATATTTTGAAATCAATAGTGTGATGCCTCCGACTTTGTTCTTTTTGCTCAGGTTGCTTTAGCTACTCGGGGTCTTTGGCAGTTTCATAAAAATTTTAGAATTGCTGTTTCTATTTCTGTAGAGTGTCACTGGAATTTTGATAGTATCACATTGAATCTGTATATCACTTTGGATCGTGTGGACATTTTAACAATATCAATTCTTTCATGGACATGAAATATCTTTCCATTTATTTATGTCCTTCCCAATTTTTTTAATTAATGTGTTATAGTTTTCATTATGGAAATCTCTCACTTTAGATTTAGTCCTAGGTATTTTTTTGTAGCTATTGTAAATGGGATTGATTTCTTGATTTCTTTTTCAGATAGTTCACTACTAGCATTTATAAACACTATTGATTTTTTAGGCATGTTTCATTGTATTACTCTTTGCTTAATTTGGCTTCACAGATACTGCATTTTGATAAATTGAAGGTGTGTGAAACCCTGCCTTGAGCAAGTTTTCCAACGGTATGTGCTCGCTTCATGTCTCTGTGTCACATTTTGGTAATTCTCATAATATTTCAAAATTCTTTATTCTTTTATATCCTTTATAGTGCTCTGCGCTCTGTGATCTTTGTTTTTAAAATCTGATTTTTAAAAATTTGTGTACATTATCATGGGGTACAAGTGCAATTTTGCTACCTTGATATATTGCATTATGGTAAAGTCTAGAAACATTACTGATTTTTCTATGTTGATTTTATATTCTGCCATTTTACTATATTTGTTTATCAGTTCTAATAGTTCTTTTCCCCTGGAGTCTTTAGGATTTTCTAAATATAAGATCATATCATCTGCAAACAAGGACAGTTTAATTTCTCCTCTCCAGTCTGGATGCCTTTTGTTTCTTCCTCCTGCCTAATTGCTCCCAGTACTATGACTGGTAAAAGTGGCCATCCTTGTCTTGTTTCAGATCTTAGAGGAGAAACTACAACTTTTCCACATTTAGTGTAATGTTGGCTGTGAGTATATCACATATGGTCTTTATTATGTTGAGGGTTTTTTTAAACAAGCCATTTAACTGGAAGAGGTATGCTTCTTTTGTGCCCAATTTGTTGAGTGTTTTCATCATGAAAGAATGTTGACTGTTGTCAAATGCCTTTTTGATATCTATTGAAATGATCACATAGTTGTTATCATTTATTCTGTCTGTTGTGGTATATCGCATTTATTAATTTGTATATGTTAAACCATCCTTGGGATGTATCCTACTGAATCATGGTGAATGATCTCTTTAATGTGCTGTCAAATTCTGACCACTAGTATTTTGTTGAGAATCCTTGCATTCATGTTCATCAGGAATATTTGCTTGTAGTTTGTTGGTGGTGTTGTGTTTTTGTCTGGTTTTGGTATCAGAGTTATGCTGGCCATGTAGAATGAATTTGGAAGTGTTTCCTCCTTTTCAATTTTTAGAATAGTCTGTGAAGTATTGGTATTAGTTCTTTAAATATTTTGCAGTATTCTGCAGTAAAACCATCAGGTCCTGGATTTTTCTTTGAGGGGAGACTTTTTATTATGGCTTTAATCTTGTTGCTTATTATTCATACGTTTAGATTTTCTATTTCTTCTTGATTCAATCTCAGTAGGTTGTATGTATCCAAGAATTTATTCATTTATTCTAGATTTTCCAATTTCTTGGTATAAAATTGTTCATAGTTTCTTTTTAAATTTTTATTTCTTCTAAAAGAAAACACAACATACATGTGCAGAACGTGCAAGTTTCTTACATAGGTATACGTGTGCCATGGTGGTTTGCTGCACCTATTGACCCATCCTCTAAGGTTTCTCCCCTCACCCCCCACCCCCCACCCCCCAACAGACCCTGGTGTGTGTTGTTCCCCTCTCTGTGTCCATGTGTTCTCAATGTTCAACTCCCACTGTGAGTGAGAACATGTGGTGTTTGGTTTTCTGTTCCTGTGTTAGTTTGCTGAGGATGATGGCTTACAGCTTCAACCATGTCTCTGCAAAGGACATAACTCATTCCTTTTTATGGCTGCATAATATTCCATGGTGTATATATACCACATTTTCTTTATCCAGTCTATCATTGATGGGCATTTGGGTTGGTTCTATGTCTTTGTTATTGTAAATAGTGCTGCAATAAATATATGTGTGCATGTATCTTTATAGCAGAATGATTTATATTCCTTTGGATATATATACCAACTAATGGTATTTCTGGGTCAAATGGTTTTTCTGGTTCTGGATCCTTGAGGAATCAACACACTGTCTTCTACAATGGTTGAACTAATTTACATTCCTACCAAGAGTGTAAAAGCGTTCCTATTTCTCCACAGCCTCACCAGCATCTATTGTTTCCTGACTTTTTACTAATCACCATTCTGACTGGTGTGAGATGTTAGGTCGTTGTGGTTTTGATTTGCATTTTCCTGATGATCAGTGATGTTAAGCTTTTATTTTTTCATATGTTTGTTGGTTGTGTAAATGTCTTCTTTTGAGAAGTGTGTGTTTGTATCTTTTGCCCACTTTTTGATGGAGTTGTTTGTCATTTTCTTGTAAATATGTTTAAGTTCCTTGTAAATTCTGGACATTAGACCTTTGTCAGATGGGTAGATCGCAAAAATTTTCTCCCATTCTGTAGGTTGCCTGTTCACTCTGATGATAGTTTCTTTTGCTGTCTGCACAGCACTTTAGTTTAATTTAGTTCTATTTGTCAATTTTGGCTTTTCTTGCAATTGTTTTTGGTGTTTTTTTCATGAAGTCTTTGCCCATGCCTGTGTCCTGAGTTGTATTGCCTAGATTTTCTTCAAGGGTTTTTTACGATTTTGGGTTTTACATTTAAGTCTTTAATCCATTTTGAGTTAATTTGTGTATAAGGTGCAAGGAAGGGGTTCAGTTTCAGTTTTTCCAGCACCATTTACTGACTAGGAGATCCATTCCCCATTGCTTGTTTTTGTCAGGTTTGTTGAAGATCAGATGATTGTAGATGTGTGGTGTTATTTCTGAGGTTTCTGTTCTGCTCCATTGGTCTACATGTCTGTTTTGGTACAAGTACCATGCTGTTTTGGTTACTGTAGTCTTATAGTATAGTTTGAAGTCGGTAGCATGATGCCCCCAGCTTTGTTTTTTATGCATAGGATTGTCTTGGTTACATTGGGTCTTCTTTGATTCCATATGAAATTTAAAAGAGTTTTTTTTCTAATTCCATGAAGAATATCAACAGTAGTTTGATGGGAATAGCATTGAATCTATAAATTACTTTGGGCAGTATGGCCATTTTAATGATATTGATTCCTCCTATCCATCAGGATAAAATGTTTTTCCATTTGTGTCCTCTCTTATTTCCTTGAGCGGTGGTTTGTTGTTCTCCTTGAAGACGTCCTTCATATCCCTTGTTAGCTGTTTCCTAGGTGTTTTATTCTCTTTGTAGCAATTATGAATAGAAGTTCATCCATGATTTGGCTCTCTGTTTGTCTATTGTTGGTGTAAAGGAATGCTTGTGATTTTTGCACATTGATTTTGTGACCTGAGACTTTGCTGAAGTGGCTTATCAGTTCAAGGAGCTTTTGGGTTGAGATGATGGGGTTTCCTAAATATAAAATCATGTAATCTGCAAACAAACACAATTTGACTTTCTCTCTTCCTATTTGAATATGCTTTATTTCTTTCTCTTGCCTGATTGCCCTGGTCCAGAACTTTCAATACTATATCGAGTAATAGTGGTAAGAGAAGGCATCCTTGTCTTGTATGGGTTTTCAAAGGGAATGCTTCCAGCTTTTGCTCATTCAATATGATATTGGCTGTGGGTTTGTAGTAAATAGTTCTTATTATTTTGAGATATGTTCCATCAATATCTATTTTATTGAGAGTGTTTAATATGAAGGGATGTTAAATTTTATCAGAGGCCTTTTCTGCATCTATTGAGCTAATCATGTGGTTTTAATCTTTTGTTCTATTTATGTGATGGATTACCTTTATTGATTTGCATATGTTGAACCAGCCCTGCATCCCAGGGATGAAGCCAACTTGATCGTGGTGGATAAGTTTCTTGATGTGCTGCTGGATTCAGTTTACCAGTATTTTATTGAGGATATTCACATCAATATTAGTCAGGGCTATGAGCCTGAAATCTCCTATTTTTTTTTCTTTTTTTTTTTGAGACGGAGTCTTGCTCTGTCCCCCAGGCTGGAGTGCAGTGGCGCGATCTCGGTTCACTGCAAGCTCCGCCTCCCGGGTTCATGCCATTCTCCTGCATCAGCCTCTGGAGTAGCTGGGGCTACAGGTGCCTCCCACCAGGCCCAGCTAATTTTTTGTATTTTTTGTAGAGACGGGGTTTCACTGTGTTAGCCAGGATGGTCTTGATCACCTGACCTCATGATTCTCCTGCCTCAGCCTCCCAAAGTGCTGGGATTAGAGGAGTGAGCCACTGCGCCTGGCCAAAATTTCCTTTTTTTGTGTGTCTCTTCTGGTTTTGGTATCAGGATGATACTGGCTTTATAAAATGAGTTAGGGAGGAGTCCATCTTTTTCAATTGTTTGGAATAGTTTCAGTAGGATTGATACCAGCTCCTCTTTGTATTTCTGATAGAATTCAGCTATGAATCCATTTGGCCCTGGGCTTTTTTGGGTTGGTAGGCTATTAATTACTGCCTCAATTTCAGAACTTGCTATTGGTCTATTCAGAGATTCAAGTTCTTCCTGGTTTAGTCTGGGGAGGCTGTATGTGTCTAGGAATTTATCAATTTCTTCCAGGTTTTCTAGTTTATTTGCACAGAGGTGTTTATAGTATTCTCTGATGGTAGTTTGTATTTCTGTGGGGTCAGTGGTGATTCTCCTTTATCATTTTTTACTGTGTCTATTTGATTCTTCTCTCTCTTCTTCTTTATTCGTATAGCTAGTGGTCTATCTATTTTGTTAATTTTTTTAAAAAACCAGCTCCTGGGCTGGGTGTGGTGGCTCATGCCTATAATCCCAGCACTTTGGGGGGCCTAGGCGGGCACATCATGAGGTCAGGAGATCGAGACCATCTTGGCTAACATGGTGAAACCCCGTCTCTACTAAAAATACAAAAAAATTAGCTGGGCATGGTGGCAGGCGCCTGTAGTCCCAGCTACTTGGGAGGCTGAGGCAGGAGAATGGCGTGAACCCAGGAGACAGAGCTTGCAGTGAGCCAAGATCATGCCACTGCACTCCAGCCTGGGCAACAGAGTGAGACTCCGTCTAAAAAAAAAAAAACAAAAACAAAAAACTGTTCCTGGATTCATTGATTTTTTGGAGGCTTTTTCATGTCTCTATCTCCTTTAATTCTTCTCTGATCTTAGTTATTTCTTGCCTTCTGCTACCTTTTGATTAGTTTGCTCTTGCCTCTCTAGCTCTTTTAATTGTAATGTTCGGGTGTCGATTTGAGATCTTTCTAGGTTTCTGATGCAGGCAGTTAGTGCTATAAATTTCCGTCTTAACAGTGCTTTAGCTGTGTCGTAGAGATTCTGGTACATTGTCTCTTTGTTCTCATTGGTTTCAAAGAACTTCTTGATTTCTGCCTTAATTTCATTGTTTACCCAGGAGTCATTCAGGAGCAGGTTGATCAATTTCCATGTAATTGTGTGGTTTTTAGTTTCTTAATACTGAGTTCTAATTAGATTGTTCTGTGGTCTGAGAGACTGTTTGTTATGATTCCAATTCTTTTGCATTTGTCGAGGAGTGTTTTACTTCCAAATATGTGGTCTATTTTAGAATAAGTGCCGTGTGGCACTGAGAAGAATGTATATTCTGTTGATTTGGGATAGAGAGTTCTGTAGACATCTACTAGGTCCACTTGATCCAGATTTCAGTTCAAGTTCTGAATATCCTTGCTAATTGTCTGTCTCATTGACCTATCTAATGCTGACCATGGGCTGTTAATGTCTCTGACTATTATTGTGTGGGAGTCTGAGTCTCTTTGTAGGTCTCTAGGAACTTGTTTTATGAATCTAGATGTTCCCGTATTGGGTGCATATACATTTAGAATAGTTAGCTCTTCTTGTTGAATTGTTAACTTTATCATTATGTAATGTCCTTCTTTGTCTTTTTTGATCTCTGTGGGTTCAAAGTCTGTTTTGTCAGAGACTGAGATGGCAACCCCTGCTTTTATTTTTGCTTTCCATTTGCTTGTTAAATTTTCCTCCACCCCTTTATTTTGAGTCTATGTGTGTCTCTGCCTGTAAGATGGGTCTCCTGAATACACCACACACCAATGGATCTTGACTCTTTATGCAATTTGCCAGTCTGTGTCTTTCAATTCGGGCATTTAGCCCATTTACATTTAAGATTGGTATTGTTGGCCGGGCGCGGTGGCTCAAGCCTGTAATCCCAGCACTTTGGGAGGCCGAGACGGGCGGATCACGAGGTCAGGAGATCGAGACCATCCTGGTTAATATGGTGAAACCCCGTCTCTACTAAAAAGTACAAAAAAAAAAAAAAAACAAAAAAACTAGCCGGGCGTGGTGACGGGCGCCTGTAGTCCCAGCTACTTGGGAGGCTGAGGCAGGAGAATGGCGTGAACCCGGGAGGCAGAGCTTGTAGTGAGCTGAGATCTGGCCACTGCACTCCAGCCTGGGCGATAGAGCGAAACTCCGTCTCAAAAAAAAAAAAAAAAAAAAAAAAAAAAC